>NC_092510.1:37846889-38157215 GCF_047511675.1 Marmota flaviventris | reverse complement strand
CCATTGTTGAGCCCATCTCATGTGCCACCATGCAATGATCCAGGTAATCCTCACAACTGCACGCTGATGTCTGTGTCATGAGCCCCCTTTGGTAGATGACAAAGATGAGGCCCAGGGAACTTGTCTGAATGCATGTGTTTGATTAGAGGCAGAGATTTGAATTCAGGTCACTTAATCTTTCCTAAACAGTATAAGAGCAAACACTCTTGTCACCAATTAAAAGGTGACATACAAAATAAGCCTTTTGTTACCAGCCTAAAATATTCCTATTAGTAGACATCCAGGACTCTCAGAAATATCCTGGGCCAAGTCTTGTGAGGTTCTGGGGCCACATAGATCCCTCAGGCCTGGCTTCCTCTCCCCTTAGCCTCCTTCATCCTTCCATAACAACCCAAGAGATAAAACGTAATTAAATCCTACCAATATATTAATAATTAATATTAAGTCAACAGTAATTTTTTTTAATTTTTATTGTTGGTTGTTCAAAACATTACATAGTCCTTGATATATCATATTTCACACTTTGATTCAAGTGGATTATATGAACTCCCATTTTTACCCCGTATACAGATGGCAGAATCACATCGGTTACGCATCCATTGATTTACCTATTGCCATACTAGTGTCTATTGTATTCTGCTGCCTTTCCTATCCTCTACTATCCCCCCTCCCCTCCCCTCCCCTCCCCTCTTCTCTCTCTACCCCATCTACTGTAATTCATTTCTCCCCCTTGTTTTTTTCCCTTTCCCCTCACTTCCTCTTGTATGTACTTTTGTATAACCCTGAGGGTCTCCTTCCATTTCCATGCAATTTCCCTTCTCTCTCCCTTTCCCTCCCACCTCTCATCCCTGTTAAATGTTAATCTTCTTCTCATGCTCTTCATCCCCACTCTGTTCTTAGTTACTCTCCTTATATCAAAGAAGACATTTGGCATTTGTTTTTTTTTTTTTTTTTTTTTTTAGTCTTGCTTTTTCTTTTTTTTTTAATTTTTTATTGTTGGTTGTTCAAAACATTACAAATTTCTTGACATATCATATTCCACACTTAGATTCAAGTGGGTTATGAACTCCCACCTTCACCCCATACACAGATTTCAGAATCACATCAGTTACACATCCATTGATTTACATATTGCCATTTGTTTTTTAGGGATTGGCTAGCTTCATTTAGCATAATCTGCCCTAATGCCATCCATTTCCCTGCAAATTCTATGATTTTGTCATTTTTTAATGCAGAGTAATACTCCATTGTGTATAAATGCCACATTTTTTTATCCATTCATCTATTGAAGGGCATCTTGGTTGGTTCCACAGTCTTGCTATTGTGAATTGTGCTGTTATGAACATCGATGTAGCAGTGTCCCTGTAGTATGCTCTTTTTAGGTTTTTAGGGAATAGACCAAGAAGGGGAATAGCTGGGTCAAATGGTGGCTCCATTCCCAGCTTTCCCAGGAATCTCCATACTGCTTTCCAAATTGGCTGCACCAATTTGCAGTCCCACCAGAATGTACAAGTGTACCCTTTTCCCCACATCCTCGCCAGCACTTGTTGTTGTTTGACTTCATAATGGCTGCCAATCTTACTGGAGTGAGATGGTATCTTAGGGTGGTTTTGATTTGCATTTCTCTGACTGCTAGAGATGGTGAGCATTTTTTCATATACTTGTTGATTGATTGTATGTCCTCCTCTGAGAAGTGTCTGTTCAGGTCCTTGGCCCATTTGTTGATTGGGTTATTTGTTTTCTTATTGTTTAATTTTTTTGAGTTCTTTGTATACTCTGGATATTAGGGCTCTATCTGAAGTGTGAGGAGTAAAGATTTGTTCCCAGGATGTAGGCTTCCTATTTACCTCTCTTATTGTTTCTTTTGCTGAGAAAAAACTTTTTAGTTTGAGTAAGTCCCATTTGTTGATTCTAGTTATTAACTCTTGTGCTTTGGGTGTCCTATTGAGGAATTTGGAGCCGGACCCCACAGTATGTAGATCATAGCCAACTTTTCTTCTATCAGACGCCGTGTCTCTGATTTGATATCAAGCTCCTTGATCCATTTTGAGTTAACTTTTGTGCATGGCGAGAGAAGGGGATTCAGTTTTATTTTGTTGCATATGGATTTCCAGTTTTCCCAGCACCATTTTTGAAGATGCTATCCTTCCTCCATTGCATGCTTTTATCCCTTTTAGAAAATATAAGATAGTTGTAATTTTGTGGATTGGTTTCTGTATCCTCTATTCTGTACCATTGGTCCACTCGCCTGTTTTGGTACCAGTACCATGCTGTTTTTGTTACTATTGCTCTGTAGTATAGTTTGAAGTCTGGTATCGCTATACCGCCTGATTCACACTTCCTGCTTAGAGTTGTTTTTGCTATTCTGGGTCTTTTATTTTTCCATATGAATTTCATGATTGCTTTCTCTATTTCTACAAGAAATGCCGTTGGGATTTTGATTGGCATTGCATTAAACCTATAGAGAACTTTTGGTAATATCGCCATTTTGATGATGTTAGTTCTGCCTATCCATGAACAGGGTATATTTTTCCATCTTCTAAGCTCTTCTTCTATTTCTCTCTTTAGGGTTCTGTAGTTTTCATTGTATAAGTCTTTCACCTCTATTGTTAGGTTGATTCCCAAGTATTTGATTTTTGGGGGGGATATTGTGAATGGAGTGGTTGTCCTCATTTCCATTTCAGAGGATTTGTTGCTGATATACAGGAATGCCTTTGATTTATGCGTGTTGATTTTATATCCTGCCACTTTGCTGAATTCGTTTATTAGCTCTAATAGTTTCTTTGTAGACCCTTTTGGGTCTGCTAGGTATAGAATCATGTCAACTGCAAATAGTGATAATTTAAGTTCTTCTTTTCCTATTTTTATGCCTTTAATTTCTTTCGTCTGTCTAATTGCTCTGGCCAGTGTTTCGAGAACTATGTTGAACAGAAGTGGTGAGAGAGGGCATCCCTGTCTTCTTCCAGATTTTAGAGGGAATGCCTTAAGTTTTTCTTCGTTCAGAATGATGCTAGCCTGAGGCTTAGCATAGACAGCTTTTACAATATTGAGGTATGTTCCTGTTATCCCTAGTTTTTCTAGAGTTTTGAACATAAAGGGATGCTGTACTTTGTCGAATGCTTTTTCTGCATCTATCGAGATGATCATATGGTTCTTATCTTTAAGTCTATTGATGTGGTGAATAACATTTATTGATTTCCGTATATTGAACCAGCCTTGCATCCCAGGGATGAATCCTAGTTGATCATGGTGCACAATTTTTTTGATATGTTTTTGTATCCGATTCGCCAGAATTTTATTGAGGATTTTTGCATCTAGATTCATTAGAGATATTGGTCTGTAGTTTTCTTTCTTTGAAGTGTCTTTGTCTGGTTTAGGAATCAGGGTGATGTTGGCCTCGTAGAATGAATTTGGAAGTTCTCCCTCTTTTTCTATTTCCTGGAATAGCTTGAAAAGTATTGGTATTAGTTCTTCTTTAAAGGTTTTGTAAAACTCTGCTGTATACCCATCCGGTCCTGGGCTTTTCTTAGTTGGTAGTCTTTTGATGGTTTCTTCTATTTCCTCAATTGATTTTGTTCTGTTTAGGTTGTCTATATCCTTCTGACTCAATTTGGGCAAATCATATGACTTAAGAAATTTATCGATGCCTTCACTATCTTCTATTTTATTGGAGTATAAGGATTCAAAATAATTTCTAATTATCTTCTGTATTTCTGAAGTGTCTGTTGTGATATTGCTTTTTTAACCCGTATGCTAGTAATTTGAGTTCTCTCTCTTCTTCTCTTCATTAGCATGGCTAAGGGTCTGTCGATCTTATTTATTTTTTCAAAGAATCAATTTTTAGTTTTGTCAATTTTTTCAATTGTTTCTTTTGTTTTGATTTCATTAATTTCAGCTCTGATTTTAATTATTTCTTGCCTTCTACTTCTTTTGCTGTTGTTTTGCTCTTCTTTTTCTAGGATTTTGAGATGAAGTGTGAGATCATTTATTTGTTGGTTTTTTCTTTTTTTAAGGAATGAACTCCAGGCAATGAATTTTCCTCTTAGCACTGCTTTCATTGTTTCCCATAGATTCCGATATGTTGTGTCTGTGTTTTCATTTATCTCTAAGAATTTTTTAATTTCCTCCTTGATGTCTTCTACAACCCATTGATCATTCAGTAACCTATTGTTCATTCTCCAAGTGATGCATGATTTTTCCTTCCTTCTTTTATTGTTGATTTCCAGTTTCATTCCATTATGATCAGATAAGATGCATGGTATTATCTCTACTCCTTTATAATGTCTAAGAGTTGCCCTGTGACATAATATATGATCTATTTTTGAAAAGGATCCATTTGCTGCTGAGAAAAATGTGTAACTGCTTGATGTTGGGTGGTATATTCTATATATGTCAATTAAGTCTAGGTTATTAATTGTATTATTGAGTTCTATAGTTTCTTTATTCAACTTTTGTTTGGAATATCTGTCCAGTGGTGAGAGAGGTGTGTTGAAGTCACCCATAATTATTGTATGGTGGTCTATTAGACTTTGAATTTGAGAAGAGTTTGTTTGATGAACATAGCAGCACCATTGTTAGGGGCATATATATTTATGATTGTTATGTCTTGTTGGTGTATGGTTCCCTTGAGCAGTATGTAGTGTCCCTCTTTATCCCTTTTGATTAACTTTGGCTTGAAGTCTATTTTATTTGATATGAGTATGGACACTCCTGCTTGTTTCCGAAGTCCATATGAGTGATATGATTTTTCCCAACCTTTCACCTTCAGTCTATGTATGTCTTTTCCTATCAAATGCGTCTCCTGTAGGCAGCATATTGTTGGATCTTTTTTTTTATCCATTCTACTAGCCTGTGTCTCTTGATTGGTGAGTTTAAGCCATTAACATTTAGAGTTATTATTGAGATATGGATTGTTCTTCCAGCCATATTTGTTTATTTATGTTACTTAACATGGTTTGTTTTTCCTCTTTGATTATTTTTTCCTTTACTGTACTACCTCCCACTGTTGGTTTTCATTGTTATCTTCCATTTCCTCTTCCTGTAATGTTTTCCCGAGGATGTTTTGAAGAGATGGTTTTCTAGCTGCAAATTCTTTTAGCTTTTGTTTATCGTGGAAGGTTTTTTTTTTTAATTTATTTTTTTATTGGTTGTTCAAAACATTATAAAGCTCTTGACATATCATATTTCATACATTAGATTCAAGTTGGTTATGAACTCCCAATTTTACCCCAGATACAGATTGCAGAATCACATCGGTTACACATCCACATTTTTACATAATGCCTATCGTGGAAGGTTTTAATTTCATCTTCCATCCTGAAGCTTAATTTCACTGGATACACAATTCTTGGTTGGAACCCATTTTCTTTCAGCGTTTGAAATATGTTGTTCCAGGATCTTCTAGCTTTCAGAGTCTGTGTTGAAAGATCAGCTGTTATCCTGATTGGTTTACCCCTAAATGTAATCTGCTTCCTTTCTCTTGAAGCTTTTAAAATTCTCTCCTTATTCTGTATGTTGGGCATCTTCATTATAATGTGTCTAGGTGTAGGTCTCTTATGATTTTGCACATTCGGTGTCCTGTAGGCTTCTAGGATTTGGGATTCTGTCTCGTTCTTCAAGTCTGGGAAGTTTTCTCGTATTATTTCGTTGAACAGATTGCTCATTCCTTTGGTTTGGACCTCTATACCTTCCTGTATCCCAATGACTCTTAAGTTTGGTCTCTTTAGGTTATCCCATATTTCTTGGATGTTCTGCTCATGGTTTCTTAACAGTCTTGCTGAGCTGTCTATGTTCTTTTCAAGTTGAAATACTTTGTTTTCATTGTCTGATGTTCTATCTTCTAAGTGTTCTACTCTGCTGGTAGTATTCTCACTTGAGTTTTTAAGTTGGTTTATTGCTTCCTGCATTTCTAGGATTTCTGTTTGTTTGTTTTTTATAACCTCTATCTCCCTGTTTAGTTGATCTTTTGCTTCTTGGATTTGTTTATGTAATTCATTGTTGAAGTGATCTTTCATTGTCTGATTTTGCTGTCTAATGTCTTCCTTGAGACTCCAGATTATCTGAAGCATGTATATCCTGAATTCTTTATCTGACATTCCATCTGCTGCAGCTATTACCTCTTCTAAAGTTGAGTTGACCTGCATTGCTTGTGGTCCTTTCTTTCCTTGGCTTTTCATACTGCTCGCGTTTCTTTCTGCTTGGTGAAACTGTTGTGTTATTGAATTTTCCCCCTATATATTTATATTGCTCTTGTATAGTTGCAAAGTCTCCCTTGCAGGGGCGGGCGGCGGCTGTGCTCCTCCTCTAATTGGGGTGATCTGTCTACCACGCTGGCGGGCCATGGGCCCCTTCTCCAGGTTGCAGGTTTGCCTACCTTGCAGGCGCGGGAAGTGGCTGTGCCCCTCCTCCATTTGGGGTGATCTTTCAACTAGGCCGGCAGGCTGCTGGGCCCCTTCTCTGGAACTCGTGGTCTGCCTACCTTTTGGGCGGCAGCTGGGCCCTTCCTCCAATTGGGGTGATGAGTCTACCACGCCGGCGGGCCACTGGGCCTATTCTCCCAGTAGGTCACAGGTTTGCCTACCTTGCAGGCACAGGCGGCGGCTCTTCCCCTCCTCCAATTGGGGTGGTGTGTCTACCACGCCAGTGGGCCGCTGGGCTTGTTCTGCCGGTCAGTCGCAGGTCTGCCTACCTTGCGGGCGCGTGTGGCGGCTCTGCTCTGCTCCTACTCCAATTGGGGTGACGTGTCTACCACGCCGGCGGGCCGCTGGGCCTGTTCTGGTCGGTCACCGGTCTGCCTACCTTGCAGGCGTGGGCAGCGGCTCTGCTCTGCCCCTCCTCTAATTGGGGCGACGTGTCTACCACGCCGCAGGCCGCTGGGCCTGTTCTGGGTGCAGGCAATGGCTCTAAGTCAACAGTAATTAAATTATTAAATTACCATTAGTGATTAGAACTTTTTAGTCAAATTGCAGTGGGGCAATTGAGTTGAATCATTGGCTGCAGACCTGGGGTCATAGTCTGAGTCACTGGTCTTAGCAGGTTGTGATTTCGCCCTCCTGAGAGGCATTTAAGACTGTCTGCAGATACTTTTGGTTATCACATCTTCAAAGGGTGCTCCAGGAAATAACAGGTAAAGGTCAGGGAGCTTAGTCATCTCACAAGGCACAAGACAGCTCCCCCACAACAAAGAATCATCTGGCTTCAAATGTCAATAGTCCGCAGTTGAACAACTCTGGCTTCCTCAAACCCTACAGGTTCTTCTCCTAGTTGTGAGATCAGTCCTAACTCTCTCAGAGGGATGTCATCTTATATTTTGCTTTTAGACAGAATAATGTGGAGCCCAAGACCATTTTGTGTTGATTTTTTGAACAATGTGATAGACTGTGGGAGCCTTGTTCTCAGAAGGAGAGCAGAAGGAGGCAGTGGGTCTCCAACAAGGGAGCAAATGCCGAAGCCCCAGGCTGCTACTGAGTAGGGCAAGCACAGCAGGCTCAAGAGTGGCCCAGTGGGAGTGCTGGGTCAGCAGGGTGACCCAGGTGGTGAGGCCAGGATCATGGAAGGGGAAAAGAGGATGGAGATGCCAGTATCTGAGAACAGGGGCCAGGGCATCCTGTCCTGCCCTCTGTGTAAACGGTTATACTGTGCCTCTTCAGCAGCTGCACCTGGCCCTAAAAAAAGTCTGCCACCACTCCAAGGAGCTGGTATGCTAAGCTGACATGCTTTTTTCCTGCTAGGTTGTTCTCTTGTGTTCTTGAAAAAAAGAAAAAATAATAATAACCTTCACTTTTTTGTTTTTCCGTCAGTCCCTTATTTCTTGATTTTCTGAGAAAACTTGACGTGTCCTGGTATTCTCACTTACTAGTCTTTAGTCTATTAACTGAGGGCACTGTGAGGATAGATAGTGTCCTTTTCATAAAACAAGGCCCTGTACATAGCAGATGTTCAAAATGTGTCTGTGGGAATAAAGGATTTTCTAAGAGGCAGGGGACAGCACAAAAGGATCTAACATTTTCCATGCTTATTGATCTACCTTCTTAAAGTCACAGATGCACATTAACAAGACGTCAGCCATCTTAATGAGGACAACTTGAACACAGGTGTGGCAGCAGAGTTGATTTGAGTCCACACCTGCTTCCTGACATATACTAGAGAGTGTCTTAGGTGTTTTAAGGGATATTTATACATAAAGGAAGCTAAATTCAGTGTGGGGGAAAAAAGCAATTTGCAAAAAAAAAAAAAAAAAAAAATTATGGTACACATTAAAACAGGCTAAAACCAAAGAGCAAAAGGAGCACAGAGGAGAGATATACTAAGGAATTTTGTTTTAGCAAGGAGAGATGATGCTGATTGGTGTCCTGATAAACTACTGCTCCCTAGGCCTGAGTAGGAGCCACATTATGCCTGTTGCTATATGTATGCTCTTCCCATTATTAACTTTTTAATGTGAATATTAGGCACTGACAGAAAAGTGCATAATTTATAAATATACAGCCCAGTGAACAATTACAAAATGAACACCCTTGTTAAGAAATGAAGCAATATCTTCTTCCAGGAGCCTCTTGGCTTTATCAACATTACAACTCCTTCTCCTCAAAGGTCATCAGTCTACTGTTTTGCTGATTTGGGATCTGACAAAGATGAAATTTGGTGGTATATGTCCATGGTACTTTGCTTCTCTTAGAATTGTCTTCATGAAAATAATCCATTTTTTCCACATTGCTATAGTTGATTCATTATTGTTGCTGTATAGAATTCCATAATATGAATATGCTACTATTTATCTTTTTCTACTCTCTTTTTTTTAAAAAAAAAATATTTTTTAGTTGTAGATGGACATAATTCCTTTATTTATTTATCTTTAGGTGGTGGTGAGGATCGAACACAGTACCTCACACATGCTAGGAGAACGCTCTACCACTGAGCCACAACCCCAGCCCCCACCCTTTTCTACTCTTGATATGTGAGTTGTTTCAAGCTTTTTGCAACTACAAGTATGAATATTCTTGTAGATGTCTGGTGAGCGGGCATATATTTCTCCACTGGGCATATGCCTTGGAATTACATTTCTAAATGCAGTCAAATTCCATGAACCTTGCAAAGACTTTGTATATACAAATGTCTTCATCTATTCTTAATTAGGGATAAACATTTTTCACCCGAGTTGGTAACGGGGGGAGGGGTGAGATGATTCTAAACCAAGAGTGTTGACAAAACCGGGACCTGAGTGAGATTAACACACTATGAAAACACATAACACACTATGGAATGGGGTGCACAGAGAGAAAATGCCTTCTGTCACTTCATGGAACCTCCTCAGGGGGGGGAAGCGAGTCCAAACAGCAGCCACTCCAACCTTGTTCCCATCCTAACCGCGGGCCTCAGCCAAGCTGAGGCTGTGTGCTCTGGCAAGACTTTGTAAGTTAAATCAGGTTTCATTCCTGATTTATTAGGATTTTGTCAAATTACTAATACCATTATTCTACCCCCATCCATTTCATCAGCAGCAGTTTAAACTCAGTTGTCTTGAATCAGTCACAAACAGTCCCAAAGGTTTATTTGGCCTTATATTTCTTAACACAATTTATAGCATTCAAATATTGAGTTAGATTTCGGGATGGCATTCATCAAGCCTCCTGTAATATGCCCTTGGCTTTTTTCTCATCATCCCTGTCATCTATCTTGGCAGTAAAAGTGCTGCTGCTTTTACTTCTGTTCCATATGATCAGATAAAACCACTTTTTTCCCCTTTCCTAGTCTTAGATTTCATCAGGGCCTAAGAATTCATCTACAGGAAGGCTGAAATGTCTCATTTCTTCTATAAAGCTTTGTAAGAAACTCACCTCTTCCGTACATTTGTCCCCCTCAGATATATCCCAAATGCAGGAGTCACTTGAAAAAGGGATGTTTATCTTTGCTAAAGCAAAGATCATGTTTCCTGAACCTCTAAGCATGCATATGTTCATAAGACAAAGGGTTGAAACAGTATAATATGGATTGGGGGGGGGGAAATCTCATTTATAGGGTTCATTGCATAGAGTGGGTTCCTCTCTAACAGTGAAATCCCCTGCATTCCAGCCTGCAGGCAGAGTTCTCAGGCATAACAGATATGGATGCTCTGTCCTAAGCTCTAAGAGTCTCTAAGAGATCAGAGTAGGATCATCCAGTCCAAGCCCACTTATTTTTATAACTGGAGCATCTGAGATCTATAGTAACTGCAACAAAGGAAGCTTATCATTCTAATAAGTTGCAGGCAAAGTCCCAAATGTGCCCTGTGGGCATTTTTGCATTAATCATTCCCTATGTCACAAAAATCCACATTGTGCAAACTCCAAGGGGAGAAGAGCACAGGTCCGGAATACAGGCAAGCCTGAATTTGCATTAAGACTCTATACTGGATATTCAGTCTGAATATTTTCCTCCCCTTTGAAATGGAGTGTA
Source organism: Marmota flaviventris (assembly GCF_047511675.1). NCBI lineage: Eukaryota > Metazoa > Chordata > Mammalia > Rodentia > Sciuridae > Marmota > Marmota flaviventris. The sequence goes on along the minus strand of NC_092510.1, from coordinate 38,146,781 downwards.
ACAACATGGAATGCCAAGAAAATCAGGGGGTACTCATTGCACAGGAGACATCACAGAACTCAATAAATGACATCAAAATAGTAATTTCATAGTGCCAGGGAACAACATGGGCACCAGTTTGGAAGGTAAGTGGAGCCTGAAAATACATGGAGAAACTGGTAGAAAGCAAGAGCTAATCTGGCGGTCTAACAACACCTGGGGTAGGATTGCAGGACATTTTTAAGGACTGACTACCTCAGCCAGTCAGCTCATTGCAGCTCAGGAAATTCGACTTCCTAGAGTTCTCTAGATCCTTCCTAGTGCCACCCATCTCATTCTTGCTCCTCCTTTGCAGAGGGGAAGGGCAGAGAAAGAGAAAATGACAAAGAAGCAGGTCATAGGCTTCCTGTTACAATGAGGAGGAAGCTAGATCACACCAAATGAGCCTCTCCCCTTCTTTTTTATTTTTTCTTTTCTTTTATAAGGTTATTGTATTTTCTATGCCTTTATTTTATTTATTTATTTTTATATGGTGCTGAGGTTCGAACCCAGTGCCTCATACATGCTAGGCAAGCCCTCTACCGCTGAGCTTCATATGACTACAGGATGCCCCTTCTTTTTTATTTGTTCTTTTTATATATAGATGACAGTACAGTAAAAGACATATAAGAATGTCTTATTCTAATTAAGATCCTATTCTTGTGGTTGTACTTGATGTGGAGATTCACTGAGGTGCATTCTTATTTATTAACTGCTGTACAGTGTGTACTTATTTCATTGAGTGCTTCTCCAAAACAGAAGTCCTGTAATTCTTTAGCTCGGCCTGTACTCCTGGCACACTGCTGGGCACAAGGATAGGCATCCAAAAAAAAAAAAGGCATTTGTCAAGTCATGAATGAAGTTGGAAGGCAGGTGAGAGAAAAAAAAATCACTAGTCTTTCCGTTGTGAAAATAGAATGAGAAAAGAAACCAGAGAAATATAAAGATAATCAGCTTTCCTTATATTTGGGGGTCAGAGTGGAAATAAGCATCTCAAAAGAGCCAAGCTTAATCTGCATTCTTTCCTCCTAACCCAGCTTATGTCTCTCTGTTCTGAATGACCTGAAGAGCAGTCCAATGTTCCTATCTGCGTTCAACCTCTTTGCCTGCATTGCTGGATGGATCCACATCCCCATCAGAGAACCATTTCCTCTTCCTTGAATCTTTTATATGGCCTTTGTTCTCCTGCTAGGCCAGTTCCCAACTAAAGTTGAATTTCCAGTTTAGAAATGAACACTTGATCATGTGAGTAAAAACATTCTTGCTAGTAGAACTGGAAAAGTCTGTCTTTAGAAATACATAGCTGCAGCTGAGTCCTAAGACCTTGGTTTACCAGCAGAGAATAGTAGAGAGAAAAAAAATTCTATATTAAGGTTCAGTGATCCCAAATTCAGATGACTGTCACCAAATCTGGCAAGTTAATGCCACTGTCTGAAACAGCTGGGGTTCCACAAATACCACTGTGGCTCATCAGCAGCATTGTGTCTCCAAAGCCATGCTGGTTTTGCGAGACTGCCTGCTACTTGGCACCATTTCAACACGTGGATATTTCCATTCAAGATTTTCCCATCTGGCAGCTGCCCAGGCAGTCATGCCCTGGTGTGCTGGTAGTGTTCTTACAAGGGGATCAGGCCACTGAGAATATGACACCTGCCTGTGGGCTATGTGGGAAATAGCAAGGCAAAGCAAAAGAACACAGGGCATGGCTGCAAAGAAATAAATTAAACATGCTGCATGCTGTTGATGTAGCCAGGTGACAGAAGCCCATCTGGATATAATCCACTCCTTAGAAGCAGAGTCAGGGATCCAAGAAGTAACAGATGCACAGATGTAATAATTTTTATTTCACATCAGTGAATTTGCAAAATTTGGGTTCTCCTTGGTGCCCCATATTTGGGGTATTCACCCAACTCTTAACATCTTTTCAGGGACACCACACACCTCATCATGATCCCCTAGGCTCCTAAGCCAAATCAATTCAATCACATTCTAGTCTCTAGGAGATGGATAATCAGATGTCAGAGACACTATCTTCATTCTGGTAACTTCTGCATAGCTTAATGAAACTGAGGGGAAGAAGAGTGTATGGTGGAAGGCTTCCATTTTCTTTCTTAGATGAAATGATTATTGCATCCCCACACAAATAGCATCCTGATTTATGTTTCATATTTTCCATGGCTGGTTTCTCGTACTTTTGACAATTCTAATATATGTGAGGCAGTTATTCCCCGTCCATAGGAAGTTGAAAGGGAGAGGGGTGAGGCTCCTTTCTGTGCCCTTTGGAAGCCAAGTAGATGATGGCTAGGACAAGGTTTTGCCTTTTGTAAGTGCTCAATAAATCTTTGCTGCATTGGAATAAAAATCAAATGCATGCGCAGAGGAAAAAGGGCTGGGACTGGGTGAAAATTGAACCCAGTTGTTTCCATCGCCTCCAAGAATGCCCCAGCCCCACATGGTAGGAATTAGAGGTCAGCTGAAATTGACTGCTCATCAGAGTGGGATGCTGCCAGAATGAGCCAGATCCTTTGCCCACATCACTGAGCCCCCATTCGGGAGCATTCTGTAAGGAGACAGTGGTGAAGTGGAAAGTTTTGCTACTTACTAGTTACACAGTCCTGAGCAAATTTTGCCATCTGCCTAAGCCTCAGTTACCTCATATAAGACATGGCAATAATAATGATCTCTCTAGTGGGTCCAGTTCTCACTACTTTACCAGAGCCAGTTTTCATCCTCTCTTCCCAAATTTGGGTTCAGTGACTTCACACAGAGACATCAAAAATAGCCAGGTGGGATTGTTTACACCATGGAAATTGGTAAGTGCTATAAATCAGAGCACTTTTTGTTTTTTGAGAGCCAGCTGTTAAAAATTATTAGATATTTCATGTAATTTTTTTATGTCTTACACACAGTAAATGCTTGAGAATTGCAAAGTATTATCATATTTTACAGACTCTAGGACTTCTTGTTTTTCCATTTTTATATTAAACCAAGATGTGGCTTATAATCAATAACATCTTACAATTAAAATCGGGAGTATGTTTTTCAGTGCCTCACAAAATAATGACTCATTACAGTCAATGAAGTGTTAAGAGTCAAAGAAACATTACTATTGTTATTATCATCATCAACATTATTATACTTGGCCTTTTATAACTGTCCATGTAAATTTTTCTCAAAATGTGGAGAAAAACTCTCTGAAGTCCCACCAATCCTGTAGTAGCATCCAGTTGGTTCCAGAGGATGCTCTATAGAGGGTAAAACCTCCCTCTATAGAGGGTAAAACCTCACTGCCTACAATTCGAAGTTCTAACCACCCTTCTCCCCAAATCTTCCACCTAAGCCCCCTCTCAGGAATGATCTTAGCATGCATGACTCCCCTCTACGAATGACTCCCCTCCACTGACAACCCAATGGCTCATTAGGCAAGGTCAGTTGAGGTCCTCATTAAAGGGTCCACAGCCTACAGAAGGAGTGGGGCTGGGCTGGTCTCAGGGCTTTCCAGACACGAAATCATGCATGCAGGCTGCTGTTTGCAAAGCTGCTAGCTTTACAAGGCCTATCTTGCCTGTGGATCCTATGGCCTGGGGAATGACACAGAGCCAAGACTCAGGACACATTTGTCAGTGATTAAATGAATAACAATAATAAAGATATGCCAAATACGAAAATGTTAATATATGAAATGATCAAATGTTATTTAGAATGTAGTAAACGGCACTCAAGTATCTTGCTGATGGAATGTAAATTGCTTTAGCTCTCTTAAAGGACAATTTGCTAGTGTGCATTAAAATTTAATACATGCCTACCATGCTGTTTGCTTCAGAGAAACATTCATACCCAGGCACAAACAGGAGAGCAAAAAGATCAGTGTGCCTGTGTCCTCTCTAGTGGAAAAATGCTGTAAACAGCCTAAGTATCTACTAATAAGGGAGGGGTTAAATTCACCTGGCTGCCCGTAGCCATTCTATATGCAGCAGCGATGAAGAATAAGGCCAATCTGTACACACTGGCAAGAAAACAAATATTAGCATGAGAAAAAGGCAATAACATGATACTGTATAAATTTTAAAAAATATGAAACAAAATCATCATTATGTATTTTCATACAGGAGTCTAAATACATAAGAAAAGGTAACAACAGTTACTTTTGAGGGCGGGAGGATAAGGAGAGCATATGGTCAAGGTGGACTTCAGCTGTATTTTTCTGCTTAGATTATAAGTTTTATAACTAAAATGTATTTGTGTAGTAGTTGTATAATCAATTTTTTAATTAAAAGGGAAGCACAACTAATGAATGATCAGGGAAGCATAAATCTGTGCAGTGGATTTGCGCATGTGCACTCTCCAGGGAAGGAGGCTCACAGGTCTGCAGGGTGAGCAGCCAAGCAAGGCAGTGCAGAGCTGCTTAGGGAAGCTGCTCCACCCGCTTTGCTCTAGGAGATTACCAGCTAAGACAGAATGGCAGGATCCCCCCCCACTGCTGTTCTGGTGAAGTCACCTCTAGGGCTGACTGGCAGGAACATGACTGATAGGAGGCAAGGGCCACCGGGCTCTACCTTCCTCCTCCTCCTTTCTGGGATGCCCAAGGAGGTAGGAGCAGGGGAAACAAGGGAAAGATGGAGGAAGAGGATTCGGTAGAAATCCAAGACAGACCTGTCCCGGTGGCAACAGTACCAAGACTCAGGCCTTTCCATAGTCAAGAGTTCAGGGGATTTGATGGCTTCATCCCTCCTGCTTCCTCCCTTCTACCTGGAGCAAGGTGATCTATCTGGACTGGCATCAACCTCCAACCCTCCTCACAGCACAGTCATAGAACCAGTGGTACCTCCAAAAGTAACCTTGGTCACTCCTTGCTAGAAAGTTAGGAATTCAACAGGACCTGAGGGAAAAACTAATCACAATATGAGTGGAGTATTGAGTGGGATTCCACCACCTTGCTTGGTCTCCACCTGTCTGTCCATCCTTTCACCCAGCCAACCACATTTGTTTACCACCAACTACATAGATACAGTACTACAGGGTGCCTGGTTTTCAAGAGTGGAGAGTTTCAAAGAAGGCTATGAGGAAGAAAGGTGAAGAATGAGTTTGGGAATATGAATGAAGGTGGGAATAAGTTGAGGGGGAAATACACAAGCTGCTCCAGGCTAAAGGGGAACATGAGCTGCAACACCGTGTAGCAACTCACCTCCTGTTAAAAAGGAAAAAGGAAGTGTGGGAAGCACCTCTAGGTGTAGAGAGGAAGCAGTTCAGTAGAGTCCCTGTAGGATGCTGGCTGGCTTTTTACAAAGCACAGGAGCATCATTTTGAAGGATTTTTATGCTTCCTAATGAAATACCAATAAAGGCTATGGAGACACAAATGTAGTTAAGTGATTCAAGGCTGGAAACTGAATTCCTGGCAAAGAGAAGCTTGATGAAGAGGGAGCTGTTGGTTTTCACTTGCAAGCTATGGGCCGCTGAGCAGTCTGCTGTGCTCAGCAGAGACTCCACCAAGCTGAAAGTCAGGAACCAGGTTCCCCTACACCAGGCTGTCTGAACCTTCTGTTTCCTTGGCCAGCCTTTGCAATTTTAATTAAAACATCAACTCCAATGGCTCTCCCATGCTCAATAAAAGCAATTGCAGACTCTAACTTTCTTTCAAATGCCTTGCCACCTTTACTCCAGACAGGGCCAACATAAAAGCCCAGAGATAAATCAAATTGCCTGTCAGAATATCAGGTAGGCTGGGACTGCTGGGAGAAAGGAGCCTGCTGTGGACTTCAATCGCTCTGGTGTTGGTTGAAAAAAAAAAAAAAAAAAACATGTGAAATGATTCCCGAAGAACCCAGGTGGGTGCTCTGCAGGTAGCCAGGCAGGCGCTCCACACTCTGGGCCCTGATTCATCATGCTTCATCATTACAAATGCGAATGTTATGTTCATAAGACATTTGTTGTTGATGCTCAGAAATTGAGCTGATTAGTCACTTCATTAAACTCTTAACTGACCACACAACAAAAGTTCACTGTCCTTAGGGTTAGTACTCAAGGATAGAATGAGGAGGGAGATGGCTATTCAAAGGGCCAAAGAGAATTCAAGGCTGACTGACTCTTCCTAGGATGCAGTGCAGACTGGTGATTAGGCAAACACCTGGAGCCCACTCTGTGGCTCACTAGCTGTGTCTTTAGTCCCCATGCTTCAGTCTCCTCTTTGTAAAATGGGACAAATGCTATCTTCTACTTCATTGAGTGGTTAAGATTAAATAAGAAAGGACTAAAAGTGATAAACATAGCCAGACATGGTGGTGCATGCCTGTCATCCCAGTGGCTCAAGAGGCAAAGGCAGGAGGATCAAGAGTTCAAAGCTAGCCTCAGCCAAAGTGAAATGCTAAGCAACTCAGTGAGACCCTTTCTTTAAATAAAATACAAAACAGGACTGGGGATGTGGCTCTCAGTGGTTGAGTGCCCCCGAGTTCAATCCCTGGTAACTTCTCCTCCCCCCCCCCAAAAAAAAGAGAGAGAGAAACATAAAACATTTAGCCCAAAGAAAATTAGGCATAACAGGGTCAAAAAAGTAAACTGCTAGGCATCTTTTTATATGTGAGACCTGAGGAAACAGGTGGAGCCAAAAGGTTTCAGGTACCTGTAGAATAAACACAGTGTCAATTCTAGATTTATACACCTCCCAAAGGTAATACAAGTGAATTTGGGATTCTTTTAATTCTATACTGGTTCAATTCGACAGGGTTAGAACTTGTAATTTTCAAGTATTCAAATTATGGAAATCACCTTTTATAGAAACAAAGTAAACAAAGAAATTAGGATATGAAAAACAGAAGCATTCTATTCAGAATGTAAATTGAACCTTTTAAGAAGCTTTTAAGAGGTAGCTTTTCCAGAATAATTGCTTTGCAAGGACTCTAGGCCAATCACTCTTTAACCCAAAAGTCACCTGGCTGCCAATGCAAACAGGGTCACATCTAAACTGAGGCCAAAATTATAGTGCCTCTGTATCCATAGATACACAAGCAATTGTTAGTGCCTCTTGTCTCACATATTGCTGGAAGGCTTCGAGATGTCTCCATATGGTCACGGAGATGGTGGACTATGTTTGTCACTCCCCTATCCCTATTTTCTTTCCCATCTCACATCACTTGCCCTGGTTGGATGTCATAAAGAAATGCTCTGGTACCCCTACTGCTACTGCCCCATGGGATGGTAGCATCCATGCCGAGTGTGTATTCTTTCATATCCCCAAAGCTGTCAATTCTTGGAGGGTCAAAGTAGTGGTGGGTGCCCTGTGGAGGTGGTAGTCTAAAACCTAAAATAAGGTATTCATTAACCCATAAAGAACAATTGAAAAAAGCATCCTAATATTTCAAATTTGGGCTAGTTGAAAGGGGTGAGCTGTGTCCTGTACACATTGCCTCCCTGTTCATCATAGTTCTCCCTCCCTAAGGACTAGGCAAAGGTGATAGAGGCATAAAAAATGATGAGAGATGGGACTGTATCAATGAGAAATGCAGAAGACGGTTTACTACAGGTAAGTTAATCTTGAAATATTTATTCCAAGCCGATGCAAGTTATCATGGTAACAATTCCTTCAAAGAATTGGCTGGTGAGGGTTGGGATGCATTGGTTAACATTTTCTGGTTATCTAAAGATCATTATTAGCCTTCTTTTTTTCTGTCTAAAATTAACTCCTTCCACTTAAGTAGATCTATCAGAGAGAAGTTATTAGAACCAGTCCAATATTCATTCACCACCTATTACTGAATTTCTATTGTGTATCAGGTATGATTTTAGGGGTATTATCCATCATTGACCAAAAAGATCAGGCTCTGATTTCATGTATTTTCCTTTCATAATTGAGGGAAAGATAAAAATCAAAGAACTATATAATATAATGTCAGGAAGTGGTAAGTGTTGTGAGGATAAACCATTTAAGGTGCATATTCCTCACTTGGTGATGGAGACACCTTAGTTAGGATGATCAATACAACCTCTAAAACAGAGATGACATCTGAGCAGACACAGGATCGAAATAGGGCAATGTGGTCCCAGGAAGGCAACATCAAGTACAAAGGCCTGAAGTCTATCCACATGATTGAGGTCCAGAAAGCAGAAGAAGGAAAAGTAGGAGAGATTGGGAGGTGACATCAAGAAGAGTCTGGGACATAATAAGGGGTAGGGGGACAATAGAAGTTCATTGGGTTAGACAAAGAGGAATGAAGGAAGGACATGGGGGTGGGAATAGGAAAGACAGTAGAATGAATTGGACATAACTTTCCTCTGTTCGTATATGAATACACGACCAATGTAACTTCACATCATGTTCAACCACAGAATGGGAAGTTATACTCCATGTATGTATAATATGTCAAAATACACTCTACTGTCAGATCTACCTAAAAAGAACAAATAGAAAATTAATAAATAAAAAATAAATTTGAAAAAGAAGAGTCTGGGAGCTAGATCATGTAGGGTTTGTAGGTCATGATGAGCATTTAGATTTTACTTAATATCTTTGATCACTACAGATATTTTTGACACTATAATCTAAAAATATTTTGATCATTTCTATAGTAGATGCTGTGCAGAAACATTCAGACACCCTGATATTTCTTCAGGACCTACTAATACATTCCCCCAGCTATATAGGAGAGTTGGCAGGAATTTCCAGTTGGAAGCAGCTGCCTCACCTGAGCTAACACCAACTCCCACAGCCAAGGGCAGCCAATGACCAGTCAATGTATGGGTGCAATGGCTCTACCCACTGTCTCCCTGGGATAAAACCGAGCTTCATAACTCCATGCACAGGATCAGGTGAAGCCTCTGTAAAGATAGTGCTGTGGTCCAAAACACTTTCCTGCCTTATGCTGAGAACATGTCAGTGTTGATATCACTGCCCAGTACAACTTTTGCACATGAATCTTAGAGCTCACAAGCTCACAGGAAAAGATGACAAGTCCACTGACCAGCTGACCAAACTGGTAGGTACCTTTCTGCTTTTCCCTTCTGGGTTTCTAATTGTGCTTCATGGATCCATGAGTTTCAAACTTGGGAGCATATCAGAATCACCTGGATGGCTGTGGAAACACTAATCACTGAGTCCCTAACACTCCCAGGAGTGTTTGATGTAGCTGGAGTGTCTGATGCAGCCTGAGGATATGCAAGTTCCCAGTGATGCTGCTGCCAGTGCAGAGGCCACACCTTCAGAACCACTGTCTTTAGCTAGAGCTGCAGTGGTGATTTTGTTATCAAAATATGACCTTCAGGAGAGAAACCATGCCCTAAGGATTGCAGAGCAGGAAGGCAGGAGAAATCTGGGTTTTTGACCTTAGCTTAGAGTCATCCTACCTGCCCAGATTTCCTTTTCCTGAGGAAGAAATAAATAAAACCCTTATCTCGTTAAACCACCCCTCTTTGGGTTTTCTACTGCATATAGCTGAACTTAATCGTATTTGATTAAAAAAAGGCCTTAGGCCACATCTAATATTTCCTTCCTTCAACTTTTTAGAAAATCTCAGTTCTCGGGTCTTTTTTTCCAAGTTAAATTAGCATATGACTTCAACATTTGAACTCTGGCAAAGAAAGCTGTGAATTCTTATATTAAATTTGGATGAAGTGTGACTTCATCTGATCAGTGAATCAGTACTTATCCTAATTATTCTATGAGAAATTGTGCACCCAGAGCACAGGATGCAGAGATGGCAGTGCAAGTGATTTTTCTAGCAGTAAATGAGCTGTCTTCAGGACAGAGGTTATAAAGAGCCCTAAGCCCTGTGTCCCCCATGTAAGAATTTTCCTCCTCCATGGAAGCACTTGCAATCAACAGTCTTTTGTCTCTTATTCATAAGCAAGGAATGATAAGGCTGTGAGTTCTTTCTAGTTACCACAAGCCTATCTGATTAAGAAGGAAAAAACTATGCAGTGTTTAAAGTTCCTGAGATGAAAGTTTCTTTTGGATAATTATACTATTTCTAAAGGTCTTTGTTAAAACTCTTTGAGACTTCTGTACCCTTGCTTTCTGAAATCTTTCTCTAAAAGATTAAGAAAAAGCATGACCATCAGTCTCAGGAACACAAATGCTTATAACTGGATGCTATAATTTCTGCTGTGGTTGAAATCATTAAAGGGGTCAAAATGCTTATCACTCACCCACACATTCTCTGAATAGTTGCCTGATAACACTTGCAGGGGCTCATTTGGCAGAAAGAGGGTAGACCCTCGTCTTGCCAGTCCCTGTCCTCACAGCAGGTACATTAGCTCCAGGGCAAGTAACTGTCTGACAGTAAATATATTTCACCTACAGGCTAAAGGCCAAAAGCAGTATGGGTAATATTGGCATTAGAAATGAGCATTTGTCTCACATTTTGTACAAGGAAAGCTGGATCTGCAGATGAGACCATATCCCAGGTACCATTTAAAGGTACAGTACCTGATAGGAGTTCAAAAAACAAAAATGAATTCTAGTTTTAAAACCCTAAACAGCAAATACCACTTAAAAAAAAACTCACATTGCTTATTTTGTAGTTTATAGCCTCTTTCTCTACTTTCAAACTAACCTACAGAAAATAAATCAGTAGTCCTATAGCTTTCTAAGATGCTATTAGCTGTCTCTGGGTCCACACTGAGTCTTTCCAAAAAACATACATTTCACTCTGGTTTCCATATTCAGACACTGGCCATGTGGATCCTCAAATGTGGCTTCACTGGGCCAACAGAACTGAAGCCTAAGTAGAAATGAAGTGTCAAGGAACGTGGCAAGTGGTATGGTTGCACAAGCAGGATTAAATCCTCCCCGCAACAGAAAGGACAGGTAGAGCAAGTCATGAGCTGATGATCTAGGTTTTTGCTGACTTTGTTTTTTATGGTTTGTCATTAGCTACTGACCCTTTTCCTCTGCCTGATGAGCATTCAGCAGCCCCCAGGTAGTGATGAGGCAGAACTTCCCTCCACCTCCAAATCACCTCATACACATACAGACCTTTGATATTTGGAACTCATCTCCTTTTCTTGGCTTTATATATATGCTACAAAGTTGGGCATAAGGAGGATAGTTTGTGCTATGGGGGATAAATTCAAAGAGGGCTGGCAGAAGTCCCAGGGTCAGTCTTTAGATGGAATTTCAGATTTAGTACAGGATGTTAATGAAGTCCTTTATTACATAGTTTCTAGGCACAGGCAATGGGGCAAATGTGTAATTATTCATTTTTGCAAAAATGAAGTGAGCAGAATAGTGATTTAGAACCCAGTTATCTTCTGGATGCTCAAATAGCTCCACTCCAGAGGGCCTTTGGAAGGTTCACCTTCCTAATTTTTTTTTACCTTTCTTTTTTTCCTTTAGGTACTGGGGCTTAAACCCACAGACACTTTATCACTGGGAAACATCCTCAAATCCTCAGCATCTTTTTTTTTTTCTTTTGAGACAAAGTCTTACTAAGTTGTTGAGGTTCTTCAAAGTTTCTGAGGCTGGCCCTGAACTCGCCATACTCCTGCCTCAGCCTCCCAAATTACTGGGCTTATAGGTGTACATTACTGTGCACCAGGGATTGATCCTAGAGCCACTTAACTACTGAACCACAACCTCAATTCTTTATTCATTTATTTTTAAATTTTGAGACAGGGTTTTGCTAAGTTGCTCAGGGCCACACTAAGTTGCTGAGGCTAGCTTTGAACTCACAATCTTCCTGTCTTAACCTTTCAAGCTGCTGCGGTTACAGGCATGCACCACCATGCCTGGCCTCCTAGTTTTTAAATAATGCTCTCCCCTTCTGAGTGGCCTATCCAGATCACCTCCAAGTCTTGAGTATCCATTGAATAAGCCCCTTTCAAGTTCTTTCCCGCATCTCTTCTTAAGGAAATCCTCAGTTTCTCTAAGGCATTTCCTTACTTGAATTTCCTTTTTTTTTTCCACAGAAGATGCTGAGTGCTAAATACATATAGAACCCATAAGAACTATTGTCCTTTGTTTGAAAGCTAGGATGGATAAAACCTTTCCAGGGAAGCAAAGAAAGGAAAACAATTTACTCTGCATATTAACACTTCTGGGTTTCCTAACCTTTCACATGTGTAGCTATCATTTTGGATTCCTTAAATGAGCCCAGCAGCACCCACACACTCTTAGCACTGTAAATATTAAGTAACAAGAAAACAATTAGGTTTCTGGGATGCACTCAGTGGGTGTTTATTCCTGGCAATCATTATTGGCATCTGAAGACCTGGGTTGAGGAATTAGAATCAACAGTTCTTTTTCCATTTCAATTTTTACAACACAGTGGGAATACATTTTTTTTTTCTTCTGTTTGCTTGGAATTATAAGCAAAAGCTCACAAATGCACAATTGAGATGCTAGTCAACATGCCCACATTCAAATTTCCTAGTAGGAGGTATTCCATGAGGTTCTGAAATTGATAAAACCTTTTTAGTCTGGCACCATGTGACCTCTGGCAGCAGAAACATCCTATCTCATAAAAGCTGGAGTCAGAGGCGACAAGGTCAAGATCCCAGGTCAGGATCAGCCTTTCAGAGGATAAACAATCTGCCTAGACAATGACTACAGCCTTTTTTTTTTTTTTTTTTTTTGATCAATTAATGTTTTCCCAGTGGTCCATGAGTGCAAATGATTCCAGATATTGATGGCTCAACAGAATAAATCAGAAAATCTTCCTACTATCCCTGTTATTATAAAGGTCAGACTTTTAAACAAACAAAGCACATCATTTTCATTTTGCCTCCCTCATGAAAGGGCTTGGATCAGACATCCTTAGAGCTCAGCTCCCAAATGCAAGTTATTTTCAGCTTACTCACCTGCAGAGTTGATTTTCTTTTTCCTGGTGGCCTCCTTTCCTTGATTAAATCCTGGAGTTCCATTTAATACATTAAATCAGAACTAGAATCCCTGAAAACAATCCAAATTAAAGAATACAATTCATTATTGAGGAGACTATTTATTTCACTGTTTACTAAAAAGGAGAGTGAAAGACCAAAAAGAAAAACAGAAAAACTAACAATAGAGACAAGAAAGATGAAAGGAGAAAGGAAATGACAAGTATGGTAAATAGATTTGAAAACAGATGTGCATCAAATAAAAGGCTTTCCAGTTCTTAATTAAAAAGTGTCTCATCTCAAGTTTCTTTATTATGCTCTTATCGATATTTATTTACTTTTTTTCTGCTTCTCTATCTTGCACAGAGTAACATGTGAACAGCACAGCAGTGATCTATTTGATCAGAAATCACACTGCTTGATAGGATTCAAAAAGATTTTTAAAAACATTTGCACATTTTGGTAGTTTTTGAAACAATGGTGAAACTCAGGCTGTAATACCAATGAGTCTTAAGCATCATGATCATTGTCACAACTGTCATTAACGAGTGCATTCTTGTCATCAGTGCTGTTGTTGATATTAGAAAGTCAGAAACATACCTATTTTATTACTTAAGACAAACAAGAGCTTGAATTGGGCTGAAATTATGGTCTCAGGTTGGAGTTGATGCTTTTCTCCTGAATGTATAGAAAAATGTAGGTGGCATTTAGCAAATGAGTGAATTTCCTTGTTTTAAACATGCTTAATTAGCAAGCACCAGGCAGGCTGGAGTGAGTAGGCAGCTTCCATAGGAGAGGCCAAGAACTTAAAAAGCATGTGATTCCCAACCCTGTAGATATCACTGAACAGAATATAAAGAATTTTTGTTTTCTTAATTTGGTCTTGTTGGAAGCAGTAGGATATCAATATTTTTGCATTTTCAAGAGGCCACTTAAGTTTTCGAGACCTTCTTCATAGTGGGGAAGGAGACACACAGCTCCAGGTGTGGGTCTGTAAAAGGTTTGATGGACACGCATTCAAGGAGATTAGATAGCTTCAGGAGATGCCATTTACACAGAGCTCCTGCCCTTCCACTACACATTTTAAAACTTCTGTAATCCCACTATTAGGATGTCATTGACATAACAAGTTTCGACTGGAAAAAGTTAACAGTGAGGAGACATCCAGCCAGTAGCATGAGTCCTCAGAGATTTGTTTCTTGCTAACCTGGAGTGAAATCATTGCAATAGAGAGGTGGGAATTCTACCTTAAGAGATGTGATTTTTAGGACTAGATGTAGAAGAAGAAATTTGAGTATGGCACAGATGTGGAAGTCTGGAAACTAAAGCATATAAAATGGAGGGAGGGAAAGGGAGGAAGAGGCAAGAAAGAGAATCTACCTCCAGACATTTTCTGGTTGATTCCTACAGACAGGGTGAACCCTTTTGCCAACTAAGTTCCACCCCAAATCCAACTCAAGTGGATCTTGCAGTAAAGAGAATTAGGCACTTGCATTGTACTTTCCTTTCTCATGAGTAGAACTGCCCTGCTATAGGCAAAATGGATGCCCTTAAATTTTGTTCTTTAGTTTAAAAAACATTTTGTTAGAGTAAAAATTAAAACTTCTGTCCACAGTGAACACTTCCCTTTTGATGCTACTTTCTGAACTAATCACTTATTCCAGTCATTGACTTCTCCTATCAACAAATGTGTAGCTGGCATTTCTCCCTATACATTCTTGCAGCATTAATATTTCATGAGGAACAATAGGATAGGACCATACACCAGCTTCTAGAAAAGAATAAAGCATAGAAAAGAATTAAAGAAAATGGCCTGAATACTTTGAGGGGAATGTGATAAGCCCAGAGCCAATTTCCTTAGTGGTGCTTTACAGAAGAGGATTTATAGCACAACAACAAGCTTTTATTTATTCTTCTTTTCAGCAAGCATTTTTGCATTATTATTCATTCACAGTTCAGCTGATTATTTGGAGGTGACAGCTTGCCAATTTTTTCACAAACATTTTGGACTTTAACATCTTAATCTGAAATCATTGCAGTAATTACAAGTGGGTAGTGGGTAGGGAGACGTGGGAAAGGTGGCAGAGTTTTGAAGATCCTCATACCAAAGGAACTGCGCAAAATGGGTAGCTCCAACAGTTTCAGAGAGAATGCTAGATCTTTTCCTGCTGATGAATAGCAGAAACAGGGTTAATAGGGCATCCATATATTGGCCACTCTGAGATTTTTACATCTTTTAGAAAATGATCACACCCATGCAAGCCAAGATAGCACTTTCCTCATGTGACACTTTCTTTGACGGCTGCAGAGAGTCACTGAAGCATTCAAAGGACCATCCTTAATCAATCAATACTTATTAGGTATCTTCCCTGGGCCTAGTGCATTCCCTAATCCATTATCCTGCTTTATTCTCCTTGTGGCACTCACCACTAATATTGATATGCTTTAGTTTATTTGGTTTATTATCTGTTCACCCAATTGCAATCTAAATTCCATGAGGACAGGAATCATGGGGTTTGCTCACTGTTGCATCCCCAACAACAAGAACAATGCCCAGCACATAGTTGAAGCATAATACATATTTATCAGACAAATAAATGAATGAGGAAATACTAAATGCTGAGGCAAATCGAAGAGTGGCCAGACATTTTCCTGATCTCAGTTTATAATCTAGCTAGAAAGCAAACTGTATGAATGCTAAGAGGGCCTGAAAATCAAAGCTGTGCATCAGAAGCTCTTGGGTCTTCTTTGAAGTGTATTCCCCACAGGTGATGACTTGGATTTCTGTGCAGAAGGCAGAAACTGTTGCTCTCGCCTTTAGACATTAAGCAGTAAGGATAAGCCCACTTCCCCATTGGAACTGCTACTTCAGCTTCTGCTGCACACTTTGTTTCTCTCTATTCTGACCCCCTCTCATTTTGACTCATGGCTGAGATGCATAGGATGCATATCTCAACCTGCCAGTGTTTCCAGTGATTTGTCTCCCCTTTCCTATTTCCATTACATACATCCAGAGACTGGCTTGATACATGTGCATTCTTGAAATAAAAATATCTTCAATCATATTTCTAAAATTGTGTTGCAAAAAAATAAAAATCTGTGACCATCATTAGTAATTTGATAGAAAAATATTTCCATTTTCAAATAGATTTGGAGAATACAGAATTAACTATTCCCATGGTTTGTTTCCAAGCCTGGTGTGCATTTAAATATCTGAGAAATGACCACAGTGCACAGTGGAGATTTTCTTCATTTATTTGTGAAGCTTTCTCATCTAAAATGTACATTATCTCTTATTGTTATTGGAACATAGTTTAGGAGATATTGGCCTATAATCTTTGCAGGAGAAGGACAAGTAGAGGTTGTTTGCCTGAGCTAGGCCATTTGGGGTTTGAAGATTGATTGTTCGATCACAAGAAATTGATCAAGAATCACCATGATTAAGTTCATTGAGCCAGAAACAAGAATTCAAAAGAGCGAAAATCAAGAAGGTTTCATGGAAGAGATGGAATGGAGCTTCAAATGCTAAGTAAGATTTGGATAAAAGAGAGAAAAGACCAGATATGGTGGTGCATGCCTATAATCCCAGCAGCTCAGGAGAATTGTGAGTTCAAAGCCAGCCTCAGCAACTCAGTGAGACCCTGTCTCTAAATTAAAAATATAAAAAAGGGCTGGGGATGTGGCTGAGTAGTTAAGCACCCCTCGGTTCAATCCCTGTTTGTTTGTTTGTTTGTTAAAAAAAAAAAAAGAAGGACATTTCAAGTATGAGCAAACGTTAAAGACCAGGGAAATACATGACCGTGAGTCTTTTTATTTTTAGAATAGTTTACTCAGATTCCCAAAAATTCAGTGGGATTTGATTAATGCATTCCAACATCCAGTACTATTTTTTTCCTGTTCAGTGTGTTTGTGTCCTCTAAAAGAAAACACTAAAAAATAATTCCGTGTAAAAGGATTTTATTAAGAGAAACGCCTATGTGGAAGAAAATGAGAAGAAATGAGGGAAAGCCATCAGATCTTGGTGCATGTCTGACTCCAAGGGATGGAAACAAGGAAAGAACGTTGAGAAGCCTCCTAAGCTGCCATGAAGCCCAAGGAAGGTGCAGCAGTACCATCAGGGAGTCCTTGGCTCAGACCGGCCACAGAAGAGTCCTGTGTCTCCCAGGACTGTCTTGCCCTCATAGTCCTGCTGCATGAGAAGCTGGTAGGGAGCACAGCCTTGGTACAGATATGATCATGCTTTTTCAAGGCTCAGTTCTTGGCCCCTTGCTCAGTTAAGCTCCCTGTAGTTGAAATTCAGCAAGGCATTTTCTCATCACCACCACAGTCCAAAACCAGATCTTTCTAGCCCACACGGAAGGAACTGCCTAGAAACCCAACCTCAAGTTCTCCATCTGAAATCAGTGATAAAAGCAAAGCAATATCTGCCACTCACTATGATACACCTAGAGCCTGGTAACAAGAATTTTGAAATTCTTCAAATGAGAATATCTTAGTTCCCCAGGGGATAGATTCAGTTATTGTTGGATCTCAAGCTTAAAAAATTGGTATTGGGCATGGGGCAGACTATCATTAAAAAAAAATACAAATTACAAATACAAAATTGGTAGGGTTCCTCCTGGGGCCTTGGAATGGACCCCAGCAAGTAAGAGACCTGCTTCAGCCTCATTTACTTTTCATGACAGATCCACTGCGACTCGTCTGCAAAATATGGCTGAGAGACTTGGAGTATATGGCTTGAGCACATTCGAAAATAATTCACTGCTGATTGATTCGTGAAAATGTAAAATGTCCCACAAGTGTTTAATTATCTGAACTGTGTGTGCTTTCCATGGTAAAGAACAGCTGATGAGAGATGGAGAGAGCAAGCCACTGAGGTTAATGCACAGAGAATGACCCTGGCATGCTCTCTCCAGCGAGCTGATTGACAGAAATTCAGGAGGAAGCATCCTCCACACCCAGCTCCAGTCGCACTCAGTCCTCCCCTGGAGGGGAGTACAGTGTGGCTTTGATTATCTGACTTTCTCTGTCTCTTTAGGCCCAAAGAAGAAGGGAGCCAGGGGAAACCTGCATCACAATAATAATGTTCATTAGACAAGTAGCAAAACGGAATCCTGGGGCTTGCAACTAGCATGCCTGTCTCCTTTAGAAAGATCCAGGGATGAAAAACAAGGTTTTCCCAAAATTCATTGTCTTAGAAATTTCTGTACTACACAAACGATGGTGTCTCTAAAACAATAAGGGAAACGAGAAAGTAGGAGAATGAGAGAAAGGAAGAAGGAGTGAGGACAAAGAAAGAGGAAAGGAATAGGGAAGAGAGAGGAACAGAAGAGGAAGAACACAAGACAAGATCACAGTTGTTAGCTCTAGGGGGGCCAAAAGCCTTAATCGCTTCTGAACTTGTTAGCATCACTTGAAAAATAGAATACCATCCAAAGATCTATTCATATGAGGCTAGTTAGGGGGAGTTCTGATGCTGGATGTACCTTCCCTGTGGCTTTTTGGTTAGAGTTTCAGTGCATCTGAAAGTTCCTGTACATGGAGTCTAGTTTCCAAGGGATGATACTATGCCACTCCCACTACTGCCCACCATGCAATCCAACCTGCCAGGCATAGTCTTCTGCCACTTATTTCCTTCTCCTCGCCTCATTTTTTGTTATCTCACACTCTCCAATACTTTATCAGTCTTTTTTCTCATTTTTTTTTTATTTTTCCTCAGGGCATATGCCACATTTTAGCATGGTTTCAAAGGCTGATTAACCAGGCAATAAGTGGCATTTAAGAGGTTGAGGAATTATGTGACTAAGCCTGTTGCAATCTTCTGGAACTAGGAAGAAACGAACTCAACTTGTCAATGCACCCAGGATTTCTGTAGTCTAGAGTCTTCTAAAAAAAGGAGCATGGAGAGATATGAACCCAGCACTTACAGGTTGTTTTTCCCATAAGCTATTTAATGACTGGGCTGAAAAACCTAAAAGCTGATGTAATACCATCTGAAAATCAGAATGGAATTCTTAGTAGTCTTTTTATTTTGAGAAGATCAAAATGGTGTTCCAGATAGGCCATCTTAAACATCCCAGGACTTCCATCTGAGAATCCTGAAGCTTTGGGAGCCGGGGAGAATGAAGACTAAACTGAAATACGATCATTAATTGGATTGAGGTGAACTGTTCCTGATCAGGCAGCTGCCAGAGGATAGGGTAAATTCTGGAAGTAGATGATGTCATAAAGAACTTCTCTTAATTTTCATGCACAATGTCTCCAGCAAGTAATGAAAATTTACTGAAAATGCAAATAATAATAAACTCCGAAGTACAGATTAAAAAAAAGGGGGGAAGAAACGGACTCATGGACAAATTATATGTTGAAGTTATCAAACATTGGCTCAATCAAGAAAATAGATAAGATAGAGAATTCTACCAAGAATTAAAATCTATTTTGCAAATGACCAAATGAGAATTCCATTAAAATCTCAATAAGCAGTTTTAACAGGTGATTGACACAACCAAAAGCTAGTAGACTGAAACTTAAATCAGCAGTAAATATCCAAGCTAAACCAAACACAGACAAAAGAATGTAGAATACAGAAATTAAACTCAGGGTAAAGGTCTAACGTACTTGGATTAGAATACCAGAAGGAGGTGGAAGAATGAGACATAAGCAATATTTGAAGAGAAAATGGGATCATCTTCCAAAACTTTTGAGCAATGTCAAGTCACAGATTCCAGAAGTTCTATAAACTGTACACAAGCAAGTTAAATACAAAGAATGCCACATTTAGACACTTTACAGTAAAACTCAGAACACTAAGGGCAAAGGGGAATGTTGAAAGCTGCCTGATCAAAAGACATATTACCTTCAAAGCAGCAAAAGTTAGGCAGGGGGAAGGTGTCTCAGGGGTGAGCTAAAAGACAAAAGTACAACATCTTTAAGGTACAGAGAGGGAATACCTGCCATCCTAGCATCTACAGCTCAGGAAAATAGACCTAAAAAAATAAGAGAAAAATGAAGACATTTCCATTTGAACAAAAACAGAATTTTATTCCTTGCAGAACAGCATTTGCAAAAGGGAGGAAAAGAGAGTTCTTGAGGAAGATGGGGGAGAAATGAGCTTAAAGGAATTACAGAAAGGCAGCCTAGAATAAAAACCAATGAAAAGAAAAATATGGATAATTTAAAAGTAATAGACCTATAAGCAGTAATAATGGATGGTGGAGTTTAAAATACATACAGAATCAAGATGCATCACAATAGTAACCCAAAAAAGGGCAGAACTTAATTCACTAACAAATGCATTCATTGTTTCTTATTCAACTGTGTCACCAGTGTGTGGCACAGTGGAGGACATACAGTGTCATACAGATGTTGATTGAATGCTATTTAAACCCATCTTTTCCAGCTCAGTGGAGAACACTTACTTCTTGCATGCAAGAGGCCCTGGGTTCAATCTCCAGTAATAAACAAAAAGAAAAGAAGAAGAAGAAGGAGAAGGAGAAGGAAGAAGAAGAAAGAAGAAGAAGAAAGAAAACCAGAGAAATTAACTGAGGGGCAAACTTGTGTGCACTTCAAGATTTGCTTGGCAGACTAGTACTCTTGATGGTGACTTCAGAGTCTCCCTTTGCCCTTGGGGACTGGTGATATTTAAGACTACTTTCCCTTCTTTGACTGTGCCTAAGAACAAAATCTTACACCTTATTTCAAGAGCCAAAGTTCAGGGCAGTTTTCTGCATCCTTCTCTCTTCCCTAAACATCCTTTTCTAAGCAGCAAGGCACTAAGTAACCTAGAGTAACCTCGGAGACCTGTGCCAAGGCTGTGGTTATTTATGTTGGCTCAATCCCCTCTTCCTCCAACTATTGAGGCTTTGTTCTGGAAGAAAGCAAGGTGGATGGAGGCAAACAGTGAAGCAGCCTGTTGCAGGAGTGTGTCTGCAGAGCTGTCAAAGTTCATCCTCTAAGCAGTTCTTCCAAAGGTCTTAAGATGACAAACTGCTTCTGCCTTGTGGATGATTTTGTTTATAAAAGGAAAGCCCAGGAGGCTGCAGGGAGCTGCTGAAAGGGAGGGAAGGAGATGACAGCTTTAACTTTCTCTCCTACTCTCCTCCCCTTCTCTCCTAGCAAAACCCAAAAGAGCTGGCATAGAATATGCAACATGGAAATGACAGATGCACAGTGAATTTATGATGTGAAATATTTTAGCAGCCATTTTAATTTCCCAGACCCTTCACAATCGAGTTTTATTTCATGGGCGAAATGATCAAGTAGATAGCACATTTCTCCCCCAACGTGGAGGAATGGACGTGATTGAGAGAGGCAACCTGTCAGCTGAGAAGCAGCTGCACAGAGAAGAAAGAGCTTGGTTTTGACATTGGATCACTTAATTTCAGTCCTTATTCTGCTTCCTGGGGGCAGATTATGGGATGATCACTTAACTCCTCTGAACATCACTTTCTCCCTCTCTAAATGAAAAAGATAATACTCATTCAAACTACTTTACATGATTTTAGGAGGAGAGCAAATGAAGTACAGTATATGCATTAGCTTTTTAAATGGAAGATTCCTGAGGACAGTCTGTTTTCATGGTTTACCTTAAGAATACTGCAAATTGCAGACTCAGACAACTCATGGATAATGCATGGAAGACAAATTCAAGAAGGTTTATAACTAGAAGGATATACTAAGGGACATTTCAGCCAAGCCCATTCATTTTTCAGAAGAGAAAACTGAGTGAAAGCCAAAGAAATGAAGTTATTCCCAAAGTAATAAAATTAGAAAAAGAGGGCGCAAGAGCATCCCTCAAATCCATTCCAAATTCTTTGAAGAGGCCTTCTGGTGCATGGGGGTCAGGATTACCAAATGCCAGTGTTGACTATTTCTTGTTCTTTGATGTCTGCAGACAGTCTGAGCTGGGGGAGGAGATTAGCAGGTGATCAAAGAGATGTTAATAGTCATAGGCATCTATCTGATGTTTTCTTCCTGGCATAATATCAAGAATTTCAAAAGCCCTGGGAGACTTCTGTAAAGAATAAGGGCAACTTATTTGAAGAATATTATGTTGATAAAATTGTCTTCCAGTGAAGGTCTAAACACACCTTATTATTCTAAGAAGGTGTCCTGGTTGCCACTTCAGGACCACTGATGAGATTTCTGTGGTCCACTTGCAGCTGTTCAAAAGTCAGAGAGGAAAGCATGAATCACCAATGGATCTGACATCTCAGGAACACTGGAAGGAAGAAGAGGAGACACTTTATATGTGAGCATGTGTCTTTGGTATGGATGGCAGATGCTCAAATGCATGTTACCCATGGTCTCTGCAAGGATGGCTATCTCTGATAGAGAAGCTGCTCCATTGAGTCCTAGTTCAGTTCCTGACAAACTGGGTTGGAGCTTCTCCAACAGAAAAGTTCATGGGTCTACACAGAAAAGACAGGTCCACTATCCACTTGGCACAAGGCACTTAGAACAAGTTACTTGAGCCCTTGATCAATGACTATTAAAATAACACTGTCTACCCCAGGCTCCTTCAGTGCTATGAGGCCTCAGGTGTCTTTGAAGATGAAGTGGTCATTTGATCCTGAACTTACTACCACCACCACAGCATGAATCAAGGCTTTCCAGCAAGTTCTTTATTCTGCCCTTCAAAGGTTAGAAATCAAAAAGCCCCAGCTCTCAGTGGATCCCAGGATGCTTGCTGGGATAACCCAGCCACACATTGGCACTGGGTCAGTGCCATTATTTGGACTTGGGTGTTCCCCAGATCACATTAATCCTTAATCAGTGTTTCCCTCTGATGTTGCAAGCCCTAGAGCCTGCCCCAAATCTTGGGATTCATTGATTTCATGTCACCAGGGACTGAATGGAACGCCTCTAGTTCAACAAAAAATAACTGCCACTGACTCAGAAACAAGAAACAGCTTGTCCCCAAGGGGCCAAGTCACCAGGCAAGAGAGACCTCCCTAAAGTATGGCATGGTCTCTTTTTTTCTGTGCCAGTCAGTCACTGCCTTAAACTGTGCTGTCATCTCTGATTCATCCCTTTCTTTCATGCAGGGTGACTCAGAGGGGGAAAGTGCTGTGTAAAACGCTCTACATTTAATTGATAAAATACAGCCAGTCACTGCCAAGCCAAAGGAGGAGAATGGATGGTCCAAGGATGCACTGAAGTAGAACAGTAAGCAACATGACAAGTGGCTGTGGCTGCAGACAGCTGAGGAGGGACAATAGTGGACTGGCTGAGCTGGCCTTCAGCCATTTGGAGCACAAGTATCAGAAGGAAACAAAAAGGCAGAGCCACAAGTCCCGACCAGGCCATAAATGCCACCCAGGGTCACTACACAAAGGGAGGCCACACACATTTGTAGTGTGAGAAGAGCCATATGAATTATTTTAGTCATCTCTTAAACATGTACTAATTAAATACTCTTCTAGGAGGGACTCTCGGAGCAGCAAGACATAGGTTTTTTCTAGAGAAGCAGGATGCTCTCTGTACTCAGCAAGTTGGATCCTTAATTAGATGAAATAGAATGCACAAAACTGGATGCTGATTTGGAGCAATAATTAAAAAACACACAAACATTCTCAGATATATAGACACATATATATACATAGATGCACATATATATACAGGCACATAGACCTCCTCCTGCTTGTTGACTGAACCTTCTCAAATGCAGACAAACCCTTCACAGTTGGATTAAAAACCAAAATTACCATTTAAATACAAGTACAAATATAATTTTCTTCAGTGAGAAAAAAAAATATCTGTACAAAGCACAGGATTGGGAATATTTTTTAATATTTTAATTGAATTAGAGTAAAAGATGCCTTGATTGACTTATTTGGAATTTGGATTCCCTTTCTGTGAATTCAAGAAGGGTATTTGCAGTGACCACCTCAGCATTAAGAGGGCAGGCATCCAGCAGGCACACACAGTGGCAGTGGTGATGTGTTGGGTGGCTGGAGGCACCATCTGTTTGGTCTACTTACTGGTCTGGTTCCTGGGTTCCTCTTAAGATTGTGTTTTATAGTGTAGGCTGGGTTTTACAAAGCTACTTCTAATGATGGCATAAATAATGGCTCAGCGGAAGGGGAGACTGGAAGTGGGGAGAACAGTTAGGAAGTCATTGTACTAAGTACCTAACACCACATATGGAGTAGAGATGGAGACCCTAGGATAGTAGAATTGGTGGAACTTGGGTATTGATGACATATTGAAGCAGGAAGTGTATTCCAAAGAAAAAGAGAACCTTCTGTTTGATGTGCTCCAGAATCTAGTTGTGGTACTTTAATTTTTGGCATGTACTATACTAACTTTCAGATCTCAATGACTCTACAATAAAAGCCTATTTCAGGTTCACATGAAGTCCCACATGTTTCTAGAAGAGCAGCCCTCCTTCATATATTGGCCTTGCCTCTGCAGCACATGTCCTCTAAGATTTCTCCAGAAGGAGAAGTGACAGAGGAAAGCTACCAGCTCTTAACCTTTGTCCTAGAGGTGACACACCTCATTTCTGCCTGCAGCTCATTGGCCTGAACTAGTCACCTGTACAACTTAACTGGGAGATGGAGGGAAGCTCCTGGAACATCTAGGGAGCTCTCAGTCTACATGTATGGATGTAGTCACATTAGCTGCCAATTTCTAGTAGATCTACACCTCCATCTGTTTAACACAATAGTCTTATTGCAAAGTCCCAACATTGGCAGTGTCTCCAAGAACCCTGGGATAAATGTGCCCATTTATAATATTTGGATGCTTTGTAGCTGTCTTTGTGCCTGATGCAATCTCTTCTCTGTTAATCAAGGGCATCGTCTGCATAAACTGATATATGTATGCTCAGGATACAGAACCAGGATCTTGGGAAGGACAGATAAAACATCCTTTCTTCAGCTCCATATTCCACCTGGACTCCAAGTCCTGATACAGTAGTGCTTTGTACCTGAAGTCTGTTGTAAATGTTTAAGACTTGTTTCAGTAAGCTTTCTTGTTGCTGTGACCAAAAACCTTGATAAGAACAATTAGGGGAGGAAAAGTTTATTTAGCCCCTTGTCTCTGAGGTCCCAGTCCACAGACAGCCAACTCTAGGCCCAAGATAAGGAGGAACATCATGGCCAAAGAGCATGGTGGAGAAAAGCCACTCAGGTCATGACACTGCAAGCAGAGAGTGCTCTGCTCACCAGAGACACAATGTAAACCCCAAAGTCACACCTTACCGGCCTATAGTTGCCACCCAGTTAATCCACTTCAGTGATTAATCTGCTGATTAGGTTACACCTCTCCTAATCATTTTACCTCTGAAAATTCTTGCATTGTCTCACACATGAGCTTTTGAGGGGTGCCTCATAGCTAAACCATAATAAGCCTCTTTAATTCCTTAATCTCTCCAAAGGGGTAAAGACAGATATGGGCAAGAGATGGGCAATTGCCCAAGAGATATGGGCAATAAGATATCTCCTGTCATCTTATTGTTTTTGTCTTTCCTGTCTCTCCTTTTCCCCAAGTTATCTCTAATTCAGAATATCTCCTTTTCCTTTACTCGAAGACCAGGCATCTCCATGGAAATGAGTAAATACACAGAGTTGGGAGGAGGAGTGAGACACCTAGTTCTGTTTGCCAGAAGTTCCTCAGGATTGCCAAGATAACTGATATGGAGATGTGGACATTCCACAGAAAAGGCCAATTGCTTTCAACTGCAGAATATTCCATGGTGAACAAGATGACATACAAGTCAAAGCAGTCCAAGATATGATGCTTGACATTCACTTTTTTGAAGTATTTTTTTTAAGATATCAAGAGTCCTCAGAACACAGATTGTCTTTCTGCAGGTCACCTCTAGTTTTCATTGGTTTCTAATAAGTTTATATTGTTATCCAAGCTGTTATTCTAGTATAAAAAGCACATTCAAAGATAAACAGAAATAAGCAAATGTATGCATATGCTATTTGGTTGAAAGACCTTTTGTAAAATGGGACGTAGTGAGGAGCTTTTCCCTCCTAGAGGTCATCAGCACAAGCTTCAAAGAAATCTGACTTATCTTGCTGCTTTTTCTCTTTTCTGAAAGAGGAATATCAATCAGCTTTGGTGTGGATCAGTGGTAGAACAATTGCCTGGCATGTATAGAACCCTGGGTTTCATCCCCAGCACCACAAAAATAAATAAACAAATATGAAATTTTAGAATTAAAAAATGCTTTCAACTTCAGCTAGTCCAAACTGTTCCATCTTAAAAATAGGGAAACGGGTACAAATGCTTTCAAATAAATTCTCCAAATTACACAGCTGACAGAAGCAGGACAATATACCCACTTGTCATCTCGTCCCCTGCTTCCTGACCTACCATACAAATTCTCTCTCCCTGGATTCTCTCTTCCTACCCTCATTTCTCTCTGGCTCACTAACAGCCCCTTAAGAAGTACAGATGAAAGGAAAGATATAGAAAGCAGCAGGTCAGGGTACCTCGTAGTTCAAATAAGATAAAAGCATTATCTGTGGATCTTAGTGCGCCCATCAGCAGACAGGTGCTCCAGGGTTGTCAGCAGGTGTGGGAAAGGGAGAGTTCTGCTGATGGTGGAGCATTTTGCAGTCCAGTGCATTCTCAGGGAAAACAGCCATGGCATAACATGTTTTCTTGTCATTGCTTATAACTGAGTTTTTGAAACATAAAGTGAGATTATGTATGGGCACTCTGAGCCCCTTAATTAGCAGACCTAATGGATAACCAAGATGGAAGAGGCAAAAGGAAGCTACATGGCAGGGTGTTACTGCAGCATGTGTTCCTATGGGGCCTTACACTCTCTCCCCTGAGCATATGCTGTCCTTACTGAACAATGAATATTTGGGTATGCACCATCAGAGAATGCTTTAATTTATTTTTTTTCACCGGGAGTGAACTGGGTATGTGATAGTCAATGTTAAAAGTGGTCTGTGCACATAATTATGACAAGGAGCTAGTGACTTAACCTCTGACTTTCACTTTGACTTTTCCCTCCCAATTTATAAAATGAAGGAATTGAATTAGATGACCTCTAAGGCCCCTTCCAGCTCAGAAATTTTAAATCTATAAACAGAAAGCCGCCTATGTCACATTGGGATTAAGCTCATAATTCTGCCTCATTAGTGAATTCTGCCTCATTAGTGATCCATAATCAGTTCAGAGAAAAGGAGGAAACTGAATTTTTATTTGCAGTATAAGCACTGGGAAAACCCAGATCCTTACTTCCTTAAAAAGGGTTTTCAGTTTGGTAGGTAACCAAAAATCCCATTGCTTCTAACTGCTGGTCTGATATTCAGTTTTTAAATAAAAAATAAATTGTTTTTCAACAGATACCTACTCTAGAGTTGAACCATAGGTTTGTTAAAAAAAATCCTTGATTGTTCATTAGTTAATATTTTTAAACCCTACACATCCCAAATACTAAGATGCAATGCCTATGAGAAATGTGACATAAACTCTCATCTTTAAATGTTAACATCTCCTTAAAATGATGAAAATAAATTGGAGGAGATTTTTGGACCTCTTTTGTAATAGTCAACTGTAGTGAATAAATATTCATGGTTAATCAAGTCTGGATATTTTTGCATAAGAAAGATTGTAGTCAGATAATTTTCTTTCATTGTTTAATTTCTGGTTCACAGAAAATTGTACATACTTATGGGGAACAATATATGTCTATATATGTATACACTATGTAATGATCAAGTCAGAATAATTGGCATATCCACCACCTTAAACATTTATTATTTCCTTGTAGTGAAAACATCCAAAATCTAGCTGTTTTTAAATGCACACTACCTTACTTTTAGCTATAGTCACCCTGTTGTGCAATACAACACCAGAAGTCATCCCTGCTAATGTACCCATTAACTAACCTCTCCTCATCTTTCCCACCCCACCAACCTACCCAGCCTCTGATAACCACCCTTCTGTTGTCATGTTCTATGAAGTCAACTTTTCTAGATTCCACATAGCATGGAGATTACATGGTCTTTGTCTTCCTGTGCCTGACTTATTTACAGGCTCACCCATGTTGTCACAACTGCTCCATCAACTGGGTAACAAATGTTCTGTTGAAATTCCCTCTTGTATAAATACTAGAAGTGCTTTCTATTTTTCTGTTAGACCCAGATGGATGCAAGGGCATTAAGCCAGAGCCAGGACAATGAGGTGGCAAGGAGTGATGTTGTCCAGGAGAAAGCCCATTAGCAAAGGGTCTCAAATCCCTCCAGCCAGGAAGCTGTTCTTATCTTTAATGAGAGGCACAATGATTTTGACATGGATTTCAGAGCAAGCTGCCTATGTTAGAAAGTTCATCTCAGTGATGCCAAGAAAGTGTCTTAACCTCTGTTTGCCTTGTATCCTCCATATATGGAGATAATAGCACTTCCTTTATGGGGTTGACAATGTTAGATGAGCTAATCCAATATGTGTAAAATGCTTTTAAAAGTACCTGGTGGGCGTTAAGAGCCATATGCATATTAGCTTTTATTATTTGCCTTTTAGACTGAAGCATAAAAGGCTGATGTCTCCCTGGGTCTCACACCAATAGTCATCCCCATATCCAATGACAGATTTTAGCTGCCATATCCTTTTTAAGGATCACAGCTTTGGAAGTTGGAGGAAGCATGTGCTGATTGACAGCAATGCTGTAAAGAGAAATAATTTTCCAGGGGCCAGCAGTGGTTACCATGGTTTCCAACTGGCAGAAACTCCAAGGTCAATTCCTTGAAAATATTTCACTGCTGATATGAGCAGGGCAATTCCTCCACCTTTCTAATCACTTCCTCAGCACCAGGTCAGATTGTTCCAAGGCTGAGCCTTGTTTTTAGTCAGAGAGAAAGATCTGAATAAGTAGAAACCAGAAAACAGTCATCTAGCTGACCACTGACCATGAAGGCAAATAGAGCTGATTTCCCAAGGGAGCCAGGAAAGGGAAGTGTCACTTGAAGAGATGAAATTTTAAAA
This sequence comes from Marmota flaviventris, assembly GCF_047511675.1. Taxonomy (NCBI): domain Eukaryota; kingdom Metazoa; phylum Chordata; class Mammalia; order Rodentia; family Sciuridae; genus Marmota; species Marmota flaviventris. The sequence goes on along the minus strand of NC_092510.1, from coordinate 38,118,003 downwards.
ACCACAGGAGGAACAAAGCATTTTAATATAAGACTCAGGTCTGCATTGATAGAGATCACAGAGGATAATATACTATTTGAAATTTTAGTTCTGCTCTCTGAGTGATTCATTTTTACTTCCCTGAAACACAAATCCCAAGGTACCTGGAGAAATTACAGTGCATAAGGCTTTGGGAAAAGTCATAGCACAACCCACCTCCTCACTTCTCTTGGTGTGTCCACCTTACTCTGGGCCTGCATGTGTCTCATCCCCAAATCAATGCTCCAACCTTCAGAATTAAATTCCTCTGACATCCCAGCTGCAATATCGATCAAACATTTTCTCTAGAGTGACTCAAGTTGTTTCCGGAAAGCCTCTCCTGCAGGGAAGGAGATTACTTCCAGAAGCGTGTTCTCAAAGGAAGTAGTCTCCCACGGGTGATCTCATGCAGGGCAGCTCCATTAGATTGGTCTGAAAATGCGTGGTTTTTTTGTCGTGGGCAGGGTAAGAAGTCCTTTTATAGAAGATTTTTTTCTCTATAAGTTTCTCCACCATAGAAAGGCTCTGCTTAAATGCTATGATTTAAGTGTGTTCCCCAGAAGTTTATATGTTGGAAACTTAATCCCCAAGTTAATATATAAATAGTATTTGGAGATCAGGCTATTGGGAGATAATTGGGATTAGATGCAGTCCTGAGGACAGGTTCCCATGATGTCATTAGTAGATTTACAAGAATAGGAAGAGAGACCTGAGCTCATACATTTTCTCTGCCTGTCGTGTGATGGCCTCTGCCATGTTATGATGCAGCAAGAGACCCTCACCAGATGCTAGGCAGATACCTGTGCTGTGCTCTTGGACATTCCAGCTCCCAGAAATAAGAGCCAGATAAACATCTACTCTGCATAAATTACCAGTTGTGTTATAGAACAGAAAGTTGTTTAAGAAATTAACTTAGCAAAATACCCCAAAGCACATATTTAGAAAGGACTAACAATTCAGAAAGTACCACTGCAGATTCTCCAGTCATTCAAATACTTTCGAAAATATTTTTAAATGACAACCCTAGAGAACTCACACTGATGTGATTTTCCGCTTTTGTTGCACAAAACACTGATTTCTCTAGCAAAGATAGGTCCTGCCATCTACTTATAATCTGTATTAGAAACTAAAGGAGGAAAAAAACGTTATAATTAAGTTTTTATTTTTTTTTTAAACTGGCCACAAATTCTTTGTAGCTGCTCCTATTAAGAGGCAGAATGCATTTTTCCTTCACTTGGTTTTGGGCTAGTCTTGTGTGTTGCTTTGGCCAATGGAACATATTAGAAGTAAAGTTGTGAGATGACTTTGTCTTGGTTTCAAGAGGTCTGCAGTTTGCTCTCACCTTCTGGGATGCTGTTCCAGTGAATAAAAATGAGCTGGCTGGGTGGATGGGGCACATGGAGGAGAATCCTGGCACCATGACTCATGCCCACCAACCACTAGTAGTAAATGGTTGAGCGAGATCATCTTAGACCACCTACTTCCTCTCATATCACCAGAGAAAAACAGCGACATCAGTGCCCTCAGGCTAAAGCAGCAGAAGAGCCATCTGTCTGAGCCCAGCCAAAGGGCCTGACCTGGAGAATCACGAGCAAATATGATATTTGGTTATTTGGGAGACATTAAAATTTAGAGTAGTTTGTTACACAGCAGTAGATAACTGCCACAGGATTCATTTCTAGTTTTGTGTCTGATTTATCTGTGAAATTAAGAAAATCATATAATAATAATCTTTGATTATAAGAAATAGTCAATTCATGGAGTATCCATACGGTTTAAATTTTGTAAATGTTGTTAAGAGAACTGAAGAAACTATTTAGGGAAAGTAAACAAAATGTGCTGAATAATCTGACTCCCCTGTACACTGTTATTCTGAATACCCTTTTCTTTTTCTTAAAACTAGGTATTTTTATGAAAAGTATCTGCAAAACTGGAAAATGTCTACTTTTTCTGAAACAATTTAGGTTTCTTGATTTTCCATTATTGGGTTATTCACTACTGATTATAGATTTATCTATATTTCCCCCTTCTGTGTAGTAAAGAATTTAGTTCAAAGAAAAATCACATGAGTGATTAAATTCTTGGAGTATCCTGCTTGATGGGAGTGCCTGCTTACCTTGGCACACTGAGTCAACCACATAGTAACAATCTGATATAGGACTGGGGCTTTGAACCACACCAGCAATGTGATTTAGGGAGGGAGCCTTGGGTCATGTAGTTGGTACTTTTCTTTAATTCTGCCTCATGTTCTTCCCCTGGTTGATTTTAATTCCTCTTTTCCCGGTTATAAACTATAATGAAGATATTTTCATTTTCTGTGACTTCTAGGAGTCTTTCCAGTGAGTTATCAAAACTGAGATTGATTTGGAGAATCCTTTAAACTTACAGTTGGTGTTGGAAATGAGTTCAATGTAGGCTGTTCCCTAATTTTGCAGTTAGCTAACTTTTGCACCATTCTTCAATACGCAGTGCAAACTGCCTCCCTGACTACTTCTTCTGAATGATTAGATCATATAGGAATCACCTGGGTTTTGGAAAATGGCTCCTGGCTTTATTATTTATAATGTGTACCTATTTTTTGCCCTTACTAAATTTTAGTGTATAAAGACTCAGCCGATTTCTTATATCCTCTCTGCTTCTAGTAGCCAGTACATTGTTTTTAAACATTGTAGTATTCATCAAACAAACTGTTGCCTCCCATGTTGATTAGTAATTTCTGAAATTTAGATGACATTTGTATGAGGCTAAAATTATTATTATTTTTTACTGGAATAATTATTACTGGAATAATTATTATTATTTTAGAATAATTACTCATTCCAAAAATATTTAGATCTTGCTTTCTAAGGTCTTGCTTTCCAAGTCACATCTACTATGTGGTAGGCCCTAGGATTTGGCAAAAAACCAGTGAACTAAGACCCTGCTTTCAGGAAGCTTCCAATCTGGGAGATAAATAAATATAACAAATGAATCAATACACCAAAGCTATTAGATTAGGTAGTAATAAGTGCTAGAAAAGAACGATTATGCAGGATATCAAAGAAGGGCCCTCAGCAGTGATGACTTTTCAAGAGAGACTTGAACAAATCAAGAAAATGAGCCATGCAGATAAATTTGCAAAACTGGGATAAATATCCCGATTGACTAATGACTTTAATAGCTAAACTGATTTGAGAACGTGGCTCTCTGATTTCTTGGATGGTGGATAACTTTTTAAAAACATCGTTTTTTAATGACCAAGGGATTCTACTTCAGTCATGACACGTAGTTACATCCTCATAGTCCCTGTATAGATAGAATTACTGACACATAAATAATCTATATATACCTATCTATATATATAGGTGACTGAAGACGAGGGTCAACCTCTTAATAGTATTTATGTTCCAGAATGTTTGAGGGGACACCCCAGAAAGACAACTGCTTTCTAAGTAATCACCCCACTGGGGAGAATCTTTAAATCTCTTCTGATAGCACCCTTTGTTAGACTGAGCAGTTGAAGATTGACAAGATGTGACACAATTCCAAAGAGAACTAAGTGATTCAAATAAAAGGTGCTTAGCAAAGGTAAAGATGTGATAACTCTGCAAATGTAAATAGTGAAATCCAGGGAAAAGTCTCTTGTTCTTTTTCACTGTTTGTAGTTTCAGTGAACAAACCAAAGTTCACTTTTCCCCCCAACAGACAGGAAGAAATCTCATTACAAGAACTGGGTGCTCTGAGAAATGCAGGGTCTGACTTTATAGATGGCAATTGTAAAGCTGTCCTATTTCTACTTTGACACGATTTTTTCCTGCCTTGGCTTTCTCATGATGAGCAAAGGATATAATGGATATCATGTTTGTAAATGGCAATCCTTCAATATCTGTAATTCTATTCTTCAAGATTTTCTACTTTGGCACTCTTGCTTATATGTAGTAAAATAACTAAATGTTGCAATCATTCTAAAACACTTCTGAGTCATCAAAAGAGGTTTAAATTATGCCAGGGCAGCTGTAGTGCTGAGTATGTTAGTGTAACTTATTTCTTTAAAAAATGATGATACAGGTATTGTGTGTGTTAACTTGTCTGGACTAATTAGAATAATCATTAACTGGTATACAAGATGCCCCAACTATCCTTAGAAACAATAGCTATTCTGAGAAGTTATTCTGCAATAGTCACATTTCTAGATTTAAAGGCAAGATGTTTTGGGTTGAAAAAAGGTGGAAAAGGTATTATATGGGAGTCCATCCAGACATGGTGTTTTAGAACTAAAGTCAGTGGCTTTAAGGATCCAGAACATCACCTTTACTTAATATTCTCTTTCCTCCTCCATGGTCCAACACAAATGGTGAAAATGTTGTTGCAAATGGTACAATAAGGCAGCTATTATGAATACAAACAACAATAAGTGTTGGTGAGGATATGGGGGAAAAGGTACACTCATACATTGCTGGTAGGACTGCAAATTGGTGCAGCCAAAATGGAAAGCAGTATGGAGATTTCTTGGAAAATTGGGAATGGAACCACCATTTGACCCAACTATCCCTCTCCTCGGTCTATACCCAAAGGACTTTAAAACAGCATACTACAGGGACACAGCTACATCAATGTTTATAGCAGCACAATAGCTAAACTGTGGAACCAACCTAGATGCCTTTCAATAGATGAATGGTTAAAAAAATGTGGCATATATACACAATGAAATATCACTCAGCAATGAAAGAGAATAAAATCATGGCTTTGCAGGTAAATGGATGGAGTTGGAGAAGATAATAATGCCAAGCAAAGTTAGCCAATCCCCCAAAAACCAAATGTCAAATGTTTTCTATGATATAAGGAGGCTGATTCATAGTGGGGAAGGAAGGGGAAGTATGGAAGGAATAGAAGAACTCTAGATAGGGCAGAGGGGTGGGAGGGGAAGGGCGGGGGTATGGGGTTAGAAATGATGGTGGAATGTGATGACATTATTATCCAAAGTACATGTATGAAGACACAAATTGGTGTGAGTATACTTTGTATATAACCAGAGATATGAAATATTGTGCTCTATTTGTGTAATAAGAATTGTAATACATTCTACTGTCATATATAAATATAAAAAATTAATTAAAAATGGTACCATAAGGAAAAGTTGAGAAAAGAAGAGGCCATTGTATTTCAGAGAGGTTGGTATGGAACAGGAACAAAGAGAGAAATGCTCTGCCTTCTTCTTTTTCTTCTCCTTTTTTCTTTTTCTTTTCTTTTTTTTTTTTTTGCTACCAAGTACAATACAATACTGGTATTGATGTGTTAGATTTTTATAGAGAAATGGAAATCTTTTCTGGGTCCAAGGTGAAATCAACTTGCTGTTGTCATAACTGTATTTGTCAAGTGGGAGTCATGCTAAGAAGCTCAATTTAAGGGAAAAGTCTTAGGAAGTTAAAATCCATTTATTTAGCATTAAATAAATACATTTTATATGTCCAACACTCAGCAAAGTGCTGTGCAGGAATTAAAGAAGTATAAGAGAATCCCTGCTTAACATTTAGCATTTAATTAGATCACATACTTGGCTAAGCATGCTGAAAGACATGAAAGATAGATAATGCATGGATCTTGCTTTCCAAGCAGCTCATGGTTTTTTGGGAAACAAAAGGTATGCACTTGAAATACTTAAAATGTGATCGCAGGCAGGAAATGTAAGTGCCAGATGGTTGGCACAGAATCTAACTAATCATTCATTGGAAAAGAAAAACAAGGGTGGGCTGCAGTGGAATTCATTGATGAGGAAGGACTTAACTTGTACCTGTGGAGTCTTTAGTCTTTAGTCATAAATCATTTTAGTTTATGAGGATGTATGCCTACTATAAATCCACAAAGAGACACTCAGGTAAACAAACGTACCCAGGACAGTGATGCCATAAAGTGGGCTAAAGCACTTCTAAAAAAAAAAATACAGCCTAAAAGCATATAAAAACCTGAAAAGAAATTCAAAATGAACACAGAGTTACCCTAAGACCCAGCAGTTCTACTCATAGGTGTTCAGTCCTTCTGGGTTTATATCTATGTCTACACAAAAACTTTGTACACAAATGTTCATAGAGGCACTATTCACAACAGCCAAAAATTGGGAAGAAACCAAATTCCATGAACTGATGAATGGATAGAAAATTTGTTGTATTCATACAATGGAATATTATTTAACAATAAAAAGGTATTAACTACTGGCAGAGGGTGTAACTCAGTGGTACAGATGTACCAATCATGTGAGAAGTCCTGGGTTCAAAATTAAAGAATTATTATTGATCTATGATATGACAAGGCTTAAACACTGAAACATTGTACCAAGTAAAGCCATAAAGTGTGACATTTGGTTCTATTTATATAGATAAACAGAATAGCCATAGCTATATAAATAGGAAGCATGTTGGTGGTTTCCAAGGGCTGAATACAGCAAAAAATGGGGAGTAACTGCCTATTAGGTACAGAGGAACTTTTTTAAAAGGAGGGTGATGAAAATCTTCTAAAATTAGGTAGTGGTGATAAGTACACAACTTGGTGCCCAACTAAGGAAAAACAAATCACAATTATACACTTTGAAAGGGTGAACTTTATGGCATATTAAGTATATCTTAATACAACTATTTAGAGAAAAAATCTGGCAAAAAGAATTCTCTCAAATTGCTAAAAAATGTTAACTTCTAAGAGAAAAATTATAAAATAGATAATTTAGGAAAAAAGACATGGGCAAAATATAGAAGGTTCATAAAAACAAGATTCTTTCTAGAGTTTTGCTCCTCTTGCAGTGTTTTGAGGAATTTAAAAATCCTAGATGTACTTCAGGTGAGGGGGAGAGGAGGTATTATCAGCAGACATTGATAACTTATGGCCATTGAATCATTTGGGAATCATTATTTGGAAATACATCATTAAAGATGGTCTGATACTTTAAGAAAACTGGAACGATTTCAAACATACACAAAAGGTATAAGAGTGGTACAGAGAATACCTGTATGTGTACGATCTTTACCTCAGTTCTCTATTTGCTTTATTATTTGTGCCTATGTTCTCACTCTCCCTCCCCCTCTCTCCTCTCTCTCTCTCTCTCTCTCTCTCTCTCTCTCTCTCCCCCCCTTTACTTCTTTTTTCTTTATATATACACCCATATATTTACACATATAATTCGAATATATAAATTCTAAATATATAAAATTTTATATATTTCAGGGTCAGTTACAAGCATGATGACCATTTACCTAATGTATAAGTATTCAGCATATATTTCCTAATAACAAAAGCATTATCTGACAATCTTACATCCCTAGAGTTATCAAATTCAGTAAATTTTACCTTGATGCAATCCTTTTATATAATCTACTGTCTACCTTCTAATTTTGTCAAGGGATAGTATATCATCAATAGAATGATAGCTCTATAACATCACTCTAAAATGTGGCATTTGAAAAGATGGCACTTGTCTGGATCCAACATGGCGGCGGGTGCAGAGAGATCAAGTCTCTGACCTCTTCAGCTGCGCGGGCATAGGGAGTCGTAAACTGTCTAAATGCTGTTTGCTCAGGATCACTAGGCAATGCTGAGCTGACGTGGATCTGGGGCGAACAGTCTGGGCCTCTCAGAACACACACTGAGCCCGGATGGGTTGAATTCAAGCTCCCGTTCACCTACTTCTCGCAGACAAACTGCTGTGACTCAGCACTAAACGATCCCGCTGAAACAACTGGCCGACCGTTCTGAACCTACGGAGGTTAATGCCAACCGAGCCTTCATAGGCAGTGGCCACAAGATTGAAACAGGGCTTGGGAGAGCCAGTCAGGACCCACCCATTGCATTGGTCACCCAGCAAAGGGAACGAACTGTAGCCATTTGCATGGGATACCACCATGGCAGAGACCTGACGTCACCAGAATGCAGTGGAGGAGATAACTCCATTGAAACCGGTGGCGACAGGTGTGTAACCCCCTGGCCTTCCCTCTCCACACAGCGGGGAAACCTTAAGCTCCCCTCGCAGCTCTCCCGTAAGGGCCCCTCCCAGCTCTCCCGAGAGCACGATAGCCAGACTGAGGGAATCAGGAGTGGCGCGGGACCTGCGGCGCAGAACTCCCGGCTACTGCTCCCACCAGTGCTGACAACTGAGGTCTCTTGCAACAGCTACCGGGGGCGTAGCTACCGGGGGCGTGGCTACCGGAGGGCAAGCAAAATTCCCTGAGGGTTCTCAGCCCCAAGCTCTACAAACTTAGGGTCTGAGGGAATGGCAAACAGGGAGAGTGTGCCCAGTTGTTCATGAAAATAGGGCTTCCAGGAGCAGCAGACCTGGCGTGTAGCCAGTATTGTGGTGAGCGTCACCAGTGAGCAGGGCCTGGCTTGAGGAAAAGTGGGGAAGTGACTAGACACAAGAAAAGGCCCTAAGCACTCAGGATTGGAGACCCGCCTAGTCTGGGAGGAGGAGCTGCTGCACAGTGATTGGTTCCCGCGTATTGAGAGGAGAAGCTTGGCCCGGTGGGAACAGCTCCACCTACTGGAAGAGAAGTTAATCAAACTCTAAGACTGCATTTATTAATTTTTTTTTTAATTTGGCTTTTTTTTTTCATTTTCATTTTTTTGTTGTTCTTTAGATTTTTTTATTTTTTTTATTATTTTTTTAATTTTAATTTTAATTTTTTTTATTTTTTTAAATTTTTTTCTTTTTTTCTTTTCTATTTTTTTCTTTTGTCTTTTCATTTCTTTTCAATTTCCTTATTCCCCCTTCCTTGAATTCTACCTGCTTACTCTCATTCTCTTTAGTGACATCTTCCCTTCCCTAATAATACCTTTCCTCCCAAGCATCAAATAAATTTATAGGAGTAAACAGTAACTCAGCAGTCAAACAGAACAAGAAGTAACATGAGCAGCATGAAAAAGCAAGGAAGAAAAGGAGTATAAACAACGCAGGACAGCCTAAATATTCAGGAGGACCTAGAGGCATCAGAAAAATGGTCAAATAAAGAACTCAAGGAATACCTTAGACAGATGGAATGGAACCTTAAAGAGGATATGAGACAGCAAATTCAAATAGTGAAAGAACACATTAAAAATGAATTACATAAACAGATAAAAGAAGAAATTAAGCATCTTTTTCAGGAGATAGAGATTATTAAAAAAATCAAACAATAATTCTAGAAATGAAGGAAACTATAAACCAAATTAAGAACTCAAATGAGAGTATCACTAACAGAGTGGAGCAAGTAGAAGCCAGAATGTCAGATAATGAAGACAAAATATATCATCTTGAAAAGAGTCTAGCCAACTCAGAAAGGCTGGTAAAAAATCATGAGAAAAACATCCAAGAGATATGGGATAACATAAAAAAACCAAACTTAAGAGTCATTGGGATAGAAGAAGCTATAGAGGTTCAAGCCAAGGGAATGAACAACCTGCTGAATGAAATAATTATAGAAAAATTTCCAGAAATAAAAAAGAAAACGGATATACAAATTGTAGATGCATACAGGACACCGAGCATACAAAATCACAGTAGACCAACGCCAAGACACATTGTTATGAAGAATCCAATATACAGAACAAAGAGAAAATATTTAAAGCTACAAGAGAAAGGAGGCAGATTACATTCAGGGGTAAACCAATAAGGTTAACAATGGATTTTTCATCAAGAGGCTGAAAGCGAGAAGATCCTGGAACAACGTATTTCAAACACTGAAAGACAATGGATGCCAACCAAGAATTTTGTATCCAGCAAAATTAAGCTTCAGGTATGACAATGAAATAAAAATCTTTCATGATAAACAAAAGTTAAAAGAATTTGCAGCCAGAAAACCAGCATTGCAAAGCATCTTGAGCAAAACACTACAAGAGGAAGAAACGAAAAACAATAACCAAAACCATCAGTGGGAAGTGCCTCAGTAAAGACAGAGGGCAGGGGGAAAGCTAATCAAGGAGAAACAAACTAAATTTTTTTTAAAAAGATAAATAATCAAACATGGCTGGAAGTACAAACCATCTATCAATAGTAACTCTAAACGTTAATGGACTAAACTCTCCAATAAAGCGACATAGGCTGGTAACATGGATTAAGAAAACAAATTCAACAATATGCTGCCTCCAGGAGACACGTCTGATTGGAAAAGACATACACAGGCTGAAGGTGAAAGGTTGGGAAAAAATATACCATGCACACGGTCCTCATAAGCAAGCAGGGGTGGCCATCCTCATATCGAATAAAATCGACTTCAAGACTAAGTTAATCAAAAGGGATAAAGAAGGCCATTATATACTATTAAAAGGAACCATTCACCAACAAGACATAACAATTATCAATATTTATGCACCAAATAAGGGTGCTGTGACGTTCATAAAACAAACTCTCCTAAAGTTCAAGAATCAAATAGACCACAACACAATAATTATGGGTGACTTCAACACACCTCTCTCACCATTGGACAGATCCTCCAAACAAAAGTTGAATAAAGAAACTATAGAACTCAATATCACAATCAATAACCTAGACTTAACTGACATATATAGAATATATCAACCATCATCAAATGGATATACTTTTTTCTCAGCAGCACATGGATCCTTCTCAAAAATAGACCATATATTATGCCATAGGGCAACCCTCAGTAAATATAAAGGGGTGGAGATAATACCATGCATTTTATCTGATCATAATGGAATGAAAATGGAAATCAATGATAAAAGAAGGAAGGAAAAATCCTACATCACATGGAAAATGAACAATATGTTACTGAATGATCAATGGGTTACAGAATACATAAAGGAGGAAATCAAAAAATTCTTAGAGATAAATGAAAATACAGACACAACATATCGGAATCTATGGGACACAATGAAAGCAGTTTTAAGAGGGAAATTCATCACCTGGATGTCATTCCTCAAAAAAAGAAAAAAACAACAAATAAATGAACTCACACTTCATCTCAAAGTCCTAGAAAAGGAAGAGCAAAACGACAGCAAATGTAGCAGAAGGCAAGAAATAATTAAAATCAGAGCGGAAATCAACGAAATGGAAACAAAAGAAACTATTGAAAAAATTGACAAAACTAAAAGTTGGTTCTTTGAAAAAATAAATAAGATCGACAGACCCTTAGCCATGCTAATGAAGAGAAGAAGAGAGAGAACTCAAATTACTAACATACGGGATGAAAAAGGCAACATCACAACAGATACTACAGAAATACAGAAGATAATTAGGAATTATTTTGAAAACCTATATTCCAATAAAATAGAAGATAGTGAAGACATCGATAAATTTCTTAAGTCATATGATTTTCCCAGACTGAGTCAGGAGGATACACACAATTTGAACAGACCAATATCAATGGATGAAATAGAAGAAGCAATCAAAAGACTACCAACCAAGAAAAGCCCAGGACCGTATAGGTATACAGCAGAGTTTTACAAAACTTTTAAAGAAGAATTAATACCAATACTTTTCAAGTTCTTTCAGGAAATAGAAAAAGAGGGAGCTCTTCCAAATTCATTCTATGAGGCCAACATCACCCTGATTCCAAAACCAGACAAAGACACCTCAAAGAAAGAAAACTACAGACAAATATCTCTAATGAACCTAGATGCAAAAATCCTCAATAAAATTCTGGTGAATTGAATACAAAAACACATCAAAAAATTGTGCACCATGATCAAGTAGGATTCATCCCTGGGATGCAAGGCTGGTTCAATATACGGAAATCAATAAATGTTATTCACCACATCAATAGACTTAAAGATAAGAACCATATGATCATCTCGATAGATGCAGAAAAAGCATTTGACAAAGTACAGCATCCCTTTATGTTCAAAACATTAGAAAAACTAGGGATAACAGGAACTTACCTCAACATTGTAAAAGCTACCTATGCTAAGCCTCAGGCTAGCATCATTCTGAATGGAGAAAAATTGAAGGCATTCCCTCTAAAATCTGGAACAAGACAGGGATGCCCTCTATCACCACTTCTATTCAATATAGTTCTCAAAACACTGGCCAGAGCAATTAGACAGACGAAAGAAATTAAAGGCATAAAAATAGGAAAAGAAGAACTTAAATTATCACTATTTGCAGGTGACATGATTCTACACCTAGAAGACCCAAAAGGGTCTACAAAAAAACTACTAGAACTAATAAATGAATTCAGCAAAGTGGCAGGATATAAAATCAACACGCATAAATCAAAGGCATTCCTGTATATCAGAGACAAATCCTCTGAAATGGAAATGAGGACAACCACTCCATTCACAATATCCCCCCAAAAAATAAAATACTTGGGAATCAACCTAACAAAAGAGGTGAAAGATTTATACAATGAAAACTACAGAACCCTAAAGAGAGAAATAGCAGAAGATCTTAGAAGATGGAAAAATATACCCTGTTCATGGATAGGAAGAACTAACATCATCAAAATGGCGATATTACCAAAAGTTCTCTATAGGTTTAATGCAATGCCAATCAAAATCCCAACGGCATTTCTTGTAGAAATAGAGAAAGCAATCGTGAAATTCATATGGAAAAATAAAAGACCCAGAATAGCAAAAACAACTCTAAGCAGGAAGTGTGAATCAGGCGGTATAGCGATACCAGATTTCAAACTATACTACAGAGCAATAGTAACAAAAACAGCATGGTACTGGTACCAAAACAGGCGGGTGGACCAATGGTACAGAATAGAGGACACAGAGACTAATCCACAAAGTTACAACTATCTTATATTTGATAAAGGGGCTAAAAGCATGCAATGGAGGAAGGATAGCATCTTCAACAAATGGTGCTGGGAAAACTGGAAATCCATATGCAACAAAATGAAACTGAATCTCTTTCTCTCGCCATGCACAAAAGTTAACTCAAAATGGATCAAGGAGCTTGATATCAAATCAGAGACTCGGCGTCTGATAGAAGAAAAAGTTGGCTCCAATCTACATATTGTGGGGTCGGGCTCCAAATTCCTTAATAGGACACCCATAGCACAAGAGTTAATAACAAGAATCAACAAATGGGACTTACTTAAACTAAAAAATTTTTTCTCAGCAAGAGAAACAATAAGAGAGGTAAATAGGGAGCCTACATCCTGGGAACAAATTTTTACTCCTCACACTTCAGATAGAGCCCTAATATCCAGAGTATACAAAGAACTCAAAAAAATAAACAATAAGATAAAAAATAACCCAATCAACAAATGGGCCAAGGACCTGAACAGACACTTCTCAGAGGAGGACATACAATCAATCAACAAGTACGTAAAAAAATGCTCACCATCTCTAGCAGTCAGCGAAATGCAAATTAAAACCACCCTAAGATACCATCTCACTCCAGTAAGATTGGCAGCCATTATGAAGTCAAACAACAATAAGTGCTGACGAGGATGTGGGGAAAAGGGTACACTTGTACATTGCTGGTGGGACTGCAAATTGGTGCGGCCAATTTGGAAAGCAGTATGGAGATTCCTGGGAAAGCTGGGAATGGAACCACCATTTGACCCAGCTATTGCCCTTCTCGGACTATTCCCTGAAGACCTTAAAAGAGAGTACTACAGGGATACTGCCACATCGATGTTCATAGCAGCACAATTCACAATAGCTAGACTGTGGAACCAACCCAGATGCACTTCAATAGATGAATGGATAAAAAAAATGTGGCATTTATACACAATTGAGTATTACGCAGCACTAAAAAATGACAAAATCATGGAATTTGCAGGGAAATGTATGGCACTAGAGCAGATTATGCTAAGTGAAGCTAGCCAATCCCTAAAAAACAAATGCCAAATGTCTTCTTTGATATAATGAGAGCAACTAAGAACAGAGCAGCAAGGAAGAGCGGGAGGAAAAGATTAACATTAAACAGAGACATGAGGTGGGATGGAAAGGGAGAGAAAAGGGAAATTGCATGGTAATGGAGGGAGACCCTCATTGTTATACAAAATTACATATAAGAGGTTGTGAGGGGAATGGGAAAATAAACAAGGAGAGAAATGAATTACAGTAGATGGGGTAGAGAGAAAAGATGGGAGGGGAGGGGAGGGGGGATAGTAGAGGATAGGAAAGGTAGCAGAATACAACAGTTACTAATAGGGCATTATGTAAAAATGTGGATGTGTAACCGATGTGATTCTGCAATCTCTATTTGGGGTAAAAATGGGAGTTCATAACCCACTTGAATCGAAGTGTGAAATATGATATGTCAAGAGCTTTGTAATGTTTTGAACAACCAATAAAAAAAATTTGAAAAAAAAAAAAGAAAAGATGGCACTTATGATCTCGGTTTCTATGGGGTAGGGATCTGGTGTGGCCTCTCTGGGTCATCTGGGTCCTCTGGTTCCTCTGGCTCAAGGTTTCTCACCAGGCTGAAGTCCAGGATTTGTCTAGGGCTGGGCTCAGCATCTGAAAGCTCAGCTAGAACAGAAGAGCTTCCATGCTCACTCACAGGATTGCTGGCAGGACTCAGTGCTTGGCTGGCAGTTGACCAGTATCTCCATCAGTTCTTTATCATAGGGTTCTCTCACAGGGCAGCTCACAGAATGGTAATTGCCCTACCTTAGAATGAATGAGCCAGAGAGGAAGCCCCCAAAATAGAAGGCTTCATCATCTTTTTGTAGAGGTATTATCTTTGAAGTGATATTCCTATATTTCTGTTACATTCTATGCATTAGGAATGAATCAATAAATCCAGATCACACTTAAGGGAGATGCCTCCACAAATATTAGGGACCATCTTAGAGGCTGTCTGTTGTGCCCCATAATGTCTTCCTGACACTTTTTTTTAGTCTTTTTTTTATTTCCCTTTATGGCTGACATTTTTTAAAACACAACTCCCATTGCTAAAATAAAATGTTCTACATTAGAGATTCATATGATGTCTCATCATCATTAAATTCAGACTATGCATTCCTAGCCACATGTTATATGAATAGTGTTGTCTCCTCTTGAGGGATCATATTCAGGGGCACATAATGTTCATCTGTCCTTCACTGATAATATCAATTTTGATCTCTGGTTAAGGTTTTGTCAGATTTCTCACTTCTATAGTTATGTAATTATATTTTTTTCTTGCAACTAAAGGCAATCTGTGGGTAGACACTTTAAGACTATGCGTGTATCTTGTGCCTTACCAAAAATTTCCTCTAAGTTCAGCTCTCCTTCCACATCTACCAGTTGACCTAATGTGTTATATTAGTCAGTTCAGGCTACCAAAACAAAATACCATGGACTGGGCAGTCTTATATTACAAGAAATATTTATTCTCACAGGTCTAGAGACTGGAAGTCCAAGAACAAGGTGCCAGCCAGGCTGCTTTCTCCTAAGGTCTCTCTCCATGGCTTGTAAATGACTTTCTTCTGGCTGTGTCCTCCCATGGGCTTTTCTCTGTGTAAGCGTTCCTAGTGTTCCTCCCTCTGCAAAAATTTGTCTGTACTGAATCCTACAGACTTCTTTTTCTTGTCATTTCCTAAGAACTCTGGTTTTCTTGGATTAAGGGTCCACCCTTATGAACTCTTCTAACCTTAATTACTTCTTTAAAAGCCTTATCTCCAAATACACTCACAATGGAGGTTATGGCTTCAACATATGAATGGGAAGGGAGAGAATCATTCGGTCTATAACAGCATTCTCCTATAAAGTAGAGCCATCCCTTCTCACCCTTTTATTTGCTATTAGTATATAGGGTGAATTCCCATTTTTCTTTCCGATGTCTTATAATTTTTGACTGTCCTTAATTATTTTGGCATACAAATTGTGCCAGACTCTTGCACGGGGTCTCCCTCCAGGCTGGCTCCTGGATCCTCAGGACATGCCCTCATTATGTTTGCAGCTCCTTTTCACATCTGGCATGACAAGATGCTGCAGGCTCCTACTAAATAGAGAGGTGGTTGTAAACCACTGTAGAGGTACTAAATGTCACTGAAGCCTCTGAACTGTACACTTTAATGTGGTTAATTTTGTTATGTGAATTTCACCTTAACTTAAAAAGTTCTAGTTTCATCTTTCTAGTCTCAGCCCTAAAAACAGTACTTTCTCTGAGAATCTCTGGTTCCTTTTAGTTAGAACACTGCACTAAAAAGCAAAATCTGGTGACGGTTAGGTGTGCACACTGCTACTGGGGTATCTTTGATTCAATGAACAGGGTTAGGAGAAAAAAAATTATATATATATCCCTCTATATCTTATTTCATAATTTCAACCAACTGTGAGTGTAAAATATTCAGAAAAAAATTTTGTCTCTACTGAATCCTACAGACTTATTTTTCTTGTCATTCCCTAAACAATATAGCATAATAACTACTAACTTAGCATTTACATTTTATTAGGTATTATAAGTAATCTAGAGATGCATTCAAGAGGATAAGCACAGCCTGTGCACAGGAACAATGCCATTTATATAGGAAATATAAACATGCACAGATTTGGGTATCCACAGGAATCCTGGAAATGATGCTCTTGGAATATGGAGGATGACATATTGAGGTGTGTGTATATGGGATGAGGGGGTTAGCTTTCTGTGGCTATGAGAAATACCTGAGATAAACAACTTACAAGGGGGAAATATTTATTTTGGCCCCTAGTTTCGGGGGGTCTCAGTCCATGGATTCTTGGCACTGTTACTCTGGACCTGAAATAGCACAGTTCATTATGGTAGGAGAACTTGGCAGGGGAGGCTGCTCGCTTGAGTGGCTCAGAAGGGAAGGAGAGAGGAAGGGGCTGGAGTTCCAATATCCTCTTCAAGGGCACACCCCTAATCCCCAATGACCTAACATCTTTCCACTAGACCCAGGTCCTAAAGGTTCCACCACCTCCCAATAGTTCCACAGGCTGGTGGCCAAGCCTGTAGCACATGAGCCTTTGGTGACACTTCAAACCTAAACTATGAAAGTGTGTGTGTATGTGTGTGTATTCATACATGTAATACATATACATGTACATGTACATATTTCAGAAATCATGAGTTCACATCAGTACCTCCAATTGCATTTCATTCTTCCAAATCCATATTCCCTTTTTCCAGATTATAAATCTCTTCTGTCACATCAAGAACCCTGGTTACAAACAATATCAATGTTTTTACTTATTTGATCAGTACTGTAAAAATGTCTGAAACTGATTCGCTATCACTTCTTCTATACCACTACAAAAATAAAAAAGTTTACTATTTACTTACAAGTCTCCCTGGTTCCCCGCAACCAAGTGTCACAAGTTGTGTCTGATTCTCTTTGTCATAAATTGTTCCTCA
Source organism: Marmota flaviventris (assembly GCF_047511675.1). Lineage (NCBI taxonomy): Eukaryota > Metazoa > Chordata > Mammalia > Rodentia > Sciuridae > Marmota > Marmota flaviventris. The sequence goes on along the minus strand of NC_092510.1, from coordinate 38,100,770 downwards.
GAATTTTTTCCCCTTTTCAGTGTGATTATTCATTTGAAATACAATTAAGTTCATTTTTTTAGTTTAGTTCGAATTTGAGTATTTTTCCTCCCCTCCCATATTTAAAAAATATATTGAAAATTAACAAGTTCTCAAAAATAAAAATCATACACAAAGCTATACCAGAGAAGTGTTAACGCCCCCTGTATCCCTTCTACCCTCTTTCCCACCTACTCCTTATGGGGAGGACCACTTCATTATTTTCTAATTTATTCCTCCTACATTTCTTTTCTTTTTATATGTAGATGTTTCTTTGTCATTTTCTCTTCACAAAAGTTAGCATACTATGTAACTCCTTTGCACTTTGTCAAGAAGGAACAGTTTAGGCTGGGGTTGTGGCTCAGCGGCAAAGCACTTGCCTCACACATATGAAGCACTGGGTTCAATCCTCAGCACCACATAAAAATAAATAAACAAAATATAGATATTGTGTCCATATATAACTAACATATATTTTTTTAAATAAAAAGAAGAAGAAGGAATAGTTTTCTGGAGTTCTGGAGACTAGTAATCTCCTTTACAGTCTCTGTTCTTTCATAGAGTGCCAGGCTGACTAGTGAGTCTCATGTCTACAGCAAACTAAGTTCATAGTGTGGCTCCTTCTCAGGTCCACCCCAGGTGCTGCCCAACCAGTTTCCTAGGATTACATTCTTTCTTGTGCCTTGTCTAACCCCATGGTTTGAGTGTATAGACCCTTATCTTCCAAAACCTTGCATGACCCTAATAGACCCTGCCTCCTCCCAGTACTGACTTATTATCTCACATTTCCTTGGCAACTTGTTCTGTACTCCCTCCCTAAACAAATTGTTCAGGAACCAATCTTCCTTCTATAGGAGGTCAGGGTGCTCAACTCCTTCCCCCACCCTCCATTTCTCAACTATCTCTCCCCTTTTCCTTTGTTCCAACCAACATGCATGCATGTGCGCATACTACACACACACACACACACACACACACAAACACTTTCTTTGAAATGTTTCAGCCTTTCCATAACAGTGGGTGGGGGAGGGCAAGATTTTTAAAATAGCTCCCTGCTGGGTAATTCATCATCATTAAACATCAGAGCTCCATTCTAGCATGGGATCCTCTTAAGCCATTCACTTTGCTCTCCAAAGGTCTACCCTTCTACCCTGGGTTCTACCCACTGGCCCTGGGGAAGGCTGCCTCTCCCAGCTCATCAGCTGAGAACCTGGCCTTTCAGCCTAGCTGAGGGGTACAGCAGGTTTGACACTAGGACCACAAAGACTTGGGTGGTTGGCCAGGTACTCAGGCAGCAGTGAGCCTTTCCCAGGTTTTGCCTTCTCCCCTTTCCTAGCTTCAAAGCTCCAGTAATGTCCAACAGTCCCCCTGTGTCTTCCTGCAAGGAAACTACTTCCAGAAAAAAAAAAAAAAAAGAAAGGTTGGGGGAGGAGGTAGGAGACAGTTTGTAAAAGTAAGGATACAAACCTGAGGATAACTGTAGGGAAGACAGGAAAAAGCAACCCATGGGAGCCCTCATAGGGTTAACACAGCCTAGACTACACAAAGGATGGAAGAGGGTGAGGCAAGTGAGAAAGGGAAGGGGAAAGAAAAAAAAATAGCAAAAAATCTTCCACCCTTTCTTTTTGCATCAGGAGGTACATTTCCATTTCAGAGCAAACCTAGCTACAAATGAGGGTAGCTGGGAGCATGTCTCTACTTAGGCAGCTGATGAAAGACCCTCCCAATGCCTTTGATGCGGGCTGCATATTCGAGCACTTTTTGAAACGTGCATCTGCGGTGTGTGCAGCCTGGGAACCCCAGTGGAGCAGGGCTGACTGTGAAAGAGTAAGACGGAAATCCTTGCCTGGAGTCGTCCAGGCCTGGAATGGGCCACCAGAGCAGTACCAGGCAAAACCCGGAATGGATTTTAGGAGGCAAAATGGTCGCTGCTCCAGTTCTATCCTCCCTGGGCACATTCTGTAAGCTCTTCGCCAGGCAGAGGCTCCAAAAGGTCCACTCTTTGAGCACACCACCCCCCTAGGGTTCCTCAGCGGTGGGAACCTGGGAGGGGCTGAACATGCTGTTCAGAATAATTTAGAAGGCAGAATATTCTTTCTGCTTGGTAGTGTGAAATCACTTATTTATGGCTTCCATTCAGACCCCGGTTTGGAGATAATCCCCCTTTCTAAGCGGTTGAACTCATGAATGTTGATCTTGCAAATCAAGCTGACACTAGCAGCTTTTGTCCACCGGAGCATACATCAAGGCCTGCCTTCTCCCCAGCACGTTTTCCCCCTCATCGGCATGCGTGGCCCAGCCTCCTGGATTCCTGAAAGGCCTGCTCCTCCCCAGAGCGACCCGGGGTCTCCAGTAACAATCAAGGGGCTTGTCTGCCAAGTGCTTGGGCCAACTTGGAGCATTCTGCTTAAGGCCCCAAGAGAAGTCCTCAAGACAAATGGCCCCGGCAGGAGGAGGTCACTCGTTGAAGGGCCCAGAGAGCTCTGGACCCTCACCCAGGGGCCTAGGCTTTGGTCCTTAAACACGCTTGCTGAGCCAACCCTGGATGAAACCAGGCTCCCAGAAAGGAAGCAATGAAACAATCCCATTTATGTGACAGGAGGACCAAAGACAGAGAGGAGGCAAAGCCGGCCAGGATGCGTGGATCTGAAATAATGAGATCAGATGGGGGAAGGCAGATGTCAACTACATCCCCAGCAGCCATCAATAAAAGAAGCTTTGCTAAAAGCAAAGCAGATCGTTGGTTTTTAGAGTGAGCTCAGTGGTAACTGTGGATCATGGTGTGATGAGATACTTTTTATTAATGCTAATGAGCTAATGTTTATTAACTGCTTCAAGCTCCAGAGGCATAGGCACAAACTGCAGACCAAATAATTATTTGAGTGTTTTGTGTTGAGGGTGACTGTTGAATGAGAAAAGAATACAATCATGGGCACCCTGACTCTAAGGAATCCAGACTCATGAATAAAGATATCCATGCTTGATTTAAATTTTATCATGTTGCAAACCTATCTCTATAGCTGAGGCAACTCATCATACCTCACAAATATATTGTGTTACCTGTGTGCCTCCCCCAATTAGGTTAACAGCCATTTCAGGATTGAGGTTGAGCTATGGGAAGGATATGCTAACACATACAAGTTCATATTTTTAAAATGACCTTGGTTGCTTGGTGCAGAATGAGTAGCCAAGATGACCTGTAAATGAGAGGCTAGTCCTCTGTCTGTCTCCATTGTCCAGCAAACAGGAGTACTGATTCGTGGCTTGTCTTCAATGGCTTTCTGCTCTTTCCTGTTACTTTAGTCAGAGAACAGATCATGAAAGATGATCAAAGTCTCTGGTTTTCTGAGTTTTTTGATTAGATACAACTCTCAAATACAGGGACTATGCAGAGTCTGGGCACCGTGGGGAGAATCTTATCTCTATGCCACTGCCTGCCATTTTCACATCAGATATGTTCTATTGTCCTGGAATCCAGTGATTAATAAAATGCAGCGAATGAGCTGCTTCCCTTTTGTGGGATGAATTCTTCAGGAACAATTCAATTATTGTTAAAAAAATGAATCAATCTTGTCCTCCCTTGTGGTCCTTACCTGCATACCTTCTTGGATCTTGGTGGTTCTATTTGTTGGTTTTGACAGTGTGTCGGTTGCTTTCATCTTACAGTCTCGGCCCGCTCTATTGCTTCAACCTTTGAAGGATAGCCTCTCTGACTCCACATAGCTCTGGTGGGTCAGGACACGTGAATGAGGCATGCCATGAGGCCATATCTATTCTTTTTTCCAAGGTCTGGAATCTTCAATAGGGACACCAAGGATATAAGAGATTGAGCAAATTATTTAATGACCACACTGTCAGGACAGGCTACATCAGGGTCATTAACCTTGGAGCTGTCCTATTGCTGGTATCGTCCAAGACTTGTTTTTCACCTTTTCTCTCCATTCTGTGAGCTAATCCATATCTTCAAAAACATTTTTTTTTCTTTTTCTTTTCTTTCCTTATTTTATTTATTTATTTATTTACTTATTTATTTTGCTTAACTTAATACATTGACACACAAGTCAAACAGGAAAATGACAAGTGTAGAAACAATTTGATGTGAAATATGCATCTATAATAATTCATAAAATTGTATTGCATGTATTACAAATAATTAAGAATTGAATATCATGTATGTGGTTACTACCTGGATCAGGAAACTTCTCCACTGAGATAAAAATCCCCCTAGTTGAAGACAAAGAAGAATTACATTTATTTAAGGATTATTAGGATTCAATCTAGGAGACACCAAAATTCCAGCATCCTGGTAAATGTGCTCAGAGGTTTCACAAGATGGAGGTGTTCTTTTAACTTAAACTGCAAGGGGAATTGCTAATTATATCCCTTGTTCACCAGGAATAACAATTGATTGGTGCAGTAAGTTTGGGTTGTTCAGCAGGAAAGAGAGAGGCAGTTTCATGAACTGTTACCAAAGCTAGTGGATTTCATTCCAGAAAGTTGTGGTTTGGCCCAGTTCACAAGATCAGCATGTATGAGGATAGCTATGTCAGATAGTTCAGTTCAAAAGTTCAGCAATGGAAGTGTCTGAAATCTGGTTTAACAAGGACTCCGAACTTCATTTTAAATGTACCAAACTAATGCTACTCCACTTTGATTTTTTTTTCTTCCCTAACTGGAATCAGTATGCTTGGATGTCTTCCCCATCCTCCTGAATACCTCCTCCTCCTCCTCTTCTTCTTCTTCTTCTTCTTCTTTTTTTCTTTTCTTCTTCTTTTTATTAATTCTTTTTAAGTTGTCAATGGCCCTCTTTATTTTATTTATTTATAGATGGTGCTGAGAATTGAACCCAGTGCCTCACACATTCTAGGCAAGTACTCTACCACTGAGCTACAACCCCAGCTCTGGATACCACTTCTTAAGGGTAACAACTACCTTGCTATTTCCCAACCACTCTGCTGATGTGCTTGATAATTCCTTGCTTTCCATTAATATTATCACCTAGGCATGTATCCCTAGATATTACTTTTTAGTTTTGTGATTTTTAGAATGTGTGTGTATTATGATTTGAATCTAGAATCTCCCCAAAGGCTCATGCATTGAAAGTTTGGTCCCCAATGAACTAATGTTCAGAGGAGGGGCTTTTGGAAAGTAATTAGATCATGAGGGCTCTGATATCATCAGTGAATTAATCTACAGATGGATTCATGGCTGAATGAACTATTGAAAGGTAGAGGAAACTGTAATAGGTGAGAATAGTGGAAGGGAGTAAGTCCTTGAGGGCATGTCCTTGAGGATCTTGTCCCTAGTCTCCCTCCCACTCCCACTGCTTCCTGGCTGTCAGGAGGCCAGCAGCTTTCCTCCACCACATCCTTCCTCCATGATTTTAGTCTCTCCTCAAACCTAAAAGCAATGGAGCCAGCTGACCATAGGTTGAAACCTCTGAAACCATGAGCCAAAATATACGCCAAAATAAGTCTTCCTTTCTTTAAGTTGTTTTTTCTCAGGCATTTTGTCATAGTGATAAAAAGTTAACACAGTGAGAAGCAGTCTTTTGTATCTTTGTTCAATATTGTATTTGTAAAAGTCATCCATGTTTTCATATGTAGAAGTAGATTATAAATTTTATTACTATATAGTAGTCAATTTGTAACCATATCATAGTTATTTATCCATTCTATTTCTAATGCACATTTTACTGTGTGCTTTGGCAATGCTATGAGCATTCTTGTTTGTCTCCCTACATCATGTGAGCAAATTGCTCTAGAGAAAATTCCTAAGAGTAGATTTGCTACGGTATAGAGTATGCATATCTTCACCTTTACCAGATAAGGCCAAACTATTTTTCTAATGTACTTGAATCAATTTACATTTCCACCTACACTGTATGAAAGAGTTTATTGTTCCACATCCTTCCCAAACTTATTTTCTTAGCTTTTCAAATATTTTTCCATCTGATAACTTTGTTTTTATTGTAATTCCTAGATAACTAAAGAGATATACACCATTCCATATCTTTATTGGCCATTTTGTTTTAAAAAATAGCATTTTTACATGCACTCATAGGTGACTATGGGTATGAACAGTTATTTAAATGATTAAAATATAACAAATTTATATATATATATATATATATAAAATCTCCAACCAACAAATTCAAGGGAAAATGTACAATTATTTTATAGAATATATTTAATCTCTACTTACTTCATTAGGCATCATTTAAAGGTTTTTTTCATAGCTAATTTTTATTCTTAAAATTATTTCACTTGACTTTCTTCTTGAAGAGCTTCCTAACTTAACTAAACCTTAGTATTAATTCCTGCTGTTAGAAATGATTGCTCACTCTGGGTGCGGTGATGCATGCCATAATCCCAGTGACTCTGTAGACTGAGTCAGGAGGACTGCAAGTTCAAGCCTAACCTCAGCATTTAAGCAAGACTCAGTCTCAAATAAATAATAAAAAGGGCTGGAAAGGTAGTTTAGTGGTAAAGCACCCCTGGGTTTCAGCCCCCATATTCCCCCTCATAAAAATTGATTATTCACTCTATACCTACTGGATGATAAACATTTTAATCATAGGAGGTAGATTAAAATTAAATAACTATCCTTAAAAGAAGTAAGCAAAATGAAATAAAATATATTGGGATTATTCTTTGACCTAGTGAATTTGTCATCCAAAAGTGGTAATTTTACACCCAAAAGTGGAAATTTACATCTTTTAGTTCTCAATGAAAATATGCTATCTGTCATCTCTACCCAAGTATGACTATACTTTTGCACAACTATATTTAGACATTCAGCAAACTTTCTCCTCTCTTCTCACTTACCATCAATATTTGTCCCGTGCTCCCCTTATCCTGGATCAATAAAACAATATAAAATTATAAGGCATAATGACAATGAGAAAATTGGGGGTACTAATACACTGGGCTATGGCTTTTGTATTCTATTCTAGCCTAAGGGACCATCTAAAATGGGGATGACAAATAGGTTTCATTTCACATGTCAGCCTCAATTGATTGTAATAATGTATGCAAAAAATTCCAACGTCAAACCTAAGGGAACCTGAGCTCTAAGGAAAAGTGTCATAATGGTTTGATGACACCTGCCCTGGTGTGTGTGCAGTTTTATTACCAGTAACTTAGATCAGTGGTTCTCAAATTTGGCTGCCTTTAAGAGGGCTCATCTGGGGAGAATTTATACAGTTCACTTGCAGGGCCACCCAGACCAATTACATCAGAAACTCTGGGAATCGCCCTGGATCATTATTTTTTTTTAATTTTTTTAACTGATACCCAAAGGCATAAAAGTTGTATATGTAAATGGAGTACTATGTAATGTATGATACACAAACACATTGCACAATGTTTAAATCAGGTTAAACATAACCCAAGCATTTATTATTACCTTGTGTTGAAACAATTCAAAATCTTTTCTTCTAACTTTGAAAAGTACAGTAGTACATAGCTGCTCTCCATTGTCACCATATCAGGCAATAGTACCCCAGAGCTTCTTGTTCCTATGTCTTAGTATCCAGCGATCTACCTTGCCCCATCATTCCATCCCTAGCCTCTTGACCACCCTTCTACTCTTAAATTCTACAAGATTGACTCTTTTAGATTCCACATATGTGTGAGATCATACAACACTTGAATTTCTGTGCCTGACTTGTTTCACTTAACATAATGATCTCCAGTGCCATCCATGTAGTTACAAATGACAGGATTTCAATTCTTTCGTATGGCTGAATAGCATTCCATTGTGTTTAAGTACTATGCTTTCTGTTTTCACCAGTTGATGGACACTTAGGTTTGTTTTTGTCTCTTGGCTATTGTGAATAGTGCTGCAATGAATGTAGGAGTGCAGATGTCTCTTCAACAGAATGATTGTATATCCTTTGGATATACGCCCAGTGGTGGACCTGATGGACTATATTGTAATTCTTTTTTTTCTAATTTTTTGAGCACCCTCCATACTTTGCCATCATGACTGTACTAGTTCACATTCCCACCGAGAGCATTCAAGTGTTCCCTTTTCTCTACATCCTTACCAGCACTTGCTATCTTTAGTCTTTTTGATATGAGCTTTTCTAACTGGGATGAGATGATTTATTTTCATGTATCTGTTAGTCATTTGCATCTTTTCCTTTGAGAAATGTCTATTTAGATCTAGTGCCCATTTTTTAATCTGTTTATTTGCTTTGATGCTATAAAGTTTTGCCATTGCTTATATATTCTGGATTTCAACCCCTTTCAAATGTACATATCAATGATATTTTCTCCCATTCTATAGGTTGTCTCTGAACTCTGTTGATTCCTTTGTGGTATAGAAGGCTTTTTATTTTGATGTAATCTTATTTTTACTTTTTATTTTCTATGCTTTTGGGACTTCTCTTTAAAATCCTTGCCTATTTCAATGTCCTAAAGCATTTCCCTGTATTTTCTTCTAGCTGGTTTGTAATTTCAGGTCTTACACTAAAGTTTTTAATCCATTATGAGTTAAGTTTTAAAACTGTTAGAGCTTCATTCTTCTGCATGCATATAACCAAATGTTCCAACACCACTTATTGAAGTAAGACATGTTCTTAGCACCTTTGTTGAAAATCAATAGGCTATAGATATACAGGTTTACTTCTTGGCTCTTTGTTTTTTCCATTGGTCTTTATGTCTGTTTTGATGTCAATACCATGCTGTTTTGAGTCCTACAACATTGTGGTATGCTTCGAAATCAGGTAGTGTAATGCCTTCTGCATTATTCTTTTTGTTCAAGATTGCTTGGGCTGTGCAGACTTTTTCCTGGTTCTATATAAATTTCAGATTTTTTTCTCTAGTTCTGTGAAGAATGATAGAAGTTCTTTTCGGGGGGAGGTACCAGGGATTGAACTCAGGGGCACTGGACCACTGAGCCCCATCTCTAGCCATATTTTGTATTTTTATTTAGAGACAGGGTCTCACTGAGTTTCTTAGCACTTTGCTTTTGCTGAGGCTGGCTTTGAACTCATGATGCTCCTGTCTCCGCCTCCCAAGTCACTGGGATTACAATTGTGTGCTACTGTGCCCAGCTAGTTCTGTGAAGTATTACTTTTGCATTTGTATATGGATTGCACTGAATCTGTAAAGCACTTTGGGTTAGTATAGATAATTTAACATTATTGATTCTTCCAATCCATGAAGATGGGATATATTTCTACTTTCATCAATGTTTTATAATTTTACCATAGAGATCTTTTACCTCTTTGCTTAAATTTATTTCTAAGTATTTTTGTAGCTAATGTAAATGGGATCACTTTCTTGATTTCTATTTCAGATAACTGGCTGTTGACATAGAGAAGCACTACTTTTTTTGTCTATTGATTTTATAGCCTGCAATTTTGCTGAATTCATTTATTCTAAAAGATTTTGGGGATCAAGTCATCTGCAAATAGGGACAATTTGACTTTTCCATTTGGTTGCTCTCTCCTACTTTGTCTCATCTAATTGCTCTGGCTATGACCTCCAGTGCTCTATTGAATAAAAATTTGCATTATATCTTAGTGCAAATCTTAGAAAGCTTTCAAATTTTCCTTATTCAGTATATGTTAGCTCTTAGTTTATTATAAATGACCTTTACTACATTGAGATATGTTTCTTGTATACCTAATTTGTTCAAAATTTTTATCATGAAAGGATGTTAAAGTTTATCATATAGTTTTCTGAGTTAATTGTGATGACCATATATTTTTTTACCTTCTTTCTGTCATTATGGTGAATCACATTGATTTCAATATATTAAACCATCCTTGCATTTTTGGGATGATTAACTTGGTTATGGTAAATAATCTTTTTTCATGTGTTGCTGGACTCAGTTTGCTAGTATTTTGTTAAGTATTTTTGCATCTATGTTCATCAAGAACCTAGGTCTGTAGTTTTCTTTGTTGTGGTGGTTTCTTATCTGATTTTGGCATCAAGATAATGTTGGGCTAATAGAATGTGTTTGAAAGAATTTCCTCCTCTTCTATTTTTTGAAATAACTTAAAAGAGAATTGTATTCTTCTTTAAATGTTTGGTAGAATTCATCAGTGAAACTACCTGGTTCTGGACTTTTATTTGATGTGAATTTTTCTGTTTTTTTTTTTTTTTCTCTCCAGATTCAACCTCATTACTTGTTATTGGTTTATTCAAGTTTTCTATTTCTTCATGATTTGGTCTTGGCAAGGTGTATGTGTCTAGTTCATTCATTTCTTCTGGATTGTTGAATTTGTTGTCACATCATTCCTCATTTTAATCTCTGGAGGTCTATTGTATTTCTATGATGTCAATTGTAACATTTCCTTTATCCTCTCTGATTTTGAGTGTTTTCTCTCCTTTTCTTAGCCTAGTGAAGGGTTTTTCTATTTTATCTTTTCAAAGAACCAGCTCTTTGTTTCTTTATTTTGAATTTTGCAGTCTCTCATTTATTTCTACTCAACTTTTTAATCATTTCTTTCCATACACTAATTTTAGGTTTAATTCTTGTTTTTTCTAGCTCTTTGAGTTGCAGTGATAGATTATTTACCTGAGATCATTCTGTTCTCTTGATGAGGTCATTGATTGCTATAAACTTTCCTCTTATAGATGCTTTTGCTATACACCAGAAGATGTGGTATGTTGTCTCTCCATTTTTATTTGTTTCAAGGAAAGTTTTTCCTCCTTCTTTTCAATATTTTTCATAGTTGTACATAATGATGGGATTGTTGTTACATGTTCATACATGTGCACAACATAATAATATAATTTGGCCAATGTCATTTCCCAGTATTTCCCCTTTCCTTCCCTTCCTCCCTTTTCCTCCTCCATCTCTACTCTACTGATTGCCAATTTTCATAAGATGCCCGCCCCCGACAGACATATTTCATTTTCTTTTCCTCTCTAGCTTCCACATATGAAAATATATGACCTTTGACTTTCTGACTTTGGCTTATTTTGCTTAACATATTGTTCTTGAGTTCCATGCACTTTCCTGAAAATGACCTAATTTTAATATTCTTTATGGCTTAACAAAACTCTGTTGTGTATATATGCCACATTTTCTTTTTTCATTCATCATTGATATACAACTAGACTGGCTTCACAGGTTTGGCTATTGTGAATTGTGCTGCTATAAACATGGGTACATACATATCACTATAATATGATGAGTAATTCTTTAGGATTAAAAAATCAAGGAATGTATAGCTGGGTCATAGGGTGGTTCAATTCCTAATCTTTTTAGAAAACTTTATACTGATTTTCATAGTAGTTATACTAATTTATACTCCCACTAATCATGTTTTTAAAAAATTTTTCCTTTAAAATTTTTTCTTAAATAAGCTGAAGTGTCAAAGATTTTCATTTCCCTGATGGCTAGAGATGTTGAACATTTTTTACATATTTGTTGGCTATTTGTATTTATTATTTTGAGAAATGTCTATTTAGTTCATTTGCCTATTTATTAACTGGGATTTTTCTTTAGAGAGAGAGAGAGAGAGAGAGAGAGAGAATTTTTTTAGTATTTATTTTTTAGTTTTCGGCAGGCACAACATCTTTGTATGTGGTGCTGAGGATCGAACCCGGGCCGCACGCATGCCAGGTGAGCTCGCTACCGCTTGAGCCACATCCCCAGCCCATTAACTGGGATTTTTTGTGATTTTTTTTGGTGTTTTTTGAGCTCTTTATGTATTATAGATATTAATCTGTTGTCAGAAGAGTAGCTAGCAAAGATTTTTCTCCCATCCTGTGGGCCTTGCTTTCATAATCTTAATTGTTTCTGTTACTGTGTAGAGCATTTTAATTTGATGCCATCCCATTTTTAACTCTTGGCATTATTTCCTGGATTTTATGGGTTCTATTAAGAAGTCATTGCCTGCACCTATGTGTTGGAACACTGACCCTATATTTTATTCTAGGGTTGCAGAGTTTCTAGTCTATTTCCTAGGTCTTTGATGCATTTTGAGTTGACTTTTGTTCATTGTGAGAGATAAGAATCTTGTCCCATTTTCCTACATATGTATGAATAGTTTTCCCAGCACCATTTGTTAGTATATTTTTTATGCAGTGTATGCTTTTGACACTTTTTTTAAGAATCAGATGACTGTATCTGTGTGGGTTTAACTTTATGTCTTCTATTCTGTACCATTAGTCTATGTGTTTGCTTTTATGCCAGTACCATGCAGTTTTTGTGACTATAGTTCTGTAGTATAATTTGACATTATGTATGACGCATCCAACATTGCTTTTTTGGCTTAGAATTGTTTTGGCTACTCTAGGTATTTTATTCTTCCAAGTGAATTTAAGGACTGTTTTTTCTAGTTCTGTGAAGAATGTCATTGGTATTTTGATGGGAATTGCATTGAATCTCTATATATTTTTTGGTAGTATGGTCATTTTAACAATATTCATTCTGCCTATCCATGAACATGGTAGGTCTTCTCTTCTTCTCTTTTCTTCAGTGTTCTATAGTTTTCATTGTAGAAGTCTTTCACCTCCTCCTTGGTTAAATTTGTTTGTTTCTTTGTTGTTTTCCTTTGAGGCTATTAAGAATGGCATTGTTTTTCTAATTTCTTTCTCAGTAGATTCATTATTGGCAAATAGAAAAGCTATTATTTTTTGTACATTGATTTTATAACTGCTATTATCCTAAATTTGTTGATTAACTCTAACAGTCTTCTGGTGAGTCTTTTGGATCTTCTAATTATAGGATTATATCATCTGAAAACAGTGATAATTTAATGTCTTTCTTTCTTACTTTTATCCCATTTATTTCCTTCTCTTGCCTAATCACTCTGGCTAGAATATCTAGTATTATACTGAGTAAGAGTGGCAAGAGTGGACATTTTTGTTCCATATTTTAAAGGAAATTGCTTTCAGTTATCCCACATTCACTATCATGTTGGCTTTGTTGTGGCATATATAGCCAATATATCTTCTGATATTAAGACAGTGCTTTGGTCTGCTTTCTTCACTGCTGTGACTAAATTACCCGACCAGCACAACTTTAGAGGAGGAAGAGTTTATATAAGGGCTCACAGTTTTAGAAGTCCCAATCCATAGACAGCTAGCTCGATTCCTCAGGACTTGAGGTGAAACAGGAACAACATGATAGAAGAGTATGGCAGAAGGAAACAGCTCATATAATCAGAAAGCAGAGAGAGCAAGTCCACACTCCAAATACAAAATATATATATATCCAAAGCCATGGTTCAATTTTCCACCTCCTCCAGCCATACCCTACCATTTCAGTTACCACTCAGTTAATTACTATCAGGGGATTAAATCAATGATTGGGTTAAGATGCTTACAACCCAATCATTTCTCCTCTGAACCTTCTTGCACAGTCTCACAGGTGAGCTTTTGGGGGATACCTCACATCTATACCATAAAAGATAGACTCTTTATATCCTTGGTTTCTTCAGTGTTTTTGTCATGACTGGGTGCTGAATTTTATTGAAGGCTTTCTCTGCATCTAATGAGATAACTAAGGGATTTTTGTCCTTAATTCTATTTGTGTAATGAATTACATCAATTGATTTGCTATATATAATCATACTTGCATTTCTAGGCCTAACCAAGTTGGTTATGATATACAATCTTCCTAATATGTTATTGAATACAACTTGCTAAGATTTTGTTAAGAATTTTTAATCTAATTTCATCAGAGATATCAGTCTATAGTTTTCTTTCCTTAATGTGTCCTTATCTGATTTTGATATGAGTATGATACAGACTTCATAAATGAATTTGAAAGTGTTTCATCACTTTCTATTTCATGGAAGTTTTGAGGAACATTAATTCTTCTTTAATTCAGCTGACAATCCATTTTTCCTTGTGTGATGGTTTTTTATTACCGCTCTTATCTCATTGCTAGTTATTAGTCTGGCTAGGTTTTGTATGCCCTCTTGATTCAATTTTGGCAGAATATATGTATCTAGAATAGTACTGATTTTTTTCCCTAGGTTTTCCAAATTATTGGAGTGTAAGTGTTCAAAATATTCTCTAAAGATCCTTTGTATTTCTGTGATGTATGTGGTGATTTCTCCTTTTCTTCTCAATTTTTCCTTTTGTTTGTTTAGATAAGGAATTATCAATTGTGTTTATCTTTCCAAAGATCCAACTCTTTATTTCATTTATATTTTGTATTGTTTTTTTACACTCAATTTCATTGATTTCAGCTCTGGTCTTAATTCTTTCTTTCCTTCTACTATTTTTGGAATTGGTTTGTTTTTGTCTTTTCAGAGGCCTTTAGATACATCATTAAGTTGGTTATTTAGGGTCTTTCTGATTTTTTTAAATAGCTATGAAAGCACGCATAGCTATGAACTTTCCACTTAAAATCACCTTCATAGTGTCCCAGAGATTCTGGTATGTTGTCTCATTTTTCTTATTTGATTCTAAGAATTTTTTAATTCCTCCCAATTTCTTCGTTCACCTATTTGTAATTCAAAAGCATATTGGTTAACTTTCAAATGTTTATATAGTTTCTGTAGAATTTATTGGTGTCAGTTTCTGATTTTATTCCATTGTGATCTGAGAAGATACAGAAATCAAATCGATTTTTTGTATTTGCTAAGAGTTGCTTTGTGGCCTAAAATATGTTTTATTTTGGAGAAGTTTCCATGAGCCACTGAGAAGAAAATGTACTTAGCTCTTGTTTGTTAAACTATTCTATAAATGTCTCTTAAGTCCATTTGATTTATAATATTTTTTAAGTTCAAAGAATATTTACTGAGTTTATGCCTGGATAACCTAACTATTGGAGAGAGAGGTGTGTTGAAATCACCCAATATTACTATACTGGGGTCTGAGTCTTTAATTCAAGCAATGTGTGTTTTATGTAATTAGTTGCACCAATATTTTGAGGCATATTTATTATCATTATATTTTCTTGTTGAATTGTTCCCTTTACCAGTATGGAGTGATCGTCTTTGTTCCTTCTGATTGATTTTGGCTTGAAATCTGCTTCATCAGATATAGGAGTAGCTAATTCCCTTTGTCATTGGGTTCTATTTGCATAGTATCTCAATTTCCACCTTCCCATTTTAAGTCTGTGGCTATCTTTGCCTATAAGGCGAATCTCTTGGTAAGCAGCCTGTAGTTGAGTATTGTTTTTAAATCAATTCTACCAGTATTTTAATTGGAGAGTTGAGAACATTTACAATCAATGTTATTGTAGAGAGATGTTTATCTCTACAACGTTTAATTTTGTCTTGTTTCTCATTTGCTTAGCTACTCTTCAAATGAGATTTGTCCATTTGTGAGCTCTGGGGTTTGTTTTCTATTTCTTCTTTGTGAAGTATTAAGTATTTTCTTAGTGCCAATTTAGTAGTCATGAATTCTTTTTAGTTTCTCCTTATCTTGGAAGGCTTTTATTTCTTCTTTGAATCTGGAAATAGCAATCTTGGTTGACAGTTATTTTCTTTCAGGTCTTGGAACACATGATTTCAAGTTATTTTGGACTTCAGAATTTGTGCTAAGAAATTAGAAATAACTTTGATTGGTTCACCTCTGAATGTGAACTGATATTTTTTTCTCTTGAGGCTTTTAAAATTCTATCCTTGTTCTGTATGTTAGGCATTTTAATTATAACGTGTCATGGAGAGGGTTTTCTTTTAATATTTTCTATTTAGAGTTCTGAATATACCTTGTATCTGGATGGCTATTTTATTCCCAATGTTTGGAAATTTTTTCTCTTACTATTTCCTTGAAGATGCTATCCATTTCATAGCTTGCATCTCACAACCCTCTTCAATTCCAAAGATTCTTAAATTTGGTCTCTTAACATTATTCCAGAGTTCTTTTATATTCTGGTCATGGTTACTTATTTTCTTTTCTTTAAGACTGTCTGAATGTTCAAGGTTATCTACTTTGTCCTCCAACTCTGAGATTCTTTCTTTAGCATGGTCTACTCTACTAGAGAGACTTTCAATTGAATATTTTATTTGAGTCATTGGGTCTTTCATTTCTATGGTTTCTGTTTGGTTCTTTTTTGATATCTATATCTCCTTATTGAATTTCTCATTTATATCCTGTATTGACTTTATTAATCCATTCAGTCATTTTTTTCTGTGTTCTCTTCAAATTCCTTGATTATTTTCATAATCATTCTTTTGAATTCTTTATCTAATATTTCTTCCACTTCAATATCTTTGTAATTGGTTGCTGGTGAATTATGAACTTTAGGAGGTACAATGTTACCTTGTTTTTCCATATTTCTTATATTCATATATTGGGTTTTATACATCTGTTTAGATGGATTTCTCTCCCACTCTTATGTGTGGGCTTTTTTAGGGAACAATTTTCTCTTGCCAAAATGTCCTAGAGTGTTCTAAATTGAGACCCCTTGTAGGTGTGTTATCCACAACTTTTTCATTAGTTCTGGTTTTTGTTTTGGTTTGGTTTGGTTTTGGTTTCTGTAAGAGTGGATGTCCATTAATGGGACCTAAGGACTCCCACCTCACCCATTTGGACTTGGTGCCTGGTTTTGGGGGCAGAGGTGTTATCTTTTATATTCTTTGTATTAAATTATAGCTGAAGTTTGAGAGCAGTTAATTTGTGTGTGGAGCAAGGTGTACCATCTTTTGGCTGGATTTAGTTAAGCAGAAAAGTCTCTACCCTATGAACTTGTAGTGTCTCTGTAGATTCCCAGCACCTCACAGAAAATGGGGAATAAACATCTAAAACACTAATTACCACAAAAGCAGGAATGTTGGGGTCAGAAATTATCAATAGCAAAAGCAATAAATAACTGTGATATAGATATGATATTAAAGTAAACAGCAGGTGTTAACTATGTCATCCATAGTAATAACTACAAGAATATAAATGATGGGGATAGGATATAAGCCAAACAGGTTTAAAAGATGGTAAAAATACAGTTCATTAAGAGAAACAAAAGTATGATAAAAAGGTAGAATAAAGGTTAGAATGTTTAAAAGGTGAGAATGCAGAAGAGATGTGGCAAGTAATAGTTATAAAGAAGGAGAAAAATAAAAAAAAACAAAGTCAAAGAAGAGAGAGAATAATTGACAGTAGTAGGAGGAGAAATAAGAAAAGTAAAACAAAACCAAAATAAACAAACCAAAAATTCTTAACACTCAAAAGATAAGGAAAAAGTAGCTATTGTTGAAAAAAAAAAAAAGAATACTAAAAACCCAAGTGAGGGGGAAAAAATTATACACACACACACACACACACACACACTTCTACATATGTACACACACAAAAATCAATCAGTACATCAAAAACACACAGACAAAAAACTAACAAAAAAACATAATGAACAATGAAATAATGTCTCAACAGGTGTTCAAAGCAATCATTGAGAATGGATGGTCACTGCCAATTCTGGACTCTCTCTTTCTCTCTTTTTTTTTTTTTTTTAGGTGTCAAGGATTGAACCCAGGGGCATTTAACCACTGAGCAACATCCCTCAGCCCACCCCCCCCCCACCTTTTATATTGAGAAAGGGTCTCACTACATTGCTTAGGACCTTGCTAAGTTACTCAGGCTAGCTTTGAACTTGGGATCCTCCTGCCTTAGCCCCCCGCCCCCCCGAATCACTGGGATTACAAGTATGCTCCACCACTCCTGGCCTAGACCCCCCCTTTTCATTTCTTCTTGTCCTATGGAGGGAGAGAGACCACAAGTGCAAGGAAGTGAGCAAGGGCTGAGAGTATTAACCCCTTTCTCCTTTTATGTTGCTCACTGAGCTGTCTGGAGTGATCTAAAATTGAAGCTGGTTGGAATGGCTCTCAGCTCCTCCTCACCAGTATAAGGTAAGGCAGAATGGGAAGTACTGTTTAGAGTTTTAGAATTTTGTCTCAACCAACCAGATGAATGAACTTTCAGGGTGGGGCTGTCACAGAGCTCTATGAGGGGAGTGGCTGGGGCTTAGGTTTAATCAGGTCTTAGGGACTTTGTTGGGTGGTATCTGCTCTGGAGAAATTAGATGAACACACCCCTAGGAACAGGCAGATGCCAATCTCTCCTGGAAGTCTGGATCTCAGGAACCTTCTGAGAATTCTGGCAGGGCAGGGGAGCCAACCCTCCTTATGCTGTACTTCCCATAAATATGGCCTTCCTGGGCTTAGTTCCTGAGTGTATTCACACATGCTGTTCGTTGTCTTGAACTTCAGATAGTCATATGAGCTGCAAGACTCAAAGGGAAAGTGAATTGCACCCCCCTCTACTTTTCTGACTGAGTACAATCTTCTCTGTGACCGTTTCACTTACATTCTGCTAAGTGCTCCCTGGGTCATACAACAGGTGTTTGCCAGACAGTATGGTCAATGCTTGCTAAGATCTCCCAGGTTCCTGCACCAGCAAGCTACAGCATGGCCTCTTCAAGGTGGCTCCTGTGTCCACTTTCTACCAATTGAGAAACACAAAGTACTTTCAAACACCAGTTTGCCATGCAGCCTTTGGATCAGCAATGTTCAGGCTGTTTTTCTTATCTAAAGATTTTTCTATGTTGAATTTGTCTATTTTGTTTCTTTCTGTATTTCCCCCCTCTGTGGTTAACCAGCACTGCTGCTGCTGTTACAACCTGATTGGTTCCAAAGTACTCTTTCTTATTGTTTATTCCATGAATCCAAATTTCTGAGTCTGTACAGACCCTGGCTATTGGATATTGAATTTCAGTTAATTCCCTCTTAGACTCACCTCACTGAAAAGCACTACTCCTGTTTTAATCCTGAGCCACAGATCAACTGGAAATGCATGCAGCCTTCCTCTAATCCACCATCTTGAATCTATTTCAAGAAATTTTAAAAATTCTTTCTTGAGCTATTCAAAAGTTATTTCCATGTATTTGTGTAGTTTTCAAAGTTTTTCTTATTATTGATTTCTAGCTTTATTGTACTCTGGTCAGAAGATACTTGATATGAATTCAATTTTTAAAGCTTTGTTGAGTCTGTTTTGTGGCTTCTGATATGATCTACTCTGGAAAATGTTCTATATGCTGGTGAGAAAAATGTGTATTCGGCAGCTGTTGGATAGAATGTTCTATAGGTGGCTGTTGGGTTCATTTGGTCTAGTGTGCAATTAACTGTTTCTTTATTGATACTCTGTCTGAATGATCTATGCATTGCTGAAAGTGGAGTGTTAAAGTCCCAAACTTTTATGATATTGGAGTCTCTTTCTTTTTAGGTCTATTGATATTTGCTTTATGCTTGGATGCTTCAATATTGGGTGCATATATATTTAGAAGTGATATTTCCTTTTGTTGATTTGACCCTTTTATCATATAATGACCTTCCTTTCTCTTTTCACTGCCTTTGATTTATGGCTACTTATAATTTTTCTTCTATTTGCACTGAATATCTTCACTTTCCTTTCCTTCACTTTCAGTTCATGTGTGTCCTTAAAGGTAAGGTGGCATTTTTTTGTAAGCAACATATAGTTGCTTCTATCCATTCAGTCAGCCTCTCTTTTAATTTAGGAATTCATTCAATTTGCATTCAAAGCAAGCATCAATTGGTAAGTTCTTACTACAGCTGTTTTGTGACTTGCTTTCTGGTGTTGATGTAGGTTGTTTCTTTCCCCATCTTTTATAGTCTTCCTTAGTGGATAAGTGAATTATTCTATTAGTGAACTTTGATTTCTTATTCATTGTTTTTGGTTTCTTTTTTATAGATTTTTTTTCATTGTGGTTACCATGAGGCTTATATAAAATGTTTTGATTGTAATGAAATATTTTGAAGTGATAGCAACTTAACAGGATCATAAAGATAAGAACAGAAACACCGATGAACAGAACAAAGGAAAGCATGAGCATAAGAAAACTCCAGTTTTAGAAAAGATAGCCTCTTCAACAATTGGTGCTGGGAAAACTGGAAATCCATGTGCAACAAAATGAAATTAAACCCCTATCTCTCACCATGCACAAAACTCAACTCAAAATGGATTAAGAACCTAGGAATTAAACCAGAGACTCTGAGTCCATAGAAGAAAAAGTAGGCCCTAATCTTCATCATGTGGAATTAGGCCCCCCAACTTCCTTAATAAGACTCCTATAGCACAAGAATTAAAACCAAGAATCAATAAATGGGATGGAATCAAACTAAAAAGTTTCTTCTCAGAAAAAGAAACAATCTGTGAGGTGAACTGAGAGCCCACATCCTGGGAGCAAATTTTTACTACTCACACATCAGATAGAGCACTAATCTCTAGGGTATATAAAGAACTCAAAAAGCTAAGCACCAAAAAACCCACAAATAACCCAATCAACAAATGGGCCAACGACATGACATGAACAGACACTTCTCAGAAGAAAATATACAATCAATCAACAAATATATGAAAAAAATGCTCATCATGTCTAGCAATTAGAGAAATGTAAATCAAAACTACTCTAAGATATCATCT
This sequence comes from Marmota flaviventris, assembly GCF_047511675.1. Classification (NCBI taxonomy): domain Eukaryota; kingdom Metazoa; phylum Chordata; class Mammalia; order Rodentia; family Sciuridae; genus Marmota; species Marmota flaviventris. Next base: position 38,080,395 of record NC_092510.1, on the reverse strand, counting down.
CACTCCAGTCAGAATGGCAGCTATTATGAAGACAAACAACAATAAGTGTTGGTGAGGATGTGGGGGAAAAGGTACACTCATACATTGCTGGTGGGACTGCAAATTGGTGCAGCCTATATGGAAAGAAGTATGGAAATTCCTTGGAAATCTAGGAATGGAACCACCATTTGACCTAGCTATCCCTCTCCCCAGACTATACCCAAAGGATTTAAAAACAGCAAACTACAGGGACACAGCCACATCATTGTTTATAGCAGTACAATTCACAATAGCTAAACTGTGGAGCCAACCTAGATGCCTTTCAGTTGATGAATGGATTAAAAAAATGTGGCATATATACACAATGGAATTTTACTCAGCAATAAAAGAGAATAAAATCATGGCATTTGCAGGTAAATGGATGGCATTGGAAAAGATAATGCTAAGTGAAGTTAGCCAATCCCCCCAAAAACAAATGCCGAATGTTTTCTCTGATATAAGGAGGCTGACTCAAAATGGGGTAGGGAGGGGGAGCATAGGAGAAATAGATGAACTCTAGATAGGAAAGAGGGGTGGGAGGGAAAGGGAGGGGAGAGGGGATTAGCAAGGATGGTGGAATGTGATGGACATCATTATCCAAAGTACATGTATGAAGACATGAATTGGTGTGAACATACTTTATATACAAAGATATGAAAAATTGTACTCTATATGTGTAATAAGAATTGTAATGCATTCCACTGTCATGTATTTTAAAAAATAAAATCAATTAAAAAAAGAAAACTCCAGTTTTCCATTTCTTCCCACATTTTGAATTTTGATACTCCATTTTACATTTTTATATATTTCCTATCACTTAACATTCATGTAGTTATTATTTGTTTTGTTTTGTATTCTTCACACTAAGGATATGAATGATTTATGTATCATGCTTACAATATTAGAGAGTATTTCTTAATTTGTATAGTTACTCTTACCAGTAAGTATCATGCCTTCCTCTGTTTTCTTCTTACTAATATCTTTTCTTTCAGTTTGAAGACTTTTTTGTACAAAAGTCTGGTGGAGCTGTATTCTCTCAACTTTTGTTCAGGAAAGTCTTTATCCCTCCTTCATTTGTAAATGATAGTTTTGCTACATAAAATATTCTTGGTTGATAGTTTGTGTTCTCTTTTTCCTTCAGTACTGTGAAAATGTCATGCCACTCCCTCCTGGCCTAAAAGCTTTCTACTGAGAAGTCTATTGTCAGGTAAACTGAGGCAGCCCTCCATTTTATTTCTAACTTTTCTCTTGCAGCCTTGAGAATCTTCTGTTTATCTTTCCCCAGTTAGAGCTTGATTGTCTCAGGGTCGAGTTCATTGAGTTAAATCTGACTATTTAAATTCGCCCTATTCCTGGATATTTGTATTCTTCTCCAGGTTTTGGAAGCTTTCTATTGTTACTTCTTTGAATAAGCTTTCTACCTCTTTGACATTCTCAAGTTCATCTTAATCCCTCAAATCTCAAATATTTGCTTTTCTAATACCATCCCAAAGGTCATGAAACTTTCTTCATCCTTCTTCATGTTCTTTTCTTTTTTCCTCTTTCAATTGTGTGATTTTAAATAGCCTGTTTTTTAATATTTTTTTTAGCTGTAGATGGACACAATACCTTTGTTCATTATCATGTGGTGCCAGGGCCTCATGCATAGTCAGCCTAGCACTCTACCACTGAACCACAACCCTGGCCCAAATAGCTGTTTTTGAGCTCACTAACTCTTTCTTCTGTTTGGTCTATCCATTTTTAATTTTTTCAAGTCTATTTTTCAGCTCAAGAATTTTTCTCTTTTTTTTTTTTATAAATTACTTCCATCTCTTGGTTACATTCCCCTGTTTTCCTTAAGCTCCCTGAGTTTCCTTAAAATGGTTGTTTTAAATTCTCTAAGACTTCTTTACTAATTACAGCTTGGTTAATTTCTGTATCTTAGTTTGAGTACTAGGTCAGTTCATTATTTCCTAAAAGCTCTTGATGTTTTTTGACATGTAACAATGTCTGGACATTGAAGGATCAGGTTTTTATTGCAGTCTTCTTAATTTGATTTTGTTTGTGCCTATGTTTCCAGAAATTCTAATGAGTCTTTTTGTTTCCTCTGAGTCTATAGTCACTTCCAGTGTTTCAGCACTAGATGATGCATAGGTCCAGCTTTGCCAGGAGTCTGCTGTTGATGTTTTTTTCAATGCAAATCAAAACTACTCTAAGATACCATCTCACTCCAGTAAGAATTTTGCAGCTCTTATGAAGACAAACAACAAGTGTTGGCGAGGATGTGGGGAAAAAGGTTCACTCATACATTGCTGGTGGGATTGCAAATTGGTGCAGCCAATTTGGAAAGCAGTATGGAGATTCCTTGGAAATCTGGGAATGGAACCACCATTTGACCCAGCTATTCCTCTTCTTGGACTATACCCAAAGTACTAAAAACAACATACTACAGGGACACAGCCACATCAATGTTTAAAGCAGCACAATTCACAATTCACTGTGGAGCCAACTTAGATGTCCTTCAGTGGATGAATGGATAAAAAAATGTGGCATTTATACACAATGGAATATTATTCAGCAATAAAAAAGAACAAAATCATGGCATTTGCAGGTAAATGGATGGCATTAGAGAAGATTATGCTAAGTGAAGTTAGCCAATCCCAAAAAAACAAATGTGAATGTTTTCTCTGATATAAGAGTGGTGACTCAAAGTTGGGTAGGGAAGGAGAGAATGGGAGAAAGATTATTTCTAGATAGGGAAGAGAGGTGGGAGGGAAAGGGAGGGCGAAAGGGATTAGCAAGGATGGGGGAATGTGATGGTCATCATTATACAAAATATATGAATGAAGATTTGAATTTGGTGTCAACATACCTTATATACAAACAGAGATATGAAAAACTGAGGTATATATGTGTATCAAGAATTGTAATGCAAAAAAAGAGTATATGTAAATGGCATATTTTGGCGTGAATGTACTTTATATACAGAGTTATGAAAAATTGGGTAATAATGAGTGTAAGGCATTCTACTATTGTCATATATGTAAAAAATTAACTAATTCATTCATTAATTAATTTTAAAAAGAGAGAGCGGGCAATCCACACCCAGGTTTGTCCCAAATACTCTGTTGGTGTTATTATTCATTAAAATAGAGTATCTAGAGAGATAGACTATAGACTATCTCTGTTCCCATAAACCTCTTCCTGAGGCCAGCATATGCCCAGATGCCTCATTCACAGTTACTAATCTTTATTCAGACATTTCAGGATTCTACCCAGCTCTGGGCAGAGTCACCATGGATGGGCCAAAGGACATGTCACCACAAGACCATACCTGTGGCCACCAAAGCTACCAAACTGTGTTAACCCTTGATCACATAGCCCACCAAACCAGCAAAACACTGGTTAGGACCATGGCCCATATTTCTATTAGTTGCCTATTGCTGAAGTGGATTTTTGGCCCAAGACCATTGCTACCAACCACAAGTGATGCTGGCTGGAAGAGAAGCCTGAATAGACTAGGGCCCTGTGTCTTCCCCTGGCATTGGAACTGTTCCAGAGACTGTCCACAGCCAGGCCTGGGGCTGGCCTGTGAGGAACTGCCCAGTGTTGTGTTTCACCAGCCTAGCACTAAGTTCTAGAGTAAAAAGTCTTAAATTTACTACCCTGTCCTACCCCTAGCAAATGAGGTCTTGCACCACCTTATGCTGCCAGAGGTTGGGCTAGTGTTTGTGATTGCAGACCCTGGACGACCCAGGCTGATGCTAAGCCAGTCATGGCTGGGTCTCACAGTCACAAAGACCTGAGCAGTTTCAGGGGTACACTGAGACCCATGCCCACACTGGTAGTCATATAAGCTGTAACAGGAGTCTGTTCCTCTGGGGTGCAGGTCTCTGCCTGGTGTCAGGAAAGTTCTAAGCCCTACGCTGTGGGAACTAGCCTGGTAATACTGTGCTACTGGAGGTTGGGGATGGAGTCAGTCCCTTGGCCACCAGTTTAGTGTTAAACTGGATTGAACATGAGTATTCCAGGCCATGGGGCCTACATAGTCTTGGAAGAAGGCAGTTGTTCTGTAGATGCACTCTAAGACTGCAACTGATGTGGCAGAAACTCGGGCCTGTCTTATAGCTTCATAGGTCTCTGCCTGATTCCAGGGTTAGTCTAGAGGCTCTGAGCTCTGGCCAGTTCCTCAGTTTCTCCTGGGTGTGTGGTCTCATCACAGTAGGCCTGACCCTGGGCTCTGAGACAAAGCCGTGTGCTACTTTCATGCCCTGTTCTCCAATGGATGGAGTCTTGCTACCTGCCCTGCTGCCTGAGGTTAGAGACATGGCGGAGGCAGGCTTTCTGCCACTTGGCCTGGCAATACAGTTCCAGCAACTCAGTCCTCCGACTGGCATTAGGGATGATGGGGCTTTGCTCTGGGTTTTACTGTAGTAGGGCTGGTACTGAGTTTCAAGACTAGGGCCCAAACTTAATTGCTTTTCCTTCCTCAAGTTGGAGATATTACACTCCATGGTGGGTCGCTCAGTGTTGGGCGAGGTGGAATGAGGCAGACAACTCCTTCTTTCCTGTCTTCTTCAATGTGTCTTTTCATTTTACTACGCTAAGCAGGCAGTATGGTCTCTTGCCTGATCTCGCTAGCTCTGGTGCTGGCAGTTTGGTGTGTGAATAGCTGTTCAACTTGGCAGGTTTGTGGGAAGAGATGGCCAGAGAATCTTAGTCGCCATTTTACTCTGCCTTAGGCATCACTGTTTGTTAAAACTCCCCAGAAGATTCCATCATACAACCAGGTTTGGGAAGCACAGGTGACATGTTGGGCAGTGTTACTTAAACCTGTTTTTATTATTACCTCCTCTACCACTTTCCCAGGAGCCCTTTAAGATATTTTTTTTCCTAATGCTCCTCCCATGAAATTTTCATACCACAGACATACTGTACTGTCAGCTCTCCGTATCTGCAGCTTCCATATTCACAGTGCAACCAACCGTTGATTGAAAGTATTTGGAAAAAAAATCATGTTTGTATTGAATATGTGCAGCTCTTCTCTTGACATTATTCCCCAAACAATACAGTATAATAGCCATTTACATAGCATATATATTTTATTCAAGTTTTATATTTTAAATTATACAGGAATACAGATGTAGGTTCTTTGCAAATATAATGCCATTTCATAGAAGAGACTTGAACGTCTCAGATTTTGATACATTTGAGGGGTTCTGGAACCAATCTTCTACCAATACCAATGGACATTGTGTGTGCATTCATGTATGGCTGGTGTACCTGTGCTTTATACAATTAGGAAAGCGAAAGCTTTTGTCTCTTTCCTCCTGTCTTCAACCCCTTTTCACCCCCTGGGGGGCACTACTGGCCCTGTTGAGAATATACAGTCTAGAGAAGAAGAAATAACCTTGGAAAGTTGTTTATAATGATGAAAATAATACTCGATACTATTTGAGATTCAAGAGCGTTAATCATTTACACTGAAGGAAAATGTCACTGTAGGCCTAATAGCATAGATACAAGAATACAGTGTGGCCACAGATCCACTCTGTTATGTTGTAATTGAACATGTTACTATCAGATGTGATGATCCCCTGCTGCTAGATTCCTACTAAGGAGAAGTGAAAATGTTTACTTTTCCTAGAAAGAAGAAACAGCTTTTATGTTAAATAACTCCCAATTATTCAGTCGTTATTCCTTTTTCCTATTATTTACAAGATTGATATCGTTTGTATTTCCTGATGGAGTTTTGTGCCTTTTTGTGGTATCTGATCACTTTGTTATTACTCACCACTTTAACAAAAGTCTTAGCATGAGTTTTAACCCAGAGGGGGGCATTTATTCACCCATAACACACTGTGATCGTTATCATTTTCTATTTTCCCTTTTACTTACAACTGAAAAAATCCTCAATATTTCATAAGATACTGCAAATTAAATACAAATGTACAGCCTTGTAAATAAGCTAAGGGGCAGAAATGCAGGACTTGGAAGTTTTCGTTACTCTCTTCCACGACCTTCAGTGTCTCCTCCCCCATATGGCAGCTAGCTCCACTGCTACCCCTGACACTCGCTTTGTCACCTTGGGAAAGTCACTTCATTTTGCCTTGTTTTCACCTCCTGTTTATAGAATTGAAAACTATCTTCCGTACCTCAAAGTCTTCTGGTGAGAACAATCATGCAAAGCTGTTTTGTAAAAGCAGAAGGTGCTGCCCAGATAGAAGGAAATGGTGACCTGATGCCACTGAACAAGCACTTATCAGTCACCCAAGTTCCAGTCCTACCTTCACATGCAGAGCCCAGAGAAAGACAATACACCTGTGCCTTCAGCGAGATCCCACAGACAGCCTTCTGCCAACAAGTCTTATTGGTTTTCATAACATGTGGATTCTTGTCTCTCCAAAAGAGAAATGGTGGGCACCCCATTCAGATAGGAACCAAGGGAGAAGTGTTCAGGCCCTCTACATATTGTACATGACATCAGGGGTTGCAGAACTGGTTTTGGAGTTTGAATCTCTGGCTCGTCCTCAGTGCTGTGATGGATAGTCACAGAGGTGCCTCCTCAGTATCATCACTGCTGGGCTCCATGCATTTGCCCCCAACACCAATGCTGGGTCCTTTATTAGAGAGTAGCCCCCTAAAGGTCAAGCACTGGGAGGCTCCATAATGGGCTTCCAAGCCCCTACATCACTGACCCAAATTAGATGCTGACTGGTGGAAAGAGGAACTAAACAAGGCCCTTGTTGAACAGTCAGGGGCAGAGGGATCAGTAGGGCCAGAGTCTTATTAATCCCAGTGTCCTTCTTTATCAATGACATCATCTCAAGCCCTCCGCTGACATGATCGCTTCCCACTTTCCCTCTGGTTTGTCCCTGGAAAGTCCTGTCATAATCCAGAGGAGCAGGGCGCTGGTCCGTTCCTAGCATCCCGGTATTTCTTTGCTCCTATTCTCTTTCTCTCAGAAGCCCCGTGGCAGCAGCTTTTAGGACTCACTTAGCAACCATCCAAAAATGAAATGAGGCTACTCTGAGCGAAACCTGCTGTCAAAGCCCACTGGGCCCATTAGGGCTCAAGACTTCTCCGGCTGCTGAGGACAATCTGTCACAATGATCCAGTTACCAACAGCCCCTACTGCAGGGCACAGGGAGTCAATCAAAGCCCTCCTGTGTTCAGCAGTCATGGGCTGGAGAGTACCTCTGGGAGCCTGAGAAAGGAAAGCCAGATGCCGGGAAGGCGTTGGCTGAAAGAGTGACTTACTAAGGAGCCACATTAGTCACCTCAGCCTTGGGGTAAATGAAGTTTGCTGTAGGAAGCTCCCTTGGCAGGAGTTCCCCTGAGGCCTGCCAGCTGCCTTAAAAACACTTTCCTCTCCTTGCAATTAAAAAGCCACATGCTTGTGTGTCACGCTCCTAAAAAAAAAAAAAAAAAAAATGCAAGTAATGTATTTCAGCAAATAGAGGTGACAGGACCCCCAATCTCAAGTCCATCTGTGGTGGAGCTTTTCAAACCCTGCACTAATGGAGAGATGACATAGGCCAGCTGGTTAGAGTTGGAGCCAGAGAGGTGGGAGAGGCCTCAGCTCTGCTGATGGCAGTAAGACCAACGTGTTTATTTTTTAATGATGAGCACTTCAACATGAGCAGCCTATTTTGACACTCGGAGCCTCCCTGAAGTTCAGCTCCATTAAATTGGGTAAGATGGCCAGACCTACGTAATACGGAACAGGAAGACGGTGGTGGGTGTACGCAGTTGTTTAATGTTTTTTATGTTCTTGAGAGAATTCAGCCAGTCACACAAAATCCCAGGAACGTGGGCTGACACAGCAGTTTCACTGAGCTCAAAGCCTCTTCAAACTGGTCCAAGCATCCTCTCTATTTTATTTCTCAGACATCCCAGTTGCATTGGGCACTATTCCAAAAAAAGGACAGCCACTTCCTGTCCTGGTTTAATCAGTATCATATTTTTATAACGTAGATAAATCTGGTATAATCTGCACTGCACTTAAGGTTGGCTCTTGAAACTGGAACACTCTAATAACCAATAACCTCCTGGTGAGGTTGCAAGTACTCATGACAGGTTATCAGCAATGATAAGTGTCACTTAAGCCCAAGCCTACTCTTACACAAAGTGTGACCTGTTCTAACTTCCTTCTGAGTTCCCAGAATTGCTCTTCCACCCTTTCTCCTGTTGAGAATGAGGAACTTCTCATACCACTTGCCCAGCTCCTATCCCCTACCTCAAATCCCAACAGATCACAGACTGGAATATTAGCACCTCAGTTTCAAACTGTTTGTACCCTCTACTTGGAAGGTGATTTTCTGAATTGTTACTGAAATATAAACTTTACCCTCCATCTTCATATGTTGGAATGTATGGCAGCTACCTGGCTAATCATGATATATAACTTATTCTGACATGTACAATGTGGGTTCACAGGAACTAAAGGGCCTCTCTGAACACTCGTGTGCATTAACAGACTGGAGCCTTTTGGGTAGAGTTTAACTTCAGGGCAGTTTCCCAACCTGCATTCTGTACTGTCAGAAAATGTTAACATGACTTCATTATGAAAAGGACACATGGTCTAATAGGTTCGGAAACCACTAAATACCAAAGGTCCCTTTTGGAAATTCTCAATGAAAATTATCATGGTTAAAACCTTAAGAAATCCCATAGTACAGAAAACTTCCTTTTACCCAGAATTTTCTAAACTCATTTGAACCTAGAATAGCTTTTGCTCGGGTACCCCCAGAAAGCACAACTGTGGAGATATAGGAATAAGACATCTCTAATTAAGAAGATGTTGCTAAATTAGGAAGGATGTAAGAACATCCTGTTAAATGAAGTTCAGATGTGGAAAGAGCTATAAAGCATCCTGGCCCTGACATTGCTAGTATTTATTGAGCTTGTATGTGTCAGGCACCATGCTAAATCCTTTACCTATGCATAAGTCCTTTATGTTAACTATTACAACAACTCCATAAGGTAGGTCTGACACACACCCAATTTTATATCCAAGGAACAGAGAGATTAAATAACCTGCATGGGGTCACGCAATGTTTAATGAGTGCTTTGTCGCTGCTCTGTATCCTTAACCAACAATACTTCTGCTTACTTGTGAAGACTTTGTATCCTCAGCGTTGCCTCCAAAGAGACTTAAATGATGACTAGTATGGATCAGGAAGATGGGCAGCTCTAGAATATAGAAGGCAGAGTGTTTTCCTACTTCTGCCCTGCCTACTGCACTTATTATGACCTACATAAGATGAATAACTATTGAAGTGATGGATATGCCTTGGCCAGTATTTCCAATGACAGGGCCCGAGTGGTCCTTCTTGGTTTCTGTCATGGAGTTTACTACCCTTCCTACTCTGCAGAAGCAGAATCTCTACCCTGAGCCTCAGAATGAAGACATTTTTAATTGCGCAGAGCCTTACCCTATGCCAAGGAACGGAACCATCCTCTAGTTCAATGTGACTCCAAGTGTGGTCCCCAGATCACCAGCATCAGCCTCTCTGAGTATTGACAGAAGGCCAAATTCTTGGGCCCCATCCAAATCTGCTAAATGAGCATCTGTGAGGTGGGAGTCCAAGAAACCATTTTTATTAAGCCCTTCAAAGGATTCTTAGACACTCTAAAATTTGAAAATCCCTGAACTGATTAGCTTAAAGCTCTCATTTTATGGATGAGAAAACTATATCTTAGGTCAAGTGATTTACTCCTGGTCCTAGAGTGAGTAATGGTAAAAACAGATGGAATGACTCACTGTTGGTTTTACCTACCCAGTGTCTATAGCCTTTTCTTTTGATAACAATATCCAGATTTTTCTTGGAGAATTTCCCTCCTCTCTGTGTTCATGTGTTTTGGATGGGGCTAACTCAGTTCCCAAATTCAAGGGTGGGGTCATGAGCCAATCTGGCTATACAGGGTATAATCCCACTCCAACACCAACCTAGCCTCCAGCAGGAATGGACACATAACTAAGGCAAGCCAGTGAGAGTGGTTGTAGGAACTATATTAGAATCCTGGGAAACAGGAACTTGTTTTCCATAGAGATTGATAGCTAATAAGGATTAAAATAGCTGTGTGTCCTGAAGCCCACCCAAATAGAAGTCCCATCCCATCAGGATTTTCCCTACTCTGAACTCCAAAACCTTGGTTTATAGCCCCAGAAGTTCAGGCATCTATTTAAGGGACACCTGAGGAGACACAACTTGTTATTTCATGATGGCACAGCTCTTGATAATGTGGCCTGTCACTCTGGTTTGAGAATCTCATGGAGTTTACTAAACAGGGTGATAATCTTCGAGCACTAAAAGCCAATGTGGCTGTGATGGGAATCATTAAATCTTTCTTAAGTCATGATAATCCTTAACCCATATGGTCAAGATTGTTCTGATCTGGACTCTCTACTCAATAGAAGTATGGATGCAAGATACTGTGGAATTGCCTTAGACACACTATAGAAAGGAAGCAGTAGTTCAAGACCTCTGTGTTCAATATAATGTAATTTATCGAAGTACTTCTAAACAACAAAATATCTTCACTTTGAAATACAAATTTTTGATTCTGTTTCCTCCCTGATCAGTTAATAGTCTGAACTTGAGAAAACCATCTCCAAACCTTGCTATAAAACTGTAAGAACACATTCATTGAGCAAAATGTGCTAAACACCATGGTAAAAATTTGGTAGATATCATCTCATCATCCTAGAAGCATCATTTTGAGGAACCAATCACAGTAGCATCCTATGAGCTAGCTCTCTTTATATACCAGGCATTGTTTCGAGTACTCAATAATGTGCATAAACATATCAACTCATTTTATTCTCCCATCCTACTACAGATGTGCATAATTAGTAAACAGCAGGGAAGCATTTCAAATACTAGACATCTAACACAGATTATTCTCTTAACCATTGTATGTTAGTACTTATGAGGCGCTGGTACAGGGAAATGGAAATGGCTGGAGAAAAGGCTTGTTATCTTTTATTGTTATGTTTTTGTTTTATCAATTACTGTAGCAGGTATGAATGACATTTCATTGTGGGTTTGATTTAAGTTTTTTTGATTTTGATTAGTGATATTGAGCTTTTTTTTTCATATGCCTGTTAGCCATTTGGATGTCATCTTTTAAGAAATGTCTTTTCAGGTTCTTAGTTGGGTATTTGTTTCTTAGTTGGATTATTTGGATATTAACCTTTTATCACATATATGGCTCATAAATGTTTTCTTCCAATCCATAGGTTGTCTCTTTATACTTTTGATTTTTTCCATTGATGTGCATAAGCTTCTTAGTTGGTGCAATCCCCTTGAGCTCATCTTTGAAACTGTGAACTTCCCCAGACACAGGAAGACAATGGAAGAAGTGAGAGAGAAATGCAGCCATCGCTGAGATCAATAAAATTTGCAGAGTTCAGCGAAGGAAATTTTGGCTTGAGTGTTCATGACACCAGGTTTCACTAGGGCTTTTTACTTTCCCATGTTCCTGTAAAATGGGAAGCTTGACTTGCCCTGTGTCTTGTAGAGAGATGTTAAGATGGACCAGTTACAATATTTTGAACATTCTGAGCTATTAATATGTCCTTCAGAGTACCATGAAAAGGCTAAATCATCATCTACTTCTGCATAGCCCTTTGAGTTCTTTTAGTATGTTTACACATGATAGAGTCTCCCTAGAAAGTTTGATTGCAAGGACTCACCCAAAGGGAAGATGGAGTCTTGCTGGTAATATACAAGGGAACATTCTATGGCTGAACCCCCTAAAAACTGTGACTAGCAATAGTATATTCTAGATCCAGGTTTATTAGCACTAAGGTCTTAGTGCATAGGAGTCTACAGGTCTTCATGCTAGTATTCTAACAGCAGTATAACCAGCTCTTATCTCATTATCTGCTTCTCTTACCCTGACTTCTCAATTCTCCTGCCTTCATTGTTTTCTTAACCTTCTCTACTTCCATTAGAACTTCTAGTAATTAATGTTTCTCATTCTTCAGAACATCAGGTTATTCAAAACTTTAGTTTATTCATGACCCCCCACACACCTTTTTTGGGGGGGGGAGGGTACTAGGGATCAAACTCAGGGCCTTGCACATGCTAGACAAGTGTTTTATCCCTGAGCCACATCCCCAGCCCCCCATTCTCTTTCATTTGATGTTGCAGCTTAGACCTTTGCTTCTTCCTTCTTTCAATATTTTAAAATTCAAGTTCATTGTAGAGAATAATTGTCTACCTGGTTCCTGTGTGAGCAGAACTTTTTAACTGGGGTCACCTCATAGCCATTGTCTAGGCTGCACATGCCTTGACTTGGCTCAGTTGCCAGCTTCAGGTGTAAATAAATTACTTCAGGTGGGGCATGGGACGGGGAGAGAGCTGGCTTCACAGGGAACAGAATCTATTTTCCAGGCCTTTCTAGAGGCATGAATATAGAGAAGACTTCAGGCCAAGTTGTCTAGTTCCTGTCTGGGTTAGGAAGAATACATATAGAAAATGTAGGGATTGTCTCAGTAGCAGGGGCTTTCCTTGTCATCAGATGTGTGCTGGGAATAAGACTAATAAGATTTAGTTTTTCTTTCATTAAGTAAGTCATAATTCATATAGTTACAGAGGAAGAAGATGATATCTAGAGATGGTGATTCTTTTCTAAAAGTTTGATTATAAAGGGAAGAGTAACTCAAGGTGATGGCAGTGTTGGGCAAAAGATTAATTCTGGTGTGTGTGTGAGGATAAGGAGCTCTGACCATACTGGCTGATGATAAAGCCATACTGAGGATAAGGGAAATCTGATGATGTCTTTCAGTTGCTTCTCATTGCTGGTTTATCCCATGCTGCTTACCATGCACTAAGCTTGGTGCTAGGCTCTGGAACAAAATAATGCCCTCCCTGAAAGCAAAAATAAACTGAAATCTGTTCTCTACTCTTGTGTTTCATTTTGGATCTAGAATGTCACCCAAAGCCTCAGGTGCTAAAGGCTGGGTTCCCAATGCTGCAATGTTCAGAGGTGGGACTTTGAATCAGGAGGGCTCTGACCTCACCAGCGAACTCATCCATTGATGGATTAAGAATTTGATGGCATTATTGGGAGGTGGTAGATACTGCAGAAGGGGAGGCTGTAGTTGGAGAAAGTAGGTCTTGGGACCATGGCCTGCAAGGATATATTGTGTCCCCACCCTCTTTCTCTGTCCACTTCCTGACTACATCAGTGGAGTCGCACTCTTCTGCCACACCCTTTGGCCATGGTGTTGAACCTCATCTCAGGCCCAAAGCAATGGAGCCAGCTGACAATGAAACCTCTCAAACCATGGGCCAAAATAGATCTTTTCTTCTTTAAGTTGTTTATGTCAGGTATTTTGGTCATAGCAACAATCAGCTAACACTTCTCCCTTCTTCCCTGAACTCCTTATTCCTAATCACTTTCATATGTGCTGCTCATGCTTACCTTCACTCAGCCCAAGTCTTTCCAACTCCCATCAATTTTTTTTGTTGTAAGAAGGATCAGAGAAGCAACACAGTTGTTGCTGCCTTGGGAAAAGTCCACAGGAGCCTGGTGATTTGGCGCCCCCCAGGGGCACCCAGTATGCCCCATTCCTACTCTATGATGGATAAGGAGAACTGAAGGGCAGAGAAAAGCTGGCAATTACTCTGGCCCTCCTGAATGACACTTTATTGATGTGCCCCGGACTTTTCTTAAAAATCAAGGTTCAGGGAAAGGGGAGGTGTAGCCCCTGAAAATTTTCCTTGGTGTAACTGAGAACATGAGACTTAGAGAGTCCTAAGGCACACATTGGAGCCTAATTCTGCTCTGCCCTAGTCCTATGATGTTGCATATGAGAATTTTCTTAATTTGTAATTCAGGGTCAATAATTTATAATTTGAATGCTTCTGTTAAAATGAAGTGAGACAATGATTTAGAGATTAGCTTCAAAATGAACCAGAGAGTATCATAATAACTACATCCTTGACCCTAAGAGTCTAGAGGGGTCCCTGGTATTTCAGAGAGCGAAGAGAGCGAGAAGTGACCAAGCCATTCCTACTACTAGAGAGTCATTTCTCATCCTGAGAACTGGAGCAGCCCCAGAAACATTGAAATGGCTCAGAACAAGGGAACCTGGGGGTGTCGGGTGCCAAGTGGCCTAGGAATGACCTCGGGGATCCCAATGGGTACTGATTGGCTGACCTATCCTCCAAACAGTCAGCCAGTTCCTATGGATCTCGACCATGCATGATCCAATCAGGTGAGGTTGTGAGGCTCTCCTTGGCTTGCTTTTCTGTTAGTCTTTAATCATCAGGTGGGAGTCGGAAACTCATTACCTTGGCAAGAAATCCCAGGCATTGTAATTGGTCTGTCCCTGAAAATCAGGTCATGGTGTTTCAAAAGACAGTTCTCTAAAGAAAGAGATTTTTTTAAAAGAAAACACCTAAACTTTCTGGCATTTTCACAGAGATATTATTGATCAACTCTCCTTAAACTCTGTTTGTCTACCTTCTACTATTGTTATTTGCAATATGTCTTATTGAAGTAGAGGGTCAGGTAAGACTGACCTGTGTAATGAAGAAACCAAACAGAGTTTTAGAAGTGGTAAGATTCCCTTGGTGGAATTAAGTCATCACTGGGACTTAGGCCATCTGTAGAAAGATGAACTGTGTGTTCTTAGGGATTGGTGCCTTCCATCAAAAAAAAAAAAAAAAAAATCACAGACTACCAGAGCTAAAAGGAGCCCTAGAGCTTTTGTCAGTCCAGCCCTTTCGCTTGATAAATGTCGAAACTCAGACCCAGACAGATGAGTGTTTTTCCCAGGGTCACCTAGAAAATGAAAGCATTAGGATTTGAACCCTAAGCACAAAACCTTTTGTCTCATTAGCTAATTCTGCTAGATGTGGTTAGCTGTGTACGAAGAAAGGAGATGGATAACCCCCGCCATGTTTATACACCCAGAGACATTCATACAGAGGGGCTGAACCAGCAGAATTCATGAGAAAGTATTGGGGACTTGAATAGTCAGATGTGTCAGTCAGCAGGGAGGAGCTCTCTGAGGTATGGGGCATCTCTGAAGGAAGGAGAAAAACTGTGGCATTGGCACATAAATTCTCAGAGACTTCATGACAAACTTTCAATCAATCACACTCTACAAAACAGAAAAGCATGGCAGTAAGCATAGTCATCCACCTCTGTGGCATTGGTGTCTGGAATACCCATTCAGTAATTCCCACATTAATGGAGGGTACACAGTGGGTCAACCAAGCCTGTGCCAGGTGGTGGGAAGAAAATGTGAAGCAGATATTGCCAATGGCCTGGAGATCATACTTAGTGACAAAGACAGAAAATCAAATACTCACATGATCAAATGTAAAATTACAACACGAAGAGAAAATAGAAATTTCACATGTACAATATCTATGTGTGTTTACATGCAATGAAAAAGGATGAGGCAACCAGCCACATTCACCGTAGGAGGCTTTAGAAACAAAAATGCACTGATGTGTCAGAAACCAACATGGTGGCCTTTGCTTTTGTGGGTGTAGTCACTGAAAAGGACTGCTTTTAAGAGTCTGGCATTATCTATTTCTTGATCTGAGTGCTGGTTACATGGTGCACTTTTGTGAAAATTCATGGAGCTAAATTTTCATGTATGAAGTTTCTGTATGTGTTACATTTCCACAAAGAGTTTGCCCAAATTGTATTCATGTAATATTTTGGTATTAATAAATGAAAGTTTGAAAATGTCAACAGCATAAAATTCTCCAAAACAGATATACAGAAATAGCATCTGTCATGGGCTGGCAGTGGAGTCTTACCTTGTCAGGGGAATTGAGGCAAAGCTTTCTGAGAGTGTGAGCTTTGAACTGAGATCTCAAGGATTGAGGAGTTTTTTCGTGGAGAAGGAGCAGCATGTGTGTCAGGTGGTAGGAGGAGACATGGCATAAGTGAGCAATTGAAACAATGTATGTCAGACAGGAAAGTAGTCACTAAGAGAGAAGATAGATGAGAAAAGACTTTAGAAGCAGGTGAGGCCAAGTAATTCAGGATCTTGTTGTCCAGTTTAAGAATTTGGGTGTCGGTCCTAAGAACTGTGGTTAGTCATGGCAGTGCTTTTAATGGGGACTGTCATGATGGGGCCTGCTTTTCAAAATGATGTTTTTTGCTTCTGTCTGGAAGACGGATCCAAGGGGTAGGTGTGAATGGGAGAGAACCATTAAGAGGCTAACACATAGTAGACCAGGCTGTTGGTGGTAGGTGAGGAGGTGAATTGATTTCAAGGGTAGAAATTCAAGAGGTATTAAATAGTAATATCATTAGGACTTAGCAAAGGAGCACAAGTGAGAGGTAGCAGTGATAACCCAATGTAATCATCCCATCCCACCTAAGAGGATTGGCACCAAGAAGCACTGGTGAAATTCAGTCCAAAGGCAAAGGATCCTTAGAAGCCTGAGAGCCCATCATAGGACTATCCAGTGCCACAGACACCCTCCACCTCCACATCTCACCACCTCGTCACTTGGCAAGCTACTTGCCACAACTCTTTTATCTAATAAATACATCATATCCAGATGCCCAGGTGAAAACTAAAAGGCATAATAAAAGGCAAAAGACAGTTTTAAGAGACAGAAGTCATCAGAAGTAGCATCAGATTGGCAAGGATGTTGGTGTCAGGTCAACGGCAGTGACTTAGGAACAAAGCCCAAAGCAGCCTGCGATGTGCAAAAGAAACATCAATCAAGCACCTGAGGGAACCTCCTGTATCCTCAGGGTCTCCTGGCCAATCCTGGATCTCAGCCCGTTTCCCCCAACCAATCCATTGGGACAAGGGGCCCTTTTTCTGTCCCAAGCCCTTTCCTTCCTGCCATAAGCCCCATAAAATTCCAGTCCGGTAGAGCCCCCATGCGGTTGCTCCTCAGACCCTCTTCCTGTCCACTCTGTCTGATAGAGTTCTGCCCAGGAGTGAGTCTCAATAAAGTCTCATTCAGCAGCCTTTTAAACCTGCCTCCTTATGGTCACTGCCGCTGCCTGACCTTACAATTGGCATTATCAGATTTGGAATTTAAAACAATGGTCACTCTTGGGAATTGAACCCAGGGCCTTGTGCATGTGAGGCAAACACTCTATGGGTTTGATCCTCAGGACCACGTAAAAACAAATAAACAAAATAAAGGTATTGTGTCCATCTACAATTAAAACAAATATTTTTTTAAGAAAAATGGTTATTAATATGTAAATCTTTCTAATGGGTAAAAGTAGACACATGCAAGAACATATGGACAATGTAAGCAGAGAAGTGGAAATGCTAAGACTAAAAAAAGAAATACTAGAGATAAGAAATGATAATAGAAATGAAAAACGGGGACCAGACATGGCTGAAGTTCTCTTAACTTGAGGATATCTTAGTAGAAACCTCCAAAACTTAAAGAGAAACAAAGACTGAGGGTGGGGGAGCAAAAAACCCTGAATAGCTAAGAACTGTGAAACAATTCTAAGAGGTATAAGAGAACACCAAGCAGGGTAAGTGGCAAAAAGCCAAAACACATACCACAACAAAACTTCCCCTGGGTATATTATACTCAAATTGCAGAAAATTAAAGAAAAGCAAATCTTGAAAAAAGCCAGAGGAGAAAGAGTTCATATAGAGGAAAAAGAATTGCATCCAAGTTCTCCTCAGAAACCTTGTAAGCCAAAAGAGAGTCGAGTGAAATCTTTATTTTAAAAAAATCACTGGGAGCGGGAGAGGGGGGCATCAGTCTAGAATTGTGTGCCCTGTTGCTATGGTTTGGCTATGGTTTGAGTGTGTCCTCTAAGGGTTTATGTGTTGGAGACTTGGTCCTCAGTGATGATGTTAAGAGGTGGTGGACCTTGAACAGGCGGGGACAAGTGGGAAGTTCTGAGGTCATTGGGAATGCTGCCCTCAGACAGGATTAAGATACTGCTGGTGTCTCTTGAGCTGTTTCTCAAGAGACATTGTTATAAAAGAACAAGCCTGGGCATCCCCAGCCTCCTCGACTTCCTGTCTCACCATGTAATCTCTCCCTCCAACAGGCACTCTCTCCAGTGAAGCCATTCACTGTGAGGTTCTTACCAGAGCCAAGCCAATGCCAGTAGGATGTCCCTGAAGCTTCAGGCTGTGAGATAAACCCTTTTCTATATAAAGTAGCCAACCTCAGGGATTTCATTATATTAATAGAGTAGTCTAATACACCTGGGAAATATCCCTTGCAAAGTAATGAAGAAATAAAGACTTTGTCAAACAAACCAAAATTGAAAGTTTGTTGTCAGTAGACCTGCCTTACAAGGAATGTTAAAATAAGTTCTTTAGAGAACAGGAAAATTATATAGGCCAGAAACTCAGGTCTATATAAAAAAAGTAAACACTGAAGAAGAAATGACTGTAAGTAAAATTAAAACTTCTTATTTTTCTTATTTGATCTGATATAAAACACTTTGTGAAAATCAAAACAGTAATTATTTTATTATGTATGCTAATATATTTTTACATATATGAATTCATATATATATGCTTTGGTATATTCATGTATAAATGATAGCAATGAAAAGGTAAAAATTAGGATAATTTTGTTATTATAAGATGCTTACATTACCCATGAAGTGCTAGAATGCTATTTGAATGTGACATCAGATTATATGGAGATGTATATTGCAAACTCTAGGGCTGCCACTACAACAGTTAGAAAAAAAAAAGTGTAAATTGTATACTAACAAAGAAGAAAATAATAGAATCATTAAAATGCTCAGTGAAAACCAGAAAAAGCAGAAAAAAATTGAAGACAAAAATAGAAATTAAAAAAGTAAATAGAAAAACTATAAACCTTAAATGATAATGGTCTAAATTCACCAATTAAAAGGCAGAGATTGTTGGAATGGATCAAAACACAAGATCCAACTATATGCTGTGTATAAGAATCCACTTTAAATATAAAAATACATAGAAATTAAAACTAAATGGATGGAGATAGATATGCCAAGGTAACACTAATTAACAAATACTGGAATTATCTATATTATTTCAGACAAAGAAGTCTAAAGGACAAGAAAATTTATGAGGGACAAAAATAGACATTACGTAATGACAAAAGAATTTATTTTCTAAGAAGACAATAATCTTTAATGTGTTTGTACCCAACAAGAGACTGTCAAATTATATGGGGCAAAAACTGATAGAACTACAAGAAGAAATGGATGAATCCACTATTATAGTTGAAAATTTCACCATCCCCCTATCAGAAATGGACAGATCCAGCAGACAGAAAATCAGTAAGAACCTTATTGAACTTAAAAGTATCATCAATCAAATGGATATAATTGACATCTATTGGCCACTGTATCAAACATCAAAAGAACATACATTCACTTCAAGTTCATATGGAACAGTCATGAGGATAGACCATAATCTGGGTCACAAAACACATCTTAACAATTTTAAAGGAACAGAAATCATACACTGTTTCCTCTTAGATCACAGTTAAATTGAACCTGAAAATAACAGAAAGATAACTGAAAATTTTCATAATATTTGGAGATTAAAAAACTCACTTCTTAGTAACGTATGGGTCAAAGAATAAATTTAAGGGAAGTTTAAAAATGTTTAGAACTAAAAGAAAATGAAAATACAACTTCTCAAAATTGGGAGGATGCAATGAAAGCAATGTTTAGGGGGAATTTGTAGTGTTGAATGTATTTATTAGAAAAGAAAGATAAAAAGTCAATATCAAAGTTTCCACCTTAGATCACTAGAAAGAGAATAAATAAAGTAAATCCAGAATAAGTAGAAGAAAAGAAATAATAATAATTTGAATGGAATCAAAGAAATTAAAAATAGGAAGTCTATAGAGAAAATGAACAGAACCCAAAGCTGGTTGTTTGAAAAGATCAATAAAATCATTAAGCCTGTAGCCAAGCTAAGAAGTCAATAGAGAAAATTCAACAAAACTAAAAGCTGGTTGTTTGAAAAGATGAATAAAATCAATAAGACTCTAGCCAAGCTAACTTAGAAGGTGATAAAAATGATTAATATCAGAAATGAAAGAGAGGACAGGACTCCAGATGCTATTACCAGTAAAAGGCTGCTCCAGGAATGCTACATACAAATGTAATAAACTAGAGGAGGCTGAACAAGTCCTTAAAAGGCCCAATTTGCCAAAACACACACACAGGAAGACAGATAATTCAGACAGTTCTATCTCTATTAAAGAAATTATATGAATAATTAACCTTCCAAAACAAAGAAATATTAGTCCCATCATGGTTCACTGGTGAACTCTATCAAACATTCAAGGAAGAAATTATGCCCATTCTTTATAATCTCTTTCAGAAGATAGAAGCAAAGGAAATACTTCCTAAGTTGAGCTAATACTTTCTTATGAGCTGGCATAACACTGATACCAAAATCAGACATAGATAAGTTCAGGTTGAGTATCGCTAATTCAAAATGTTCTGAAATCAGAAGCTTTTTGAGTGCTGACATGACACTCAAAAAAGTGTTGGATTTTGGGGGCTGGGGTTGTGGCTCAGAGGTATGTGTGAAGCACTGGGTTCAATCCTCAGCACTAGATAAGGGTAAAATTCAGATATTATATCCACCTATAATTGAAAGATAAATGTCTAAAAAAGTGTTGGATTTTGGAGCATATTGGATTTGTAATTTTCAGATTAAGCAGTGTTTAACTGGTAAAGTCCATACAAGTATTCCAAAACATGTAACACTCTCAAATCTGAAATTTTGATCTCAAATATTTCAGATAAGGAGTACTCAACTTACATTTTAAAAGGAAGCTATAGGCCAAGATGTCTCAGGAGTACAGATGCAAAGGCCTCAACAAAATATTAGCAAATTGAATCCAGCAATGTTAAAAAAAAAAAAAAGAATTGTACACCATGATCAAGTGGGATTTATTCCAGGTACAATAAGGGTTCAATATTAAAAACTCAGTTAAATAACTCATCAAATCCTATGCTAAAGAAGAAAAATCACATGATTATATCAATATATGTAGGAAAAACTGATAAGACACCTATTTATCACACATACACACACACACACACACACACACACAAAATAAGCTCTCAGTAAACTAGGAATAGAAGAGGAACTTTCTCAACTTGAAAAAGTATGCCTGAAAAAAAAAAAAGTTATACTAATGGTAAAAAACTCAAAGCTTTCTCACTAGGAACATGAAAAAGGCAAAAATATCTCCTGTCACTGCTGCTTTTCAAATTGTAATGGAAGACCTAAATAATACAGTAAGAACAAAAAAGGAAATAGAAAGGAAAGAAGAAAAAAAATGTCTTTTTTCACAGATAACATGATAATCTATGTAGGAAATCTGAAAGTTATTCCTGGCTCTAGTGATTCTAGCAAGTTTGTAGGACATAAGATTAATATGTGAAAAGCAATCACTTTCATATATTATGAAAATTAAAATGTGAAATTTGAATTTTGGAGCAGAATACTATTTACATTGGTACTCCTGAAAGTAAATATTTAGAAGTAAATCTAACAAAATATGTATGAGATCTATATGAGGAAAGCTATAGAATTCTCATAAAATAAGTCAAAGAATAAAGAGAATCCCATGTTTATGAATATGACTCAATATTGTCAAGATATCAGTTCTCCCCAACTTAATCTATACATTCAATGTGTCTCAGTCAAAATCCAGGCAAGTTATTTTATAGATACCAACAAATGAATTATAAAGTTTATAAGGTGGGGGAAAAGGTCCAGAATAGCCAACACAATGTTGACACAGAACAGAGTTAGAAAACTGATACTACCTGATTTCAAGACTTACAATAGAGTTATGGTGATTATGCAGTGTGATGTGAACAAAAGTATAGACAAATGGATCATCGGAATAGAACAGAAAGTTTGGAAATGATCCTGTATAAATATTGACATCTGATCTTTGACATAGAAGCAAAAGCAGTACATTGGAGAAGAGTCTTTTCAACAAATGATGCTGGAACAACTGGGCAACCACATGCAAAAAAAAAAAAAAAAAGAATCTAGAATTATACTTTAGACCTTTCACAAAAATCAAGTCAGAATAGATTATGGGCCAAAATGTAAAGCCCAATAATATAAATCTCTTAGAAGATAACATAGAAGAAAATTTACACAACCTTAAGTTTAGATATAACTTTTTAGATATGACATCAAAGGTATAATCCATAAAAGAAATAATTGATGACGTGGACTTTGTTAAAATTAAAAACTTTGGTTGTGACAGACACTGTCAAGAGAATAAGATGACAAGCCACTCAGTGGGGGAAAATATTTGCAAAAGACTGATAAAGAACTTCTCTAAAATATACAAAAAAAAAAAAAACCTTAAAGCTCAACAATAAGGAAACAGCCCAGTTAAAAATGAGTCAGAGACCTTAACAGAGACTACATCAAAGAAGGTATACAGATGGCAAATAAAAAGATGCTCTACATCCTGTGTCATCAAGGAAGTATAAATTAAAACATCAGTGAGATCCCATTGCACACCTATTAGAATGCCCAAAACCCAGAACACTAACACCACCAAATGCTGGTGAGAATGTGGAGTAATCGGACCTATCATCCATCACTTGTGGAAATTTAAAGTGGCGCAGCAAATATGGAAGACAGGTTGCAGTTTCTTATACAACTACACATACTTTTACACACTCCAGCAATCAGGCTCCTTGGTATTTACCCAAAGGAAGTGAAAACTTGTCTACCCCCACCCCCCAAAAAAACCCTGCACATGGATGTTTGCAGCAGTTTGTTTATAATTGCCCAAAGTTGGAAGCAACCAAGATGTCCTTCAGTAGGTAAATGGATAAATAAACTCTGGTTTATCCAGATAGTGGAATATTATTCATTGCCAAAAGGGAATCAGCTATTAAGCTAAGAAGAAACATAAAGGAGTCTTAACACATTATTACTAAGTGAAAGAAGCTAGTTTGAGAAGGCTACGTACTCTATGATTCCAACTAGATGATATTCTGGAAAAGGCAAAAGGAGAGAGTAGTAGTGGTTGCCTGGAGTTAGAGGGGAAAGAAGGCCTAACAGTTGATGCATGAAGTACTTCTAGGACAGCAAAATTATTCTATATGTACTCTAATGATAGATACATGTCATTATATATTTATCAAAACCCATATCATGTATAACATCAAGAAAAACCCCTAATGTAAACTGTAGATTTAGGTTGATAATGTCATGCTGATATAGGTTCATTTATGTAATAAATATGCCACCACGGGGGGGACTGTTGATAATGAGGGAGGTGATCGTGTGTGGGGACAGCAGATCATGCAATATCTCTGTCCCTTCCTCTCAACTTTACAATGAACATAAAACTGCTCTAAAAATAAGTCTATTAAGCAAAAAAGTACAGTAAAGGAAGCATATTTCAGAGCTGCACCTCCGCCCACAGGCAGGGTTTTCCACTGTGATGCAGAGAGAACAGTTACTCCCTCCCAGTCTCACACAGTACCATGAGAAGGGTTTTTGCTTTTTTGAAACTGAAAAGCCCAAAATATCTGCCCCACCCCTTCTGGTCCCCGACCAAAGTCACCTCAGACTCCCCCAGAGAAGAACTCCAAACTCACCTTCTCAAGAGAGAACCTACTTAAAAATTTGAAAATGGCCATTTCTCACCTTTTTCTATCCTACAAACTATGAAATTATGGTTTGTTGACTTCGCTAAAATATCCCTTATTCCAGGGTTTGAGTCCTGAGATTGAAAGGAACCCCGGAAGCTTCTTCTTCTTTTTTTGTACTGGGGATTGAACCCAAGGTTGCTTAACCACTGAGCCACATCCCCAGCCCTTTTTTATATTTTATTAGAGACAGGGTCTCACTGAGTTGCCTAGGGCCTTATAAGTTGCTGAGGCTGGCTTTGAACTCCCAAGATCCTCCTGCCTCAGCTTCCAGAGCTGCTAGTATTACAGTCATGAACCACCATGCCCAGCTCCCAGAAGTTTCTTGCTTTAAGAATTCTTTCTGAATAAAGAAAAGCTATCAAGATGGTTTCTCATGCCTTATCTTTCTCAGGAGCCTCAGTGCAGATCATTTCATGGAATAAAGCAAGAATCAGAGGGAACATCCTTTAGCTCAGAAGTTTCATAGTCAGTGCTAAACTTTCAAGCACTGCGGCTTTCCATATTTTGATCATTTCTGTAACTCATGATGTCGGATTCTTCTAATCTAGAACGGTGAGGAGGGATGGATTGAATGACCCATTGCTTAGCATAGTAAATCTAGAAGGTTCAAAGAGCTCAATTAGCACAACAGAGATAGTGACGCATCCAAGATTACTCATATATGTAGAGGTTTATTCTAGAAGGCCAAGCCCCTGAATTCTGCCTAGCAGTTTAACTACCCATACCTACTGCAATTGAATTGCTTTTCAATTCCTAGACACTTGAGGAGTGAATAAGTGAATTAAAATACTGTAATATAATTGATTTCCAAAAGATGTTGCAGAAGACTCCAATTTTAGCATTTTTTATCTTTGCCACAACTTTAATTCCTATAAATTGGGATGTTAGCACTTGTTATTCATTTATTAAGTCAACAAACTCATCATTGTGCCGTCAGTTCCAAACACTGGATCAGACAGACCTTGGGACTGAATGATGAGCAACAACATAAAATCTACTAAGCTTAGAGCCTAGTGAATATAATGCCCTAAAATCTAACATGGAAGGGGAAACTGGAGCATTTCTTTGGCGAAGGGAACCTCGACATAGAATTTAGTTGGTATTTCTTCCAAGGTCACATGAAGGTAGACTAGCTGAAACCCAGTCATGGAATAGAATAGAGAGAACAACCATGAGTTAGAAGAGATAAATGATCAATTGTTTCTCCTCTTCACTGATAATTCCCAGCCTACCTCCTGAATGTCATCATTCTGTAACATTCAAAGTCTATCCCTTGATTCAATAGTTGGATTAACATGCTTTAATAACATGGCAGTGTTAAATGACAACGGGCATTCTGATGGCAAGAGTAACGTGATAAAGTATAAAATATTTGCCCTTTTTTAGTCAGTTCCATTTTTCAGCATAGGAAAATAAATATTTTTTTTCACTGACTTTGATCCCTCTTGCCATTCTTTATAGCAAATGTTAAGAGACTTTACATATTGCATATCTACTCATCTCTGTCCAGTCTTGCTTTGTCGTTAATTCTTTGGGAGATGGATGGCTGTGTAGCAATCCTAATTCATGATACAGGACTGTCACTAGCCTATAAATAATTAATGAAAGGGGACTTTTCTAGTGAAGGAGTCTGTCAAGGCCATTAGATTTAAGTCCTATTTCAGTTCCCTTCCTGTAACTTTTTATTGAAATTTTTACAGTATAAAATCAACTTTTTGGTAATGCAATAAAATGACACTAATTCAGAGTGGGGACTGGGAGTGGGAAGGCCAGTTAGAATGAATGAAAAATATGTTTTCTGAAGGGAAGATTGATTTCTTTAAAAGAGAAACATCCATGAATTAAAATTATGTTATCCGAGGCTTTTCTAGTAGAACTGTTCTATTAAGAGACTATTTGGATACCAACAGGGACTCACTCTAGCTTAAATGTGAAGGGACGTAAATGGATGGAGGTCACAGCAGAGGCTTCCAGTAGTTGCCCCAACTCCCCTGTGTTCTCTGATTCTTATATGATGAGGACTTCTTCATGAAAATCTACCTGTTTTTCTGTTTCTGTCTCTGGCTCACTGGACAGAACAGAAGTGTTGGAAGTTAACCATCCTGAGAGGAGCCTCAGCTGATGGAAGAACAGGAGTTAGTGGATAAATACCACTCCCAGTAAGACAACTCTAATCATGTTCTACAAAGTCTCCTACAGATGCCCCGTGAAATTGTACTCCAGCGACCTGCAGCAGCAACCTTCTCTCACACATATGTTACACTGGCTTCCTTCCTTCCTGGTTTCAATTTCCCATGTCTCTGCCAATGCCTCTTGGGATCACCTCCCAAAATCCTTGCACTCAAATTCTTGTTTCAGATCTACTTCAGGGGGAATTCTGCTGAGGAAATTAATGAATGACTTCAAGACATAATCTCAATAAATATCTAGGGACCACTAACTAGGTATAGCCAGGTAGATAAAGAAATCAACCTATCCATAATAAAATGGCACTCTATGTTAGTAGTTAGTGAAAAAGGGTTTCCAATTTAATGATAGATCTACAATTTTTAATAACAAACATTGCAATATTTTCTAAATAACACATTTAAAGGTGTGATGTATGACTTTAGGCTTGCCTTCCCTGTCTGAGCAGAGAAACATAGTTCTCCTGACTTCTACCTGAATGTCTACTGGATCTCTGTCCCACTGATCATATGGTGGTCTAAGACTAATTCTCTGTTTGGCTAATGCACGTTATATCCATGACATAGTGTTGTTTTTAAATTATGAGTGTGAGTTCTTTGTTTCCTCAAACAAGTCACATAGGAACTTAAGCTATGAAGTCAGGAATTCTTGAGTCTGTCCTGAATCTGTTCCTTTCTCTTACTTTCGATTCTCTGCTTTTTTCTTATTATTTTATTGGGTTCTGCTGTTGGCCCAAGTCCAGTAATGCCTGTGGTTTCAGTGACTGCAAATTTGCAAGGAAAGGAGAATTTGATTGTCTCAACTAAGCCTGTGTTGATGCAATTGGCTAGAGCCACCCATGCTGACCCCACCAGTGAGGGTTGTTAGGTAAAATGTCAGTTCCAAGTGAAGAGGGATGGGCCAGTAAGGTACATGCTATGGAAATTGCAATATTAACATCAAAATATCTATTAACCTGAATGTATATTGCTATGAGTAAATGATACTTCTAAAGTGCTTGATGTTATTTGAAGGTTATTTTCTTAAATAGAATAATCTTCCCCTTCAATCTCTGCATTGGTAAATTTATGCTAAACCTAAATAATTAGTGATATTTAATTTTACTTCAAATGTAACATTAGCTGTAATAATTTTCAAGTGTTTCCTTTTTTCCTGCCATATTTCCTACTTGTTTTCATTCTCCACATGTTGTTAAAAGAATAACTATAGATACAATATATTTAATAGTTTATTTGAGCAAAGAATGATTCATAAATTGGCACTCACACAAGTTGCAATGAAGTTAGTAATATTATCATTTAGTAAAAAGTAAATGAAAAGCCTAAAAAAAAAACTATCAAGTAAATATAGACTGTCCTTTTCATGTGCTTGCATACTGTCAAGAAAGATCATTTTTATACCTTATAGTAAAAACAAAAACCAGAAGGTGTTCAGAGAACTCTGCCCAGCAGTGTGAGCAGCAGGCTTTCAAAGACCACACCAAAAAGCAAAGTAGAGTGTGGGAGACCAACCTTGCATGTGACTGAGTCACACTCCCCAGCTGGGTGCTGAGGCACTCAGTTACAGAAATGTGGCAGAGCTTTCCCCACCCCTCTTGGGTTCGAGGGTCAGTGTCTCCTGCAAGAGTGTGTCTTGCTATAGCCCCATGGGTGAAGCTATGCTCACCTGTTCCTTTGTAATATAACCCCTTGCCTTGTTTAGGATAGAATCTTCCATGGAAGTGCCTTGTGTGTGTCCTCTTCTCTTACTGTGCCTTTGGGTGTGGCCCACCCAGATGTCAGTCAACCTGCTGACAGTGGACATCATGAAGATAGACTCAGCCCCCTGAAACCTGACCCCTTCCCTCATTTGAATAGCTTCTCCTCAATAAAAGGGGTCAGCGCGTGCTCTTGCTCTCTCTTCCTGTGGACCCTTAAGATCAGAGGAGCCGTCACAGCAACCCCAAAGAAAAAGGTATTTGTGTCTCTTGTGTGGTTACTTTGCGCAGCCCAATTAGCCCAGTTCAACTGAAGTGACCCCTGAGCCTTTTAGTCTCGAACAGAAACTCGGCAGTAGAGGAATCACCAGATTGGCTACAGCTAGGCCTCTGCCTACCTGGACACATGTGATGAGGCCTTCCCCTATTGTCCATGGTGTGATGAGTTGGTTGCCTGTGATTGGATGAAGTTCAGCTGTTTGCATTTGGCTGCCATCAGGATATTACAAAAACTACACTGTTAATTTAGGTTCTGATTTGTTTGTGTACTAAGTTAGGTTGCAGTTTGGTACATAGGAACTCAAAAGTACAGAAATCGCCTCAGGCAATGGTCTACTGTTTATTTAACATTGTGTCAGCATACTTTAAACAATGCTCTTTTCTCATTAGAACTAAATAACTTTTGTGGGAAAAAAATAATAATGATAATAAAAGACAATACGTGAGTCTGTAAATTGTGGCTTCTTATGAGGATCCATTGTGGAAATTTAAGCATATGGCAGGAAGCGGGAGATGCTAACAGCTACAGGCCAATTAATTAATTGCATTGATAAGGATTTGCAATCACTTTGGTGTGATTCTGTGTGCCAGGGTTAAGGTTTATCTCTAAGGCTGATAATAAATTAGCTTAAGTTTTGTGCATTGGGGCTGGGGTTGTAGCTCAGTGGTAGAGCACTTGCCTTGCATGTGTGAGGCACTGGGTTCAATTCTCAGCACTGCATAGAAATAAATGAATAAAATAAAGGTCCATCAATAACTAAAAAAAAATTTTAAAAAGCATTGTGTGTGTGTGTGTGTGTGTGTGTGTGTGTGTTGATGTTAGCCTTGGAGGCAGCCTTGCAGAGGGATTAAAAACAAGGATGGGCTTTGGCACCACACTGTCTGCTTGAATCTTGGCACTGCTACTTATGGGCGACCTTGGACAAGTTGTCTAAATAAACTTGCATGCCTGTCATCCTCTTGCGTGAAATAAGAATCAAAATGCTCTGCCTCGTAGACTCATTTTTAAGATGATTTCTGGAATGATACTTGAACTTATATTTAGTAAGTTACATTAAAGCTAACAAGAATTATCATTTAGTAAAAAAGTAGATTAAAAAACCTAAAAATTAACATATAACTATCTAGTGTTGTAGAAAAGTGTTTACATATTATTAGAAAGATAATTCTTAAACTTTGTGAAAAAATGGAAAATATTTTTTCAGAAAGGTTTAGCATTAGACAGTGGGGATGGGGGTTTGAAAAAAGAAAATTAACATTCATTGAGCATCAGCTGGATGCCAGAGACTTTATGTACTTGACCTTGTTTACTCACAGTTTATTAGGATTCAATCCAGACCTGTGTGGTTCCAAAATACAATAAAATGCCTGTTCATCCCTCCAAAATAAAATACCTGCTCATCTTACTCATTGAGCTATGTGATAAGGCAGGACCATGGGTTTGAGTGTACCTTCAGTCATTGTGATGTTAGGTGACCTCTCTGATCCTCTATCTCCTTCTTTTTCCAAACTATCTTTTTCTTTCCATGTGAACAAACTCATCCAAGATCATTTCCAGTCCACTCAAGTCCCTCAATGTTCTGATCCTGTTTTCCCACATACATCCCTGGGCCCTGCTTGCTGTTGGGGCTCTACTTGCTGTTTTAGCTCTACTGTCTTAGCTGCAGCTGCTTAACCTGCAAACCCAACATAAGGCAGGGTGAAGCAGTGCTTGAGCTTGGATGTGCAGGAGCTGAGCTCTTGGGTGTTCCCTGAACTTTTTACTTCCTCTTGCCTTTCCAGGAATCAGAAAGAAGATTGTATTTTTGCCGAAGCCCCAAAGGAAGGACACTGAGGTGTCAGGGCTGCTTTGGGCGCCCCGCTGTCTGGAAATCCTTCCTCTGTTCTCAAATTTCAATGAAGCAACTGACCTTTTTTTAAAAAAAGCAGATTAATTGGAGGTTTCTTATGTTTTATAGGCTTGTTTTGTGGGAAGTTGTTTGGATGTAAGTCCAGGGAGTGATTTGATCTTTGTCCATGAAGGTCACTGTGCATTACCTAGCATAATAGCTAGGTTAAGCAAAATATCACTAAGTGCACAGGGCATTCTCATAGGTTTGTACAACTTACCTGCTCCTATCTATTTAATGTCATTTATTTGTGCATAGTTTACAAGCAAATATTCTCACTACTAATGAGTAGTTACAAAGTAAACAAGAAAGTATGCAAATTCTGGTGATGCTCATTAGCAAAGGCTTTTCTTACAATAGATTAAATGCCACTCCTCAGGATCTAATAAACTGGACAACATATATTAGAATGTTCTCCTCCTTTATCCCCCGCCCTTTACCTAGTCAGAACTAATGAAATGCCATTTATTTAATGACATATACATTGCCTATTTCCATTGTATCTGGGAACCTAGTCATGCAGTCTTCTTTCTTTAATTATCTGACTCCAAAGAACATTTCAATAGTCTTTTCAAGATCTTCTGAAGTTATTATTTCACTTTTAAATAAGATTTACTCTTCCCCTTGAAACACATAATCTCTAATCATTTTTTCTCAGAATAAAGTTGACAATTCATTTGTCTCCTAAGCAATAAGACATGACTACCTCTGTGCATAATGAAGGATTCCAAAGCCTGAATTTATTGTGAAGCACCTAGCAAAACTAATTGCATTTAGCCCCAAAAGTCTAATCTGTGTAAAAAATTAGAATATATACACTCATTTGAATAGTGTATTCAAGAGTGCCAGAAAGGACTTTAGAGATCATTTATTATCAGCTCAGTTTACAGATGACAAAACTCAGGTCCAGGAAGATTAAGAAACTTCTGAAGGTCACAAACTAGCATCAGGCAAAGCTGGTTCTAAAAATCTTGCTTGCCGGGGTCTTCAAACAGTGCTCATTTTTCTTAAACTAACTTACTTTCTCATACATAACACTTTGTTTAAAAAGAGATTAAAAAGATTTTTAAACGTACTTAGAAATTTAACTTCTTGAAGGACATACGTATTTTAAATCTTATACCAAGACCAGGTCAAATGCCATCTACTCCATCTGGGAGAGCTTTTCCTCTCTGAGTTCCCATATGACATCCTTAACAGTCACTCGTCTCTTCCTTTCTTATATCACACTTTCATGTATACAGGTCTTATCTTTTCTATTACCCATTGAGCTCCCTAAGAGAAGATTTTCTATCTTTTACAGCTTCTTGATTCTCTAAGTGCCTAGGACACTGGCTGTGTCAGTGTGGACATGGAACCTTAATTTTTCCCTCTCCTCCCTGTCTACCCATCTCCCTTTCACCTGTAAACTTCAAGTGCCAAACTCCAGGAGTCTCTAAACTAGTATGGACTCTTCCATTCTGAGGAAATTTTTGTTTGTTTTAAACCAGTAAAAATGATGGTACAATGTGGATGATACATGAGAGTCTGTAACTTGAAAATGTAATGGTATTAAACTTCATGCCTTTCTTTCTGGCTTTCAGTAAATGCAAGCAGGGTGCAATAAAGCTCAAGTTAGTGGGACATTTTAAATAATTAAAGAGTTTAAATTTATTTTTGTTTTCACCCAGCATTTTTAATTGGCCTTTTTTTTTGTCATTGCTTCTAAAATTAGGAATAAGATTAAGATTGCACTGCCACTTAGAAAAAAGTCAAAGATCAGGCAATATAATTTAAATAACATTTTGTCTTCAAGATATTTTGTGTCTTCATCCATTCATTTGGTCAACAATTCCTTATTGAACACCTGCCATGTGCCAGTCTGATACAGCAGAGTATAAGAAAGAAATGGTTACATTCCTTTAGAGAACTCATAATGCTGGGCAAGACAGGTGAACTAGGGAGACAACAGAGAAGTATGCACATTTTGATGGGCGAAGCACTTGCACTCAGTCATGAGGACAGTAGAGCAGGCTTTCCAGAGACAGTAGCATCTCAGCTGAAGCCAGAGGGGTAAGTGAGAGTTAGCTAGGTTGGAGAGCCAATAATGGTAAGAATGTTCCAGATAGAAAACCACATTTACAAAGTCCCAGAGCCAAGAGAAAGCATGATGTGTTTCGGTGATGAGAGGAGTCCAGAAGGTTTGCAAAGGCAACTCAATTCCATCAGAAGCCTCTATATTGTAAATAAATGGAGATGGGCCTTTGTAACCTTTCAAGAAGCAGCACCTGTGATTTGCATGTGCATGTTATTGCCAGCAGAAATACAGTTCTGTATTATTATATTAACAAATTTTCCAACAGAAGTTTGAAGTCTAGATTTTTATGAGAAATCTGACTATTTTTAAATGTTGGTAATTAATGCAAAAAAAATTGAAACACTGGTCCAATAAAAATAGTCTGCCAGCTGAATCTAACCAACAGTAATTAGTTCATAATCTTTCATGTAGAGTAGTCACTCTCAAGGTATGGCTCAGAGGCTGGCCTTAGCATCACTGCTGAGTATGTGCACAATGGGAACTCTCAGATGTCACCCCAGAAGTAATGAATGACAAGCTCTGGGGGCTGGAGCCCAGTCATCTGTGATTTCAAAAGTACTTCTAGCAAGTCTGATGCAGCTGATGTTTAAGTGCTCTGGTTTGGACATTTTTTTGTGAATTGCTTGAAATCTGAACTTTCTAAGGTCATCCATACAATGAATTTTGGTGAGGGATTTCTTATGTCCCGGCCAGATTAAAATTCTACAGTTTAATCTGTCTCATGTCTCCCCTTTCCCCCAGGTCTCAAAATCAACCTCACACCCTCTATAAAACCTTCTAGTACCTCCTTCCCAAATCTATAGATAATCTGTCCCATCTGTTTGTCCCCAGGGCATTTTACAGTAACCCTACTAATAGCATTTATCATTTTTAGTAATGTTAATAAAACACAGTCTAGAAATAACCAGAATATTCCATCAATATGGAACTCTATATGTTATGATAATGCACTGAAAGACAGGGATTAGAAAGACTGAGCCTAGTCTTTCTTCACTGATCTGAATGGTCTCCAAGATACATTAAGTGAAAAAAGTCAGGTGTAAGAGAATGTGCATTCTATGCTACATAGAGTGGGCATTAAGAAAAAAAACCAATATTTTATTGACTCTAAGGTACCCTTTATTGTAACTGTTATTATTTAATCACTAACAAAGAACAAACACTGTTGCCTATTAAAATTATGACATCATTAATTGAAAGACATTAATGTCTTTCAAAGATGTAAAAAAAAATATGTGGTTTTAGTACATTTGCATTTGCTTGTGTGTGCATGTAATATCTCCTATTATCATATTTGATATGACAGAGCTGCTCTGACCCAGTAGGCTCCTCACTCTGGGAGGGCGGTGTCGACTACAGAACTTTGAGTTCACCTCTGAAAGCTGCTGAGAGAAGCCACAGAGTGGTATGATCACATACTGATGTATAATCTTTGCATGGTGTGTTGGTATACTAGTGCCCTTCTCTGGTGGTCAGTTTTTGCACCTCCTGCTTGCTGGTTTGGAAGTCAATAGAAGTGAAACAGTTCTGAACCAATTCCAAGCTGTGATTCTCATCCATTCTGGAACAAGGACCAGATGCTGCAATTTGTATCTGCCCTGCCTTTGAAAGCAGGCAAGACAATTTGGCACTCCTTGGGTAATGAGACACCACCACATCAGTCTTAAACTGAGTGTTTGCCAGTTCAGATTGTTCTCTTAGAAGAGTCTTTGGCCTTGGAATAGGCAAGGTGTAATGGAATGCACAGGGAGGTGTTCCTAACATGGGAAATGCTAACAGTTTCTGGAGTTGATTCCCTTTGGTATTTCCCCCAGCAATGAGCATAGGTTGCTTTTTAAAGGAAGATCATCAAAGGTGAGAAACAGGCTGAAAACTGGGATCAGACTTTAAAGCGTGGAAACTGGAATTTGACTCGAGGGAAACTCTCCCTTTTTAGGCTGTTTATTAAGGATTTGGATTCCCAGGACATACTCCCAGGGAGTGTGTGGAAACTCTGTAAAGTCACATGGGCTGATTGAAGCCACACTGATGGAAAGCATGCTGGGAATTAGACACTGCAATTACGATGCCTTCTTAACACTGTAATAAGGCATCGATTGTCCCTGTAAAAAGTACATTATCCCTTATGGTATTCTACTTGGGTAGAATGTTCTAGAAGTTTTCATTTATTTATACATGGGACCCATACTTGAATCTGTATAATATTGAGTAATCTTAAAAAAAAAATTTATTTATACAAATTGACCAGCCTAAAGAATGCTGTAATGAGTATGAATTCTCTGGAAATATTTAAATGTAAATGACCACCATTGGGCTGTTTGTCCTTAAGTGAAATTGATCCTTGAGGTCACATTCACTCCAAATATTCCACATGCTGAAACTTCCCAAAAGAGAAATCATGCTGTCTTTATTAAACTTTAGCAAACAATAATCTCATAATTTCAACAGATATTTCAAGCTAGTATCACCTTTATGAGTCAGCTTCCCCAAGAGCTATCAGTCTGTGGAAGGCCAGGGGTGTGATATAAGCTTGTGCTAAGAGTCCCACCAGCTCGGAGAATGCCAAAAGAGGCTTCAAGCTCCTGCTTTTCCCAAATTTTGCCTTTCTGGGACCCTCAGAGCAGCCCTAACCGTATTACAAATTTCGACAGTAGGGCAAAAATAGGCACTTTGCCTTCTGAGGAATCCCCTTCTACATGCAAGTAAAGTGTGGAACATAAGCTACTGGCAGGCTGAAAACAGGTGTAATTTAGAATCTCTCTAAAAATTAGGGGCTCTGAGGGTAAAAATACAAGGAAAGTAATTTTGCAGAGCCTCATTAATATAAGAGAAAATTGTAGTGTTAAGCAAATAAGACGTGTCTAGAAGCTTTAACTGACCAAAAATAAACATGACTGAAAGAAAAAGCAATTAACTTAAGGTATTTTATTTAAACCCATTGGAAGAAAAATATTTTTTGTAATGACCTAAAGGTAACTTAGCTTATTGTTTTAAAAAATAGTTCAAAATTATAGTCAAAATTGGTTTAATTTATTGGATAGAATTACTTACAGTAGGGGAAAAAGTCTCAAATAGTATCAAATAAAATATGTGTTAGAAGAGCAAGTATTATCTAAATTATGACATACCTATGCACTGGAATATCATATAGCTACTGAAAAGAAGTACTTTCCAAGTGCTTAAACCATTTTGTGTTCCTAGAATCACTGCAGGAATTCTAGTTGCCCATGTCTTATTGTCTGTTCATCTTCTTTACTTTGGTCAATGCAGTGGGTGTGTAGTGGTATTTTGTTGTGGCTTTATTTTGCCTCTAATGATGAGGAGTGTTGAGCATCTTTTCATGTGTTTATTCATTCATCTTTTGTGAAGTGTCTATTCACATCTTTTGTCCATTTTGTTATTGGGTAGTTTGCCTGTTTATTTTAATACCACACACACGCGCACACACACACACACACACACACACACATGTGCACATCACATTCTGGGTACAAGTGTTTTGGTAGATGTATGACTTCAAATATTTTCCCCTAGTCTGTGATTTGCCTTGTTTATATAGTTGTGTCTTTCAAAGAGCAAAGGTTTTTAATTTTGAAGAAGTCCATTTTGTCAATATTTTTTTGGTTTCTTGATTTTTGTGTACTATTTACAAAATATCTTTATAATACAATATCTCAAATATATTCTGTTTTCTCCTATAAATGTACCATTTTATCCATTAAATTTAAGATACATTTTGACTCATGTTAAGTTCATTTTGTGTATGGTATGAGGTAATGAATTATGTTCACTTTTTTTTCCATACAGATATCTAATTGCTATTATTTTATATAGTTAAACCCTTATCATACAAAAAAAAAAAAAAAAAACTTACTACATAACCGAGCAATCCCATTCCTCAATATTCAGCTATAAGGATTGAAAATGTCCACACAAAGGTCTGCATGTCAGTATTTAGAGGAGCCTTATTGGTAATACCCAAAACTGTAAATAACCCAGACATCCATCACCATTGTCCATTAAGGTGAGTTGATAATCAAATTGTGGAATATTCAAACTATGGAATGAATGCTACTCAGCAAGAAAAAGGCACAAAAATAATGTACTATGAATGAATCTCGAAAACATTGTTAATTGAAAAAAATAGATACAGAAGATTATATGAGGTATGATTCTACTTATATGAGATTTTAGAAAAGGCAAAACTATGGTGACAGGAAGCTGAGACTGTCAGGGGAAGAGGCTAATGGCAAAGGCATGTAAGAAAATATTTTAGGACAATAAAAATGTTGGGTTTTTTTTGTTTTTGTTTTTTTGGAATGGGGTGTTAGGAACTGAACCCAGGAGCTCTTTACCACTGAGCTATATCCCAACCTTTTTATTTTTTAAAATTTGAGACAGGGTCTCACTAAGTTACTGAGGCTGGCTTTGAACTTGTGATCCTTCTGCCTCAGCCTCAGGAGTTACTTCTCACCAAGTTGCTGATGCTGGCCTTGAACTTGTGATCCTCTTGCTTCAGCCTCCTGAGTCATTGAAATTATAGGGGGATGCAACCACACAGGGCTACCTATCTATTCTTACATGTGTTTCTGCTTTATCCATTAGAGTTCTTAGCATATGAATCTTAGTTGTTTTAAACTCTGAGTCTGGTAGGTGTAATTCTAGTATCTCTGTAATTCTAGTGACTCTGATGCTCACTCTGTCTTTTCAAAATGTGGTTTTTGTTTCTTAGTGTACCTTGTCATTTCTTGCTCCAAGCAGGGCACAATATATTGAGTAAAAAGAACTGAGGTAACGAGGTCTTGGCGTGTGGCTGTTGTATATTTATCTGGCTGGGGTTAGGCTATGCAAACTAACTACTTGCTATAGGTATCAGACCACACTTTCCTCTGGTTTCCTTGTTTTTATCTCCTTGTTGTCTTGTATTTCCCTAAAGCGTTGTAAAATACATGCCCAGCTCTTTTCACTGTACTGCCCTGTTATTATACAGGGACCCACTACTGGTGGGGTTTCAGAGAGAAGATTCCTAGAGTTCTGATTAGGTCTCAGTCTAGTCTTGAGCCTGTGCCCCTGGGCTACAACCTTTACAAGTGCTTCTCAGTTTCATTTTGTCCCTGGCACCAGGAGAAACAGGAAGGCTAGAGGTTACTACAGTTGGGCATTTCCCTTCTGCCAGGTTGGTCAGGTTCTGGAAAAGCCCCTGTAGATGGCTCTGATTGAAGACTTTCTCTTGAGGGCAGGCCACGTGAAGAAGAACAGAATACCTTGAGTGTATTTAAAATGTCTACTTTGCCCCTTCCCCTTAGGGAAACACAAGATGATGTGTTCCAGATCTTCACTGTGAGAACCTGATGAGACTCCTGAAGGTAAAGTTCACTCCCTGGAGCTTTTAGCTCTCAAACTGACCAGCGGAGCCTTTAGCAATTCCTTAATGTTAGAGTAGTTGTCCTATCCTGGTACTGCTTACTGTGAGTTTTCTGCCCTTGGGTTGCTGCTCAGGTAGATTAGGACTCCATATCTGCCTGTTTACTTTCACGGGCTATCTTCCGCCCTGTGATCACCATTCTAGGATAAAGCTAAGAAGAATTGTTAACTTTCAGTTTGTTCTATTTTTCTCTTGTCATGTGAATGGGAAAGAGATCTTCAAGTCCTTACATGCTGCAAGGAGGCTGCAAGTCTCCCAAACATCTCTAGGAGTGATAATATTACACGTGAATTTTTTTCAAAAAAATTTTTTCCTACTAGATTAGACAGCTTTGTGTTGTTATAGTGAAATATCTGAGGCAGGCTACTTCTGAAGAAAAGAGGCTTATTTAACTCTCATATCTAGAGGTTCATGGTCCCAGGTCAATGGGCCTCATTGGTCTGGCCTCTAATGAGGAAAGTGGATGGCAATGGCAGGAGGTCGTGCCACCCTTTCTCAGGAGATTTGTTATGTTAAGCCAGAAAAACAGACAGCCACCGGGGGTCCCACAGTTCTCTTTGGAGGTGCGCCCTCAATGACCTAAGGACTTCCCAAAGGTTCTATTACTTTCCAGAAGCTGCTTTTCCCTGAGAACCAACCCTTTACATATAGCCTTTGAAGGACCCTCAGATCACACACAAGTGTGTGCTTGCACTTCTACCTTCTCTACAATGTGCATGTACTCCTTTTATAATGGAAAAGAGCATAACTAATATTCTTTATAATAGAGAATAAGATTAGTCTCTGTTTCTTGACTTGAAAGAAAATATTCAATGTATTGTTAAGTGGGAAAGACAAGTTGCAGACAACAGCACGATATTAAAAAAAAAAAAAAAACCAATAACAAACCAAACGCCTGAAATATCCTTAAAATACAGCTGAGAACTAACACGATTTATCCTCACAGAGCTTTCAGGCTATGATTCCTTTGTCTTCCTTAGCACAAAGAATCCAGGAGATTTTTGCCCAGGCAAGGAGCTACTGCTTGTACAGGGGCTTCCTGAAAGACACACAAACTCTTTAGTAGGCAGCATTGCCTGAGAGTCATGTCCTAAGATGATTTGACCCATCTTCAAAATTCTCACCGTGCTGTTTCCACCAATCATAAATTATGTCATGACCTATACTGAATCCTAATCATATCCAATATGGAAAGACACACTTGCAATCAAATTTTAATGAAATCTGATCTTGATCTCCCTCAAAGAAACTGTCAAGATGGCAGGCTCCTTCCTGAATTCAGCTTCCTCTTGTAAAACAGATTGCATTGGTGATGGTGGATAGCTGAAATTTTACAGCATACCTGCTTGTATGTGATTATATGACCAAGAAGAAAGGTGACCACATCAGGCCTTTAAAGCCGATTGCCTTGTGGGAGGCGAATTCTAAATTAATGTTCTTTGTACTATTTCACTGGTTGTGGTGGACACATGTCCAATTTTTAATCCTAGAGAAGGAATTTAATTAAAACTTTTACAAGAGAATTAAAAAATACATATTATTTGCTTGAGGGACTATGAGTCTGTTCTCTTTGAGGTTTATAATCCCACAGTGAGCCTTGCTTCACAGCTGCTCTTGGTTTGCAGAGGATGAGGCCTCTTTCTTGTACATAACAAAAAGCAGTGTTTATAAACAGGAAACTGCCTTCTCTCTAGTCTCCAGACTTGGTGGCCTTGCTTGATTCAACTAGAAAAACTTGGAAAATCCTTACAGAATCTGATGCAGAACACAAACATCTCTTGCATAAAGGGGCTCAGTCATCTGGAACATGTCACTTCTGCCCTCCATTAAGACCAGCGTCCTAAACAACACCAGGGACATACACAGCTCACCTGGATCACAGTCAAGCCATTCTACCCTGTCAGTCATGGTTTCTCCCCTAGGGCCTCATCTTTTGTCATTACCCCCACCCTCAGGCAAAACAGATTCAGATCCTCAGATTCACAGCTATATAAACAAGGATAGAAATGGCACTTCATCTAGTTCAATGCAGAATGCTAAATGGTTAGACTTGCCCATTCCTTTCAGATATCCATGTAGTGAGATTGATTGTTAACATAAAATTCCTGTGGGAATGACATTTATTCATAAGGGGAGAATGACTTTACCTTTCTGCTAAGCAAGCCAAAGATATTTCCCCCAACTGTTAATCAATCTGAATGAGGTCTAAGTCGGGCGTAAATGAAGATTGCTGCCTTGTAACATGCAAGACAGAAGAACTATTTCAGAAAAAAGACATTCAGCCTTATCAGTTATTCCCATTTATGTTGATTTATTTTTTGGGGGGAAAGGCAATTGTATGCTTGGTGTTCATGCCTGTTCTAGTGATCTCATTCAAGACCAATGTGGCTAGGCATGGTGGCGCACGTCTGTAATCCCATCAGATCAGGAGGATGAGGCAGAAGGATCTCTGAGTTCAAAGCCAGTCTCAGCAAAAGTGAGGTGCTAAGCACCTCAGTGAGACTCTGTCTCTAAATAAAATACAAAATAGGGCTGGGGGTGTGGTTCAGTGGTTGAGTGTCCCTGAGTTCAATCCCCAGTACCCCATCTCTCTTCCCCCCCAAAAAAGACCAATGTGGCCTCATATTATTTCCAGGAATGAAATAGTAGAGATTAAGAATCAGATGGATTTAGAGCAGCAGTTCTCAAACCCGAGCATGCATCAGAATCGCCTGGAGGCTTGTTAGACTGCTATGCCCCATCCTCAGTTTCTAATTCAGAGGGTTTCACATGAGCAATGAGAATTTGTACTTACAATGTTCCCAAGCGACACTTGTGCTGCAAGTCCAGGGACCACACTTTGAGAAACACTTGATTTCCAAACCATCAATGCTTGAAGGGCCCTTAAATAACCTCCAGGCTATTTCTTAATCTTGTGAATCTTTCTGGATGTTTTATGACATTTACAAGTAACTTTTTTCTAACATAATGAAAACCTTTGGCAATGTAAAGGAGTATGTCCACTGAAAGGCTTACAATTATTGAACAACTCACTTTTCACACTTTGTAGAGGAAACTAAAATTCAAACAAGTCTGGCAAAGCCCAGAATAACACACATATTGATTTCTAGGTCAGGGCCACACTGTATCTCTCACCTGAAAAATTATAATAAGCAGCTTAAGAAAGGAGGTTGTTAAAAAACTTTACATCCTGCTACACTCCAAGTTCATGCTCCCATATTTCTGACTACACATATGGTGATTGTTCCCCAAGATTATATTGTGACACTTGTAGCCATCTTAGTTTATGTAAGTAATGACACAATATTTACACAACCTGACAACATACTTGTAAGGATATATCCCATTGTTAAGTGACAATGTGACAGTATCCAGTTCCTGTACATTTGGGCTATATAACCTTTTTAATTAGAAATCAAGAGGTTTATTTAAAATATCCCATTCTAGGGCTGAGGGACTTATTTAGCCAAGAGGCCAGGCTGGGCAAGGGGGCAGTCAGGGCTGTTCTGAAGGTGGCTCTGGAGTTGATTCCAGAATTTCCACATGAAAAAGTGAAAAGTGCGTAGGAACTTGAATCTTCCTGGATGTGGAACTGCAGACATGGCTAATAGATATAGAGTACGACCAGAGGTGGTAGCAAATGCCTGAAATCCCAGCAGTTCGGGAGGCTAAGGCAGGAGGATCACAAATTCAAAGCCAGACTCAGCAATGGCAGGGTGCTAAGCAACTCAGTGAGACCCTGTCTCTAAATAAAATACAAAATAGGGCTGGGGATGTGGCTCAGTGGTCCTGTGGCCCTGAGTTCAATCCCTGGTACCCCTCCAAAAAAAAAAAGATGTACAGTGCTACACTTGAGGATCCCTGTGGATACCCGAAACTACAGACAGTACTGAACCCTATCTGTACTGCTTTTCCCTATATACATATAACTGATAAATTATAACTTACACATTAGGCACACTAACAGTTCAATAATAATAATAATAAAATAGAACAATTATCAAATATATGTGCTTAGCGTGAATCTTAGATGTGACCCAAAAGTCCATGTGTTAAAGGCAAATTATCTCAGGTGGTACTGTTGGGAGTGACTGAGCCTTCAGGAGGTGGAACCTCTTAGGAGGACTTTGGAGCACAGGGAACATGCCCCTAATGGTAATTGTGAAAACTCGGGCCCCGCTCTCTTCTTCTCTTGCTTTATGGCCAAGAGGTAAGTAAATGGTTTTACTCTGTCCCACACTCCTGCCATGCCATGCTGCTTCACCCAAAGCAACAAGGCAAAGAGATCATGAACTGGAACTTCTAAAATCGTGATCCAAAACAACCCTTTTCTCTAAAAATTTTTTTAGTTGTTGATGGAACTTCATTTTATTCATCTATTTATATGCAGTGCTGAGAATCGAACCTAGTATCTCACACATGCAAGGCAAACGCTTTACCACTGAACCACAAACCCAGTCCTACCCTTTTCTCTTTATGAGTTTATTACCTCAGGTACTTGCTATAGCAATGGAAAGTTAACACAATACTGCAATAAATTATGTGAATATGGAGTCTCTTTCTCAAAAGTACCTTATTGTACTGTACTCACCCTTGTGATAGTGTGAGATGACACAATGCCTATGTGATAAACGGAGTAGCAATTGTTGTGTGTATCTAGCCTACCATCCACCTTCTTCCTTCAACAAGAGCTCTGCAATACTGCACAGTTGATCAGGTAATGAAGACAGCTACTCATCCACTGAGGGGTGAGTAGTGTACACAGAACGAGGATGCAGGACAAAGGGACGATTCATGTGCTGAGTAGGACAGAGTAGGGTGGTGTGAGGTCTTGTCACATCACAGCACACCATTTAAAACTTATTTCTGGAATTTTCCATTTAATATTTTCAGATTATACTTGACTCAGGGCAACTGAAACCATGGAGAGTAGAAGAGCAGACCTGTCAGGGCCTCTGTAGACCATGAGGCCTAAAGACCTTGGTGCTGTCACTGGGTGGGTCAAATGTGAACTTGGTTTCTATATTCATAGCTGGCCTCCAGTAGCTTTTTAAGATCTGCCTATAGCTTGGGCCTAAGGGAATGTCCTGTGGAAAAAGAGCCACCGTAATGGTGCTCAGCCAACAAAATTGTGTTTCAGTGGTAAACTCCATTCTCAGCCAAAAGAGCCAGAAAACTAAAGCAGGACTTGTCTTTATAGCAAGCCCAGATGTGTCAATGTGTCAGGCATATGGGTGCCTGGGGCTTATCAACAAGACCAGTTCTAGGACTCATCACTAGAGAGGTGGGGCAGCAAGGAATATGTGCTCTGAAGTCACCTTCCAAAGTAGTTCACTTCACCTTCCAAAGGTAGCCTTGGTGCAAAGGCCACAGCTATTCAATCTGGTTTGCATTATCCTTATTTGTAAAATGCGAACAAGAACT
Source organism: Marmota flaviventris (assembly GCF_047511675.1). NCBI lineage: Eukaryota > Metazoa > Chordata > Mammalia > Rodentia > Sciuridae > Marmota > Marmota flaviventris. The sequence goes on along the minus strand of NC_092510.1, from coordinate 38,037,778 downwards.
ATACATTCTTTATAAGGCTCATGCAGCTAAATATAAGAATAGAATTCAAGGACCTGGTGCATGGCCTGATCCTCTTAGCTTCCTCCTTTGTTCCTAGAAAACCTCAGAGCCTGCAAATAACTAGGCACTCTGAGCCTCAGTAAATGCTCAACAAAATGGCTGCCATGATGTGGTACATAGATGGACGTGCATGCTCAGGGTGATCCACCACTCCGCTGTCGCCTCACCACTGTGGCATCTGAGATCACAGCTGCCATGACCCACCTACCAGGTGGGGGTCAGCCATGAATACCAGGTAGTCACCACATTCACATTTGCCCCATCCACTGACAGCTCCCAGAGTTTGCTGAAAAAGTCTTAGTCCCCATGGTTTGTTCAAGCAGCAGATAGCGTATGCTTAGTGTATACTTTTTTTTCCTTGTCATGATATAATGCCTACATGATTAGATGAATGACACAGACACTGTGATGAAGAGTTGAGACAGCTGTTTGTGATGACAGGTGTGTAGTGTACATATATAGCATGCACATGCCAGGCAAAGGGAGGATTCATGGGTTGGGTAGGAAGGAGCGGGGTGGCTCTCACTTCCATTATGGAGCAACACAACAGAGACAGGAATAGAAAACACTTCGCACAAGAGATCTTGAACCATAAAGACATTGATAGCTTTAAAACAGCAATACTTTTGAAGTCAAGAGATCACAAAAAGCACATACAATTTAGAAAATGCAGAAATGGAAGCAGGGAAAAGCTGTTATCTTTGAATTGAAACTAAATCATCTCATTAAGAAAACCTCATATGGCTTCTTCTTTCATGGACATCTCCAGTCCTCTTCTAGTTGGCAAATCCCACACCTGGAATTCATTCATGAAAGATGATGTTTAGGGAGAGGAGTTTCTCAGGGGGGCTCGGCATGGGTCAAATTTCCTTTGAGACTCAAAGTAGGATATAACATTGGCAGTTCCACCTGATTTCTCCTTTGACAATTCTAAAGGAAGTTCCCATCCACCCACTAGTGAGGAAGGAGAACGTTTTGATCCCATCATCAGTTTTCGGGAAGGATGCACCTATCTTTGGGCTGGGTTTTTGAGAACTTTAAAATAAAAGAGATAAACATGACCCATCAAATGCAAAGTATGTGCCTTGATAAACAAGTACCTACTAGTCAATTTTAGGACAACTGTGAATATGTGACAATGACTTATACCTTAGAAATTAAGGAACTATGGCTACTTCCTTTTGGTATCATCATGTGACTGCGGCTGACCTAATCTCAGGAGATTCATGCTAAAGAATCGGGGTAAAGTGTGATGACTAAATTAACTTTTCAATTGTTTGCTGAAAAGCAGGGAGGGAGAATAAAACAGTAATGATTGTCAGACCTTAGTAGAAAGGCATACAGGTGTGTTCTGAGCCAGTCTTTCAATATATAAATAGCTTTAGAGACTTTCTGGTTAATAAATAGAACCTAAGCCATGAGACAAGGCTGAATGGGACTTAGGGTGGCTTGGTCTGTGGCACCATCTCTGCTATCTCGAGTCAGAGAAGCAATAGTCTCCTGTCCCTTGGAACCCACCTAGATCATTCCAGGAGACAGGCCCTACTGATCTCCCCGCTCCTTCCCCGCTCCCCCCAAGCCCTGCCCAGTTCTCTGCGGAAAACTGCCACCTCAGGCACAAGGATCTCAATCCCCCAGGACTAAAAAACAAGAGGCAACATTTGTTGAGCTAAATTATTTCTTTATTAGGAAAGCACCAACACCACATTCTTCGAAATTACTGGAATTTTATTTGCCTCAGGCTTATGACTTGCAACCAAAGACATTGTGCAAAGAAAGCAAAGATTAAGTACACTTTAGGGAGAAGGAGACAATACACATTGGTAACAGAGGAGATCAGGTGGACAAAAGAAGCCATCCAGTACACTATATAGATTGCAATATTCAATAGCGTTTTCAAAACTTTTTAAACCAAGAGAAAAAAAAGTTAAGCAATGTTTACAGTAGACATAAATCTTATACAATTCAAAAAGCATTTTTTTTCAGATCATAGAGCATAAAATGGAAAAATGTATATGCAGGTGAAATCTAACTACTGTACATTTATCACCTATTAAAGTTGCTTATATGTACCACAGTGTAAAAAAAACAATACCGAACAAATAAAAATCTTGAAAATTGCCTGATGAAAAATAAAATAACCAGTGGCTTTTAATGGCTTCTCCTGGTTATCAGTGCTACAAAAGACAAAAATCTCATCTGAACGGGTGATAAAACCAGGCACAATCAAACCGTTACCAAATTAGACCCACCCATAGAAATATACTATCCACCCACATATTTTCCATCAAAAGCTTGTTTTAATCTTTGAATCTTTGAGGCCCATTTGGTCACAATATGTTACAAATATTTGTGTGAGTTTTTTTACACCATGATATCATATGTTTGTCGGGCACTATCCTAAAGCTAGTTTATAGATGATGAAGAAGACATAGAAACAACCCAGCACCCAAATGACAATGAACTCACTGGGCAGAAATGAGAGAGAGGGGAAAGGAAAGTGTTCAGTTCTACCATGGAAAAAGGTCCATCGGATGAATCACTCGTCATCGGTCCCACTTGCTTCTGACTGCTCCTATAAGTAAAAAAAGATGAAATGAAACAAAATCCCATGTTTAAGGGGTAGGGGAGAGGCAAAGGAGAAAAGAGATGACTTTTAATGCCCCAGATCTCTTTTCTATACCTACGTAGCAAGGACAGACTCTAGGTCAAGCAGGGCAGTTCCTCACTGAAAAAGCCAAACAACATCTACAGCCATGCTGCTCCCTGCTGCCTTTCACTACAGCTTCAAAAGTTTATGGCTAATAATTTGTTTTTAGTTCTGTTTCAGAAAACTCATGGAAGAAGAGGAATACCAGGCATTTGAGGCCTGCCCATTGGTAAGTCATCTAAAGACAACAAAATTCTAAGTACACTTGAAAACACTTGGGTCAAGGGGTTAGGATAGGGGTGGGGTGGTAGTTCTGAAACTTGCCAGCCAGGCCAGAGTGGAAAATCATACTAACAGAGACGCTAAGACAGAAATCTATCTTTCCAGAAAGAAAAATACAGAGGGGTAGACAGCAGGGAACCCGAGTTCCTCAGGCAAGTGAACAAGGTGGAAAGCAATTTAGAAGTGTCTGCCATTGTTCTACTAAACAGGCACCTGTTTAGTACTAGACTGGGTCACACCACCCAGGACTGAATCCAGCCCCATGACCTGGAGCAAAACACATATGACCTAAGAATTGGCTTATTATAGCATGCAATATCTTGACAGTGACATCTTCCACATGATGCTAATGCAAGCATTAAATATGCACCTATTTCAGGGCTTAGCTCAATAAATGCTGCCTGAATTTTCCAAATATTAAAAATAACAGGTCTAAGTATTTGATTGTATGGCACCTTATGTAGCAATACAAAATTGACACCAAACTTTTGCTCTTTCTTTAATCATTAGTTCATCTAATCTGCTATACACTAGGCACCATGCTGGGTGTGATGGATATAAAATATTAATCAGCCATGAAGAGAACTGTAAGTGCGTACACGGGCAGACACAAGTAAGGGGGGGAGGAGGGAAACTGATTCAGAAGCATTTCATTTTTTAATACTATAAGAATAGAGTTTGGGGCTAACATATCCCTTGTTGTAATCCTGCAGCTCTGTTCAGATCCCTCCTCGTGGAACCTTTCAGGCGAGAAGGGGTGAGCATGACACTTACATTTTCATCCTGCTCTTCGTCGCTGTCAAAATCGCTCACTACAGGTTTGGCTTTTCCTCGATTTGGCCTTTTCTTGCCCTTTCCTTTGTCTCGGCCTTTCTCCTCTTTTTTATTGAGCTTGATTTTCACCTTAACAGACTTGGCTACAACGAAAAACAAAACAGACAACGATGAAGATTTTCGAAGAAGTCTTTTTATAGACAGTAAAATGATCCCACCTGGAGAACAAACCAAATGTCCCGGAGTGCCCAGAACCTCCCAAAGCCCTGTTCTCCTTTCGAGCTGCTGCTTGCTTTCACAGGAACGTGCCTCTGTGTGAGAAATTAGTCACACAAAACAGTGACAGAGAAGCAGATGTCTCAGAGGTGACTAGATCCTCTCCCTTTCTCCTAGTGGCTAAGCAGGGACAATGAAGTGTGTGTGCAGTTATTTAATAGAAATTTTATATTAAAAAATAAAAGATAATAAATGAAGCCAATACTTTTACAGTGTAGATAACTCTAGTTGATTTAAAAACAGTCAACTAGAGTTGAATAGTATTTTGAATGACACAGGCATAAAATGGAAAGTAAAATCAAGACATGCCCTTGAAAATTTCTTTCCCCCTTCTCTCTCCCTACAGTCAGTTCTCTTTCTGGTAATTATTTCAGTTGTGGGGACAGTATAGCCCTACAACCACTTCTCTGTGTGTGTGTAATATTTTATACACTTGAATCTTCATAGTCCTTACCTTGCTTTTTACTTACATGTGGGGCATTTTTTATCTAGCACTTAAAAAGTTTCCATCTTATGGTACATGTTATTTAGCCAGTCCCACAGTGTTGGGTGCTAAAGCTTCCAGCTTTACTTCGAGGACAAATGAAGTGAACCTGCTTATTAACTTAGCTTAGTAGAATTTGCGGGGGGCATGGCAGACATATACACATGGTACATTTCTATCAGTGCCCGGTCAAATTACCCATCAGAATGACTGCAACTCGTTTCCATTCTCACTTTGTGAGAGTTCAAAGTGCTGTGGTACAGACATAGGTATGTATCCTGACCCACGAAAGAATCTGTTCCCTGGCTTCCTGGGACAACCATCCATTGATAACACATTCAGTAAATGTGATGGTGAGGTCACTGGGAACATGGGGCTCTCACTTAACCAGTTTTCAGCTTTGCTAGAATATCGTGTTTGGTAGGTTTTAAGGCACCTGGATATATTGTACAGGGGGGGGAAATCAAAGCTATGGAAGGAATCTGAGAATGAGAAATCTTCAAATTTCTTTTGTGAGGTGAATGGACCCACAAAGCATTTACACAAAATCTCCTGGGGTAATGTAAGCTATCAAAAGAGGTGAGAGTAGGGTTATTTTGAACTAATGTCATGGCTGCATGGGCCCTTCTTCTATCTCAAAGGAGACAAAAGCTACAAATCCTAGTACACAAAATGGAATTCTTACTCAAGCTTCTATTCCTTATATATCCAGGTGTCTGCAGTTTAATTTGCTATGAGATGGTGAGCCTTGGGTGTAGCAATTTAGCACAAGATGAGACAAAAAAAAATAGATTAATGGAAATGTATAAAGATATGGGGAGTCCTTTAAAAAACTTAATGCCATCAGCCAGTCATACAGGCCATTTCCTTTTTGGGGGGGGAGGGTTGGGGGGCTGAACTTACTCAACCACTAACTGACATCCCCAGCCCTATTTTGAATTTTATTTAGAGACAGGGTCTCACTGAGTTGCTTAGTGCCTCGCTTTTTGCTGAGGCTGGCTTTGAACTCGCAATCCTCCTATCTCAGCCTCCCAAGCCACCAGTATTCTAGGCAGATGCATGACTGCACCTGGCCATACAGGGCATTTCTGAGTAATCTGGAAAGAAAACATGAAGTGTCTTCATCTATACAGGGTACATCTTCTAACCTGGGAGTACAGAAATCCATGTGAGGTATAAAAGAACAGAAGATTGACAGTAAAAGCAAGAAAACACATCTTCAAGAGCATAATTCAAATGAACCCTGGGACACTAAAGTTATCATGCCTGTGTGCTAGTGAATTTGTACCTCTGAAAAACCCACCTGACAAGCTGATGTGGACAAGCAGGCTAACAGAGCAAACCATCAGGTTCGTCCTACCAATAGCTGTCTAAGGTTTTCTTATGTCAGCATATGTACACCTGAAACGTTCTCAGTACCAAATTGAGAAAGGTTAAATTCATGACAAAAGGCAAAATCAATAAAAATAATAAGAGCAGGTAAGGGTGTGGAGAGAGGTACTTAGGTGTGTGGGTGAGAAGGTAAACAACTTTGTGGCAATATGTATGCATCAGAAATTTTAAAAATGTTTTCATGGCTGGGAATGTGGCTCAGTGGTGAAGCACTTGCTAGCAGGCAAGAGACCTGGGTTCTAATCCCCAGTACAGCAGCCCCTCAAAAAAAGTTTCAATGATTAGAAAAGCATTATTTAAAATAAAGGCCCAATTCAAGTGTAAAATTAATATATTTTTGGTACACTCATTAATGAATGTTATTAACATATCTTGATGATGAACAACACTCATTGCTGTGGAATGATACAAACATGTACAAAATACTGAGAAGAAATTTCTCAAAATGTTGAATTATATATTGGCTAATGAAATTGTAGAAATTTTTTTAAAAAAATAATTCTAAGACAACAGTGCTAAGTATATAATTAGAAACAAGCCTAGAAAGTTTTTTCAAGTATGGCCTGAGTGTACAACAGTATAGACGTAATTCATGAGATGTACTGAGGGCAGGTATGGGGTAAAAACAATTAGAAGAAATTTTAGAACTTTGAAGACAGCTTTTACCTTTGAAATATTAATACTGCCTTGGTATAAAACTCAGAGGGTATCAAAAAATATCCTAATGTAATATTTTAAAAACAACTAATGCAAAAATCCATGATGAACAAAATTTTAAAGATCACAACAACAGCCTCTCACACACACAAAAAAAATTCTGACGAATAAAATGGACCACGGTTTCAATTCAGTTTGATACATTCTCAAAAGTGTGGCTTGTGAGCATCAGTTTCCTGTGGGAACGTATTAGAAATGCAGATGCAGACATGTGAGCTCCACCATAAGTTACTGAATCAGAAACTTGGGTGGAGCCTAGTAATCTACACCCTCCGAGCCCTCTAGGTTTCTGAAGTAGTAGTAGGTGGACTTCACACCAAGTTTGTACTGACCTTCAAAGGCACCACTCCAGGAGTGCTTAGTTCTTTACCTGTTTACCTCAATTTTAAGATGAGGAAACCTGAGCAGTACGTGGCCTAAGGTTGCCCAGCGAAGACAAAGCAGACTATGAGCATCTGAAGAAGCACTTGTACAGGTAGAAAGGGGCAAGGCAGCACAGGGACCAATGCCCAGCCTTACCCTCAGACTCGGATTCTTCCTCCTCTTCCTCTTCCTCCTCCTCATTGCTTTCTTCCTCACTCTCTTCCTCTTTGGCAATTTTCTGCCGAGCGCTCTTAAACACTGACTGTAAGACGATGGAATCTTCATAGATCTGAGGGGTCAAAGTGGCATCTGTCAGCTGAGGACCCAAGATGCACATGCTCTTCCTTATGCAACACACCAGCTTTGTATTTCATGAATGATAGTGGAAACATCATCAGCTGTTATGCCCACATGAAAACCCAACAGACCCAAATATAGGCACACACATTCCTACAGGACCAAGTCCAAATGCAGTTAAAATCATTTCAAAGTGTGTGTGTGTGTGTGTGTGTGTGTGTGTGTGTGTGTGTGCTTGGGGGAGACAGGTGGCTCTTTATAAAACCAAATTTTTATTTGAATTGTTCTATTAAACACAATGGTAATACCATGGCAAAGCCACCTTCTTTAAAATGCTGTTTCCTGTTACTGAAATTACCAGTGCTGGCCAATATTCATTCAATCAACACTTTTTAGTGTACGTAATGCATACACCTTGAGCACAGCCTTGTGCAGGTGTTGAGAGAGAAAGTTCAAAAAAAAATTTTAAAACAGAAGTTCTATATGATTCAACAATCCCACTTCTGGGTATTTATCCAAAATAATTTAATAGCAGGGTCTTAAAGATATCTGCATTCTCACATGCTTAAAATGTTATTTACAATAGCCAAGAGCTAGAAGCAACCCAAATTTCTATAGATGGATGAAAGGCTAAAATGTATATACATACAGTGAATTATTATTCCATTGTGAAAAGCAAGGAAATCCTGTCACATGCTCAAACATGTATGAACCTTGAGGACATTATGCTAAGTGAAATAAGCCTATCATCAAAAACAAATACTGAGATTATTCACCTTGTATTATTCAAGCAAAGTAGAGTGATAGTTAGCAATAATTAAGGTAGGGGAGGAGGAGAGTTGTTAGAGACACAGAACGTCAGTTCCACAAGGTGGAAAAGGGAAAAGTCCTATGGATCTGTTGAACAACCATGCGAAAAAAAGGAACTTTTAATAAAGGAAAAAGAAATGTATTCCTTAAGAAAGTGGCCAGGTAGCATGTGGTAAGCAGCAGCAAGCACGGCAGGAAAGTAAAGGACCGAGAGAGAACACTGTGGGAGGGGGCTGCTGGGACAGAATTTGCCAGAGACATCAGTGTTGATGGATCCTAAGGGTGAGAAAGATACCATAAGGTGCGAAAGAACAAATGGGAAAGGTGGGGAGTTCAGAGTAAAAATGATGCAGCTTGTACTGAATCAAAGTCAGTTCTCTGGCTATGCTGCTACACTCTGCAGGATCTTACCATCTTGTAAAGATGTAAATGATGCACAGAGTCTCTGTATACCTTACAACTGCAGGTGAATCTAGAGTGATCTTAGAAATGCTAGTAGAGGTACATGTGAGAAAAGCAGATGTCTAGGGGCCCCATCTGATTGGAGCATCAGTGGCAGGAGATGAAGCTAGAGAATGAGATTAGGGGTTGACTATAAAAAGCCCTCCACAGAGGTTATCTGGATGGTGTGGGCAGCAAAGGGGTAGGAGAAGAAGGTGGTTGAGAAAGAAACTAGTATCCAGGGCAGATTAGAAGGAAAACCAAGCAAGAGCCATTTGTCACCCCATTTCAGTTGTGAGATGGTGAGAGAATGGACAGATGGTGAACTGGATGCATATCACAATTAATAATGCCGTACTGACATAAAGAATCCAAAGATCTACCTACAGATGAAAATGAATTATTCCCTAAAGGCTCCTTTTGCTAGCTCTTCTACTTCCTCTGTCTTGCCTTTCATAACTTTCCTCAGAGGGTCTCATGCCATGGTGAAGGTAACAGTACTATTAACCTGGAAATGCAGAATCTGCTCAAGGCACATTCTGATGTGATGAATGGAACTGACATGAAGACAGACGAGTAAGATCAGGAGAGCCGCTGAAGGAATTAGGTGGTGGTGTGACACTGCATTAACTGGCAGCCACCTTGACCTGTCATGTTGTTCTTTCTTCTTCATTGGGCATGAGGACAGAAATACAAAGAGTGAGTTCTTAAGACAGGGTGTGAGTAACTGAGGTGTAATTAAAGTCGAGGTGCCCTTCTCCTCATTATTTTGATAAATTTGGTGTCACTTATATATTCTTAGACTTGTTAAGTGAAGTGAATGTAAAGAGAATTGCAATTGGGCTGACAAAAAGGTTCTTTTTTTAATTAAGAAATTAGAGGCACTCTATGCCTCTGTGTTTAAAATCATGATATGTTCAACTCCTGATGCAAGGTTATGATAAAATGAAGATAAATATAATCCAATACCTAGTCTCTATAAAAGCAAAAACAGTACTGCAGGCTTTCAGCATTACCTTAAATGACTGACTTGAATTCCTCCTCTAATTATAAGACAAGCCTCGAAGGGAAATGCAAGGAGACAGCACAGCTATGGCACAAAGGTAATTTGAAAATGCCAAAACCTCAATTGACTTACACAGGGAGCACAGAATACAGCTTTTTAGTTTTTCACTCTCCTTCTGGTACAGTATGGCAGTGATTCATAGGATAAAAGTTAAAAGATCTGCTTGAAGGAAAGCAGGCACACGCTTAAGGTTAAAAACTTCAACTAGAGACACACCTGTGATCCCTCCAAGTTGAAGGTCTGGGCGTTGTGACAGAGAAGCATGACATCTTTCTCCAGATCTCCCAGGCTCCGGTACTTATGATTACGAATTCTTTCCTGATGGAAATTTTGGGGGAAAAAAAATTGAAGAAGAGGACAAATGCAACAATTATTAGTTGGTTAAGAAAGTCAGACTCTCCCTCTGTCTACACAGCATGGGGCCCTGCCAGGGGTGGGGGACTTCACAGCCCCAGGGGTAAGGTTCACTGAGACCACCCTCCCACTAGTGTTCCTTGGTGTGTGTGGGGCGGGGGAAGGAGGAGCATAGGATGGGGGACAAGAGTAGCAATGGGAGGGGAGAGTCTGAAAGGTCTTCAATAAAAGGCAACATAACATAACACAAGCTCCCAACATGAGTAACACACGTGTTACATACATGAGTAAGTAACATGCATGGGAAGGCACAAGGACATCCCCACCTTTCTGGTGGCATGCCCTCTGTAGATCTCAAGTGGTCAGACAGGATACCACTGCTGAGCCCCAACTACACAGTTCAATGAATCCACATGACTGCTTTATTTAGTTGAAGAATAAAGTTAGTAAACAAAATATCTACCTTTATTTTTTTGAAATCCACTGGCTTCCTAATTAATTCATAGTACTCTGGTAACTCTTTCCTGGAAGGTAACTGAATGAAGACTTCACTGAGCTGTCGCCCTGAACTGCAGGATGGGTGAGACAAACAGAAACAAACCAGATCAAGCACTCCTCGGTAGAGGTTTTATTTCAGAAAACATCAACAAAGCAAATTACATCCCATGCCTATAGACACGGGTCTTTTTAAGTTGAGGAAAATCCCACAACTATGCTGGAGATTAGTGCCCCTCCCTTGTGCCAACTTCAAATCACATTAGAACACAATTAGATCCCCACTTCTGTAACACATAAGATATGGGAAGTGCACTGGGGATTACTTTCAGACTGAATCTCTCTCATTATGAGAGAAATATTTTAAATAACCTATTCAGCCAAAAATTCCATTTTAAAACGAATAATAGAGTTGGTTAAAAAAATGCATCAGGCATTATTTCTATACTCCTTTGTCTTCAAAAATTCACTTTATATTTAGAAAGTAACTCAATATGTTAGAATATACTGTGGAAAGCCAGATGAAAAGCTTTTTGCATGCACCCGTGACTATCTTTTTGGTCTTGTTCCTTCTTGAGTATTGTACATACTGAGCTGCGCATACCTTTCTCACTTGCCCCAGGAAACCCTTCATCTTGCCTAATGGCACTTATCTGGGTGGAACAATTTATGCAAAAAAAAGAACAAACATACTTGGCAAATGTGGATGCTGCCTGTTTGTGGAATCAGTGCTGAACCCTTCCCCAAATTTGTGGTGGGTTTATTTAAAAGCAGCTTTCAAAGTGACACATTCTTAGCATGCTGCAATTTTTGAAAAACAGCCTGCAAAGCATCAGAAGCCTTTCACATCCCTTAATATTGGAAAGCGTCATGGTTAAAGGAACAAAGATATATAATTGAGGTTCAAGATCCTAATAACTGATTTGGCCTATTCAGATCAATAACAGCTTGTGATACATGGTATAGTCATTTTCCACAAAACTTTCACTCTCCCTTTATGATGCCATCTCTAGTTCCTTTGTGCAGCCGGAAACAAAACAAAACAAAAAAAATCATAATCACTGCCATGTAGATTTCAGGTGATTCCAGGAGTGTGTGGGAATGCGGGAAGGCAGTGGCAAAGCACGAGTGACAATATGCTGTTTTAACCCACAGTCCCAGTTGTACAATTAAAAAATAATCATAATGACAGTTATCATAAAAGAGGCATGCGCAGTAACTCAAGTGGTTGCCTAGCAACCAGCAGGGGAAAAGCTGAAGTGCAAAAGGGGCCTGCATAAATTAACCGAAAATCCTCTGTCAAAGGGATGGGCCAGTTTTTCTGCTATACTGGGTCACTGTTTTTTTGTTTTGTTTTTTAATGCATATATGGGTCTCATGAATACTAAAATCGGGGGCAAACAAGAGGTTTGTAAAAAGGAGACTAGGGAATTGGATTTTTACATTATTGTGGCAAGAATCAAGGTGTTCTTTCACTCTCCTGCCCTCCCGCCCCCCACCGGCTGCAGGTTGAGAAATGCATTTGTATTTCTGTAATTTATGCCATGTAGTATGTGGCCCAAATGATTTTATTTACTATCACCTTCAACACAGGGCCACGATTCCTGATATATTTTTCTACCATTCTGAGATTTATACACACAAACATTTTACCTATTTCAAATAGGTAAACATAGGAAAGGCAATTTGGAAGAATTATAGATAGTCATTTTTCTCGGAGTGGCTTCTTTATAATTAGCATTCTTTATAACCTAGCATCAACCCAAAAGTCAGACCTCTTTGTAATCACAGATTTAGCACCTGACCCTCCATGGCATCTTTAGTGTCATTTTCTACATTGCCAACAGATGGTGTCATCTTTCTATTGAGAGATTAGAAGCACATTTTTGCTTTGTACACCTGTGATGGACATACCCTTCATTTCAACTGTGCTACTGGTGAAATAAAAAGTAAGTGGTATAGACCAAGAGTGCAATAAAACTCTAAGAGAGGCACGGTGGCAACAGCAATCTTGGTCTACTGTCTCTGTCCCTGGGCCCTAGAACTCCCAGACCCTATAAGGAGACAAGTCTGGAGTTATCCGTGCTCATAAAGGAGAGAGCTGAATGTTCTCAGACTGTGTGCCAATACTGTAAAATGAGAAATAAACAAATTTATTCTGTTTCAAAAATAAGGTCCCATTTGACTCCCCTCCTAAGAACAGAGGACACCGGCAAAAGAAAAACCTAGAAGCCACCCAAGAAAGCTGTCTTGACTACATTGCTTTCTTTATTATTCAAATATCTAAGTGCCCACCAGGACATGACTCCCCAGTTTGTCTTACTGGCCAACTTCTCTGCTATGGCAGTATGACCAATCCCTTCTTTATGACCCATTCCAGGTCACCAGCATGGGTCCATCTCTCATTCCATGGTTGGAAGTTTCTTTATGATTTTTTCCTTCTTCAAATACCTCATGATCAACCCAGGATCAAGAAGCCATTCTCTACAAAAATGGAGGAAATTTTCCCAATTATATTTAACTCTTGGTACCTCACCGCTCAGAAATCCATTCTTCTGTGTTTTTCTCTCCTTCCCACAGGGTGCAAATATTTTACATGTACGCAAACCCTTCCACACTCCTGCTGGAGCAGTGGCTCCCCTGGTATCTCAGGAAAATCTGGGGTCCTAGGCAGCATATAGCTTTCACATGACCAACAAAATGAACTCAGGTGGCAGAAACATTTGCTAATGGATTGCAACAGTAACTTGCTTTTATTCAAAATTACAGGTTAAATTTAAAAAAAAAAAAAAAAAGAGGAAGTAAAGCAGCCTGACACAGTTTTGAATTTCCTGGGATTTCCTTCTCAAACTGGAGTCGAGCAAAGGCTTTTCAAACTGTTTTTCAGTGCCAGAAAGTTTTTTTTTTTTTTTAATTTAAACTATAAAACAATGGACTAATTGTATAACGGTTTACAGAAGGTGATCTGATTTTGTTGAAACACTATCCTCCCCTCCAGGTATTTTCCATTATGTTATTTTACACAATTTAAGGCCTAAATAAATTGCTACTTTGAAGTACACTGCTACCCATGGTGGGTCCACGGAAGGTTTGGATTTCAGATTCATTTCATACAATGACCCATTCCAAACTACAAAGTGTGACTCTGCTAAGAAAGGGGTGTGGAGGCAGTACAAATGTATTGGATTTAATAATTTTCAGGTGTGAGTGCCAAGCACCTTGTCTCTCCAGCAAGGTGAACAGGCACAGGGACATGCCAAGATGTCATATGTGTGAGATGGAAAAGCTTATGGACCACTTGCAAATGATGGTTTGCAAGCCCTGCATGCACAGCCCACCCACATACCCTACTGAGATTTAATTTGTTATGCTTCATCTGAAAACCTATTTTTTTCCCATTACCTCCACAAAGCAAAAGGCAATATTTTCCTATCTATCCAAAATGACTGTAAAAATGGAGACTGCATATATTTTACACTTCACATAATTATCAGCTTTACCATTGATGACATTTTAGGTATAGTTCAGCCATGCTAAAGATCGGCTAAGAAAACCTATTCCTTAAATGTACTGACTGCTATGTCTTTCGGTTATTTTTTTTTTTCAAAAGTACAATGCAAGAAATTTGATACTGGGTGAGGGTCTTTTATTTTTTTCTCCTCCATTTAATTTATTTATTTTTTACCTGCCCAAGCTGATTGACTGACAATTTCAAATAGATAATTCTGAAAAAGAGATCTTTAACCAAAGCTGAAATAAGTTTTATCTACAATAACTAGTAAAGGTAAAAATGTAACTCTCTTAACTCCATAAGAAAATGATGTCATGATTTAGAATACTCACTTGGGGTCAAAAGAATTTCACAGAAAAGTTACAGTCCTGAAGGAATCATACATAGAAAATCATATGGGGAGAAAAGTTTAAAAGCTGGGTCAACATTTCAGGGTAGGAGGTGAAAAACCGTGCTTTCCAGGATCAGAATCCTACGGAGCTGAATACAGACTGCTGAAGAACTTCCCCAAGACCGCAGTTGCAACCCCTTATCCAGAGAAGACTCAGAAACCTGAGTTGGTTCCAAAATAGGTGTTGCAAACACTCAGTATTCACTACAGACATCTCATCGGATTGAGAATTCATAACAAACTTGGAACCTGACCTCCAAGGCTCTTGAAGCACAGGAGAAGCAACAACAAAACAGCAGGATGGGGACAGATCTGTTTTCGGTTGTGGAATTGGTAGTTGTTAAAATCCCCCTAAGGATCAAGACAGACTCGCTACATTATGTTCCTCAGTTACCAAGAAAAAAAAGGTCCATCTAGCTAATGTGAGGCAGAGCTAGAGCGATGTCAGGAGATGTTAAGGCCCCACTAGCCTTGGCAAGAAAAGCCCCAGGATTTTACTCACATTGACAGGCACACTCTGAAGCATACTTTTACTTCTGTCATTTATTCTAGGCTGCAACAGGTAAAAGATGTAGACATGAAGATGTCCATCAGAGGATTATTTAAATTAATTAAATGATTCAAAGCAGCTGGAATGTTTAACAACCAGAGAAAGGACCAGAGAAATGGAATGCTAGGGATTCTACAGTTGTGTGCTTTTAAAGAATGGAAAAAATGCTTGTTATGACATTAAAAAAAAAAAAAAAACCCACAGGCTATAAAATTGTAAGTGAAGGACAACTTCATGGTTTTTAAACAGACATAGAAAAGGACCAGAGGAGATATGCCAAAGCATAAACAAACATTAATAATGGACTCTAACTCAACAAATGAAGATTTATAATCAAATGTAATTTAGAACCATACTATCCATAAAGTTGGTCTCAAGATTATTTGGTTACCTTCTTGAAAAACATGCTCAAGGTAAAGAATCCAGTTTTATTTTTCTTAAATAAATGATATCTAAAGGTCATATGACCAACATTTATTGTATCAACAAGGACAGCACATTTTGCCAACTGGCACCATTTTAATGCTACCAGTAAAGCCAAATAAACAAAATAACTACATTAATATTTCACCTAAGATAGTGCAACCATAAGAACCTATTGTACAAAATTCTTAGCTATTTCTTCAGAATTCTCTTGCTGCATTTACCAGTCACGGGTGCTTGCAAAAGGACATGAGCTTTAGAAAAGGTTTGTTGTTGTTGTTGTTGTTGTTAGTTTTTATCTTTTCTGACAAGCATTTTGAGTAGACATTTTTGAGATTTACCACCTATCACTTGACTTTTAGAAATACTGACTGAAGACGTCTAGTTTCCTCCCCCTTTTCCCTTAACTTGACATTTCCTAATAGCAGGTAGAAGCTTGGAATGCTCACTGTCCTCTATCTAAACATGACGGCTAAATGGGCTGCTGCCTCCCTGAGCAGCCAACTGCTCACTTTCGCCATCTCATCTTGGAGACCCGCTCATGTCTCTTAAGAATGCTTTCCTTCCAAAGTGTCAGGACAGAGCTCCCCGCTTCTACTTGAATATTCTCTCCTTTTATCTGTGCTGTGTCTCCATTCCTTAATGGCAAAAATGCTTTGAAGCTTTTGGCTGAATTGTGACCAAACTCAAAAGCACAAAGCTTTTGCAGACAAAATCAAATACCTTTCCATCTGTGCCCACCTCCAAAAGACTGCTTTGTTCAAAGGGTGGGCTATGGCAGGCACCAGAGCACCGCTTTTCTACAATGGCCAATTTAGTAAACTCTTAAGACAGACATATGAGTGGTAAATCTAAGTAGGGAAAAAGAGGCTTCCTGTGAAAATATAAGAACATGTATACCCAAATAACTGTAACTGCTCTCTCTGAGAGCAATCCATTTTTTGAATCAAAATATTTAAGGAATGGTTTTGAACACAGTTTATCTGCCCAGTTTAAAAAAAAAAAAAATCCATTCTGGTATTTCTATCCAGGACTCCTTCCCCTCCAAGAAGGATCATTAGTGCAGGTGCTGGTCTAGAGCAAGAGAGGCAGAGAGCCTGGGAAAAGGGCCTTCAGGGATAGGGTAATGTTGGAAGCTAGGGGAGGCTTTCTATGCCTCTGAAAGCAGACAGACTAAGTGTATTTGTGGGTTACCCACCTGCTGTATGTGGGTATAACTGGCTGAGCACCATAAATAAGTGTCAAGTCACCAGGAGTCACAGCAGCCTGCTCCAGTAAGCAGTTAAAGAATCAGTATTTGTAATGAGTGCAAAATAAAGCACTGAAACCCATATTTCCATGAGTAGATTCTCTCTGGACGAAATGTCATATCTGAGCTCTAATTCAGTACTTCCCAAAGTGTACTCCACAGCACACCTGCTTAAGAGATAATTAATGGTGTACCTTGAAAGGAAGGTTCACTGGTCAAGAGGAGTTTGGGAAACAGAGTTAAATAGCTTACTTCCTAGCAAGGCTCCCCAATCTCTGACTGAATTGGGACTCTGCAAGAGGGAGCTAGAGGTGTAACATTGGAAGACCACATTCTGGGAGGCATTATCCCAGCCAAGGGACCAGGCTTTGACCTCACTAGGCTACTACTTCACAGGGCAAACTGTCAAACCTATGTTGGGTCCAGAGTGTCTAATACACAGAATGAACAAAGAACAGCTCTTCACCTAGAGCTGGAATTTCCTAAAAATCCACTTGATTGCACTGCTGTTTCACAGCAATTTCTCTGTAATCTAATTAGATCTGCTAAAGGCAAAGGTGCTTGGGCATGATAGACTGTCATAGCAGTCTGCCTCCCCCATTTAAAGGAATACAGAATGTTTGGTGCCAAAGATGCTAAAAATAAATTTTGTCTAAAAGACCTCGTTGGCTGATCCTGAAGGAGTGGTCAATACAATGGAAGGGCTGTTAATAGCCAGCCATGGAGAGAATTTAAGTTTCCTGTTGTGGAATATGTGGGGCTGGGTATCTACATACACATGTGTGCACACATGTATCTACCATACCTCACACATGTCAACCCTCTTTGCATATACACTCCCATAAACATTACCACCATTCACTTATCACTCAGAGAAGAAAGCCAAGTTATCTAAACCCTCTGCTCATATTCAGTGTACCCCAAGCCTATCACTCATACCTGGAGTACGTCTTCCTACCCACTGCCACTTCCTTATTTGAAGGAAGTATCCTCTCCCACCTACCATGCCCCTAACAGATGCCTCCTTTACTCCATCTTCCACTATCAGTGCTATTTCCAAACATGAGTGCACCCATGTCCCTTGTCTGTCTCCTCAAAACAGAGCTCTTGACAGTCACTGAAGGTGCTTAGAGACCCCAATCGTAGAAGATAACACCTGCATTCCTCAGATCGGCTCTTCTGCCTCTCCAGCCTTGACCCCTGCTGTCCCCCTGCTACCTTAAACCAGCCACCTAGTCACACTGGGCTATCTGTGGTCTCTAGAGGAAGCCTGCTTTCCATACTTCCATGGTTGCCTACACCCATGTACCAAGCACATGGTCTCTCATCCTCCACCCCCCTCAGCCTATTCTAGTTGGGCAACTCCTGTTCCACCTCAAGTGGACTTGAACTTTTTCCTATTCCTGCCCCATCTCACCCCTCGGCTCCTCTCCACACATAAACCTTATTCATACTAGGTCTGCATTATTATTATTATTTTTCTTTTGCAGTGCTGGGAATGGAACCTATTGCCTGGTGCCTCCCGGGCAAGCACTCTGCCACTGAGCTACACCCCCAGCCTGCAATACTTATCATATAGCTCTTTCCATCTGAGCTTTATAGCACTCTGTTTTATTTATTTATTTTTACCATTTTCAATACTTGAGACTGACACAGAAAATGCTTAGTGATGTGAAACACATGAAGGATTAAAAAAAAAAAAAACTTCTCTGAAGGAAGGGTTAATTCATTATAACAGAGCCTCTGAACATCACGTTGTCAGCTCAGGCTTATGGGGAAAGGAAGCCTGTGTGACAATTAGGGACAAGACAGGTTCCAAAAAGCCCTGAGGAGGCAGGCACCAAGCCCCCTGCTCCACCTCTGGAAATGACAGTTTGAATGTACTTAGTGAAAATGGATTTGTCTAGGTCCTAAGTACATACAGTAATATTAACTGCCCTCAAAAAGCCCAGGCATGACATTGGGAGCTTGCAATACCCTTTAAAGTTATTAATCCACTTTACATGGTCACATGACCACCGTGACGGAAGAGTGGAAAAGGAGCAAGTGAAAAAGGATCTGGGGCGGTCCTTGCTCATGGGGATGGGTGTTTAGCCTGTGTCATGGTACTAAGGTCATCAGGCTCCATTCTAGGTGGTGGAGGTGGATGTGCCCACCAATCAGTTCCTTTACTGTCCAAACTTACAAAGTCAAGTGTTTGCTGTTTCAATTTCCAAATGCAAATCCAGACTGAGTTTTGTTCCCCTCCCCCATAATGGCAAAAATGGGGCCATTTTCTCAGTAGACACTAAGGTTTGTATGTTAGTTTCTAGCATTAATCATTGTTTACTGAACAGCAATAAAAACCATTAGAAATTGACAATCTTGTTCACCAGTTTCATCTCCACATATGCCCAGGTAGGTACAAATCACCCACAGTTCATAACTCCTTATACAAAGAGGAATACCATAAATGGTGGTCAGTATTCATCCTGAAATACAGGATACAGCCTCAGTTCTTTCCTTTTGGCATTAGGGAAAAAAACCAAAGTGGTGTAAAGGATGTTACGGGATCAATTGATAAAGCTAGAATATGGATGGTAAAGCAATGTACCAATATTTCCAAAAAGGACAGCCTGATTGAAAAGGGCAAAGAAAAGCTGGTTTCAAATGTGGATAGCAACTTCTCACCCTGGTGTATCAGGCGTGCCCGTCTCTCTCTCTCAACCAACATCACCCAGTTCTCATAACCTCTCTAAGGGGAAAGCATTCCTGCTTCCCATCCAACTGAAGCGAAGGTGCACAAAGGTTAGACAGACTGGCCTAGAATGCTCAGCTCCCTATGCGACAGGCAGGCCCAGCAGTCACACCCAGAAAGCCAAGCCGGCGCACACACAGGAGGCAACTCAGCAGCGGGGCTGCACACCCCCAGATCCACTCCAGAATGCAGAACAGCGTGACCAGGCACGCCGCTTCCTGTTGCACGGGATCAAGCCACCACAGGTGCTCTGCATTAAGCTTCTAAACCAAGCACAGAGCCAGGAGACCCACGGAACACACACCACAGGCTGTGGTGGGAGGGGAGGCAGGGAAAGCCATCTCTGAGCTGCTGCATGGGGGCCGACTTTTAGATGGTTCCCACCACCTTTGAGAGGCATGCACAGACGCTTCCAGATTAAAACACAGCACAAACAACTTCAAAAGCATGACAGATGTCTATGAATATCTGTGCCGGCATTCCCCCCACTCTCCATGTTGGGACAATTGAGAGGCAACCAGAAAATTTTGCTTCCAAAGGCTGATTCCTTGAATGGGTCCATTCTTGTACCAAGGGATACCTGTATTCAGAGGCATGGGAATACAAGACAGATCCTGACCTGTTTCCTTCTATTTCCAACTGAGAATTACTGGGCACCTTCTCCACGTTACACCTGTGGTAGAGTAGAAAGAACACTAGAGTCAGAAGACCTGGATCCTCCTCCCCACCTGGCTCCTTCCTCCCAGGCTGGGCCGCCTGGAGAACTCATTTCCCTTTCCAAGCCTGTCTCCTCATCTACCTGTTTGGTTGGGAAGATCACACAGGGTGATGTTTGAAACCGCCATCTGAAGAAATACAAAATTCTCCAAAACTGAGGGGAAATGTATTTCCTAACCTCTCTGGACTTTTCCCACTTTGTCCTGTTCCCTTAGCCCCATTTCCCTCCACACATATCCCATCCATGGTTCGAGAAACAATGGAGGACTGGTGACCACTTGCTAGAGGTCTGTGAGATCCTGCAAAGGTGATGTCAGCCCATCTGCATCTGGCACCTCACTTTTATGATGGGGATGATACTTACCTCAGAGAGTGGCTGGTGACATTAAGTAGGATAAAGCGGCTTTGGTACAGCAGCCAGCATACAGAGGGTGTTCCAAGCATCAGCCAATTTCAGCCTCCGAACACCAACTATGCAGGCAGCTCTGCTTCCTAGAACTCTGTTCTTTTTGAAGGGATCACTGAATGAGTGATCTTCAACTGGAAATGAAAATAAGCTGCCACCTGAGGGCTTCGCCCTTCTACAGGCCTCTTCAGATGAGGATTTTTGACACTGTGATGTGAGTGTTCCTTTGTGGGGTGGCAGAGAGCAGCTGTCAGGTTGGACACATCCTAGAAAAACCCTCTGTCCCATCTAGATCTTACTCTAGGCAAAGACGGCACCCTGTGGCAGACATGGCCTACGCCCGCCCTCCACAGAGCTGCTGCCTCACTCTGCCTTTGAGACCAAGGCATTCAGAGAGGGACCAGCAAGAACTGTGGAGCGGAGGCGTGAAAGTGCATGCTGTATTCCAAATATACAGAATTAATTGGAATGTTGAAGGCACACAGAAGACCAGGAACACGCTGGAAAAACAAAGCTGGCAAGGTTAGGTTCAGAAGGTGAAAATGTTTTTCCTATATTAGGGGAAGCTATTAAAAATTCTAATTGTTATTTTTGTCTGTGTGTATAGTACTAGGGATTGAACCCAGGGGACTGAACCCAGGGGTGTTCCACCACTGGGCTATATTTCCTGTCCTTTTTATTCCTTATTTTGAAACAGGGGCTTGCTAGCTTGCTCAGGCTGGCCTCAAATTTGTGATCTTCCTGCCTCAACTTCCCAAGCAACTGGGAATACAGGCACCACACACAGCTGAAAGTTCTTAAGTAAGAGGAGATGACATGATCAGATCATGTGCCTCAGAAAGAAGGCAGGATGAGGAACGGACTGTAGGCAGGACACACAGACAGACAGCAGCTGTCCCGGGCCCAGCCAAGGGTGAAAGAGCCTAATGAAGATGGCCTGAGGAAGCAGAGGAAGGAGCTCCTTGGAGAGGGTTCTGAGTATGTCCAAGAGACTTGTGTCTGAGTGTATGTCAGAAATAAGGCCCAGAACTGGGAAAACTTCTGGTTTCACATTTGGGACCTCAGGCTTATGATGGTATTGGCCGAAAGGATCTGGAAGCTGAACCAGACCATGTCATCTAGAAAATGTAATAGTGAAGGAAGACAAACCTGGGAACGACTAACACTCTGCCACGCATTTTACAGAATATGCTTATATTCAATCCAGAGACACACAGGCCTAATTCTATGATCTGGGTCTGAGATTACAACTCAATGGGGACACCAGGTTCTGAACAAAGGGAATTCTAACAGAATAATTTCAAATCATTCTGGTAAAGAGTACACATAAAGTCAGAAATCTGATTGTACTTCATTTTTTCTTTCTAAGCCAAACAAAAACAACAAAGAATGCTAAGTAATGACAGATTTGGTTCTCACGTGTGTGGTACTGTTTTCAGAAAGAGAGTGAACACTGGTATGAACAGTTCATTGGATTGAAGCCTTATGATAATAATCAATGTGAGAAAGTCTTCAACCCAGGAGAGACCTAAATGCACTTCTAGTGGGATACTTTGGACAGAAAACCTTGGAGCAAGTTAACATTTTGTTTTAATCAGAGTCTAGCCCTTCTGGAGAATGGGTTGATTATAAGTGGGCCTTCAAAAATAGTAACTTACTCTTACAATAAGGGAAATAATTCAAGTTATTATCCAGTATGTACAGGAGTTAAACAAGTACTATTAGTACAATTAGATGTATAGAACACCAAATCCTAAAAATAAAAGGTACTAGAATGGAATGAAATTGTTGCCTTTATTTTCTCAGAAGAAGGTCATTATAATGGGCTAATATTCCCCCTTCCCCCAAATGACCATAAATTCCACATATGGCCATTGTATCCTCATATAATGGGGCTCACATGACCTTGCCTTCCTTGAATTCCCCAGGCCCATTCCAGGACATCAGAACAAGAGCGTTGCCCTCCACTGTGTGGCGAACTTGCAGGGGCACATGCCTGGAGTGCTGGCTTTGTGGCTGGATTCAGCAATACAGGCTGGAAATAACAATGTGGGAAACATTTCCAGGATGAATGAATGATTTCCCCCCTATGAAAGGAGAGCTAAATTCAGAACAAGCTGAGGCCTACTATGATTCCTAGAGATACCATCAGCCTTATTACAATCAGAGGCAGGAGGAACACAGGCCCAGCCTGGGAAAGAGTAGAGTCTGAAGAGTGAGAGGGAGGCAGGAACTGCGTGGCTGCCATCCCTGTGGCCCCACTTTGTGCCAGCAGTGATCACTGCATCCCTCTTCAAAGCTGGACCTGAGCTGGGCACGGTGGCACACACCTGTAATCCCAGCAGCTGGGGAGGCTGAGACAGGAGAATCATGAGTTCAAAGCCAGCCTCAACAAAAGCCAGGTGCTAAGCAACTCAGTGAGACCCTGTCTCTAAATAAAATGCAAACAGGGCTAGGGATAAAGCTTGGTGGTCTAGTGCCCCCGAGTTCAATTTCTGCTACCCTCACCCCTCCAAAAAAAATGTTGGACCTGACATCCACACTCTGTGCCAAGAAGAATACACCTGCAAATAACTCATCTTCATATAATTGGGAGAGTGGGGAGGTGAAGACACTCTACTCAGACTCTGCTTCCAGATTCTTCAGTAATGAGAACAAAGCTTGCATTGGAAAAGCAAGGCTTAATAAATGCAGAACAAAGCTCCTGATAGGAGGGTTGATAAAAAGAGCATATCAAGGCGCTTCAAATGAGTTCAAGTGTCCAGTTGCAAACTAATTACATCCTGAAAGAGTGTGTAGATTGCTTCTGCTAATAATGTGTAGGAAATCACAGAGAATGGAAATGGAATCAGAAGACTGGAGATAAGAAAATGTCCCAATTTCAAAATGAGAAAGAAAACCTGAGACTGTTATACTTGATGTTGACCCTTGGTAAAAACTTAGAAGAAATTATTCAGATACCATGGGGCTATTTAGAAAAGATAAATAACATCATTAGGTACCCGTAGGAGGTCTCTAAGAAAAAGCCAGGGCAGGCTAACCTCATTTCACTTTTTCCGCAGGGTTTCTGGGTTGATAGATCGATTGGAGAGGCTACAAACATGTTGTATCTTGGCTTTAGCCTTTCCTGATAACCTTGAGAAAGGTTAGATAAATGTAGGTGATAAGGAGGCATGACCTTATGAGTTGACTGATGGTTCATCAAATTGCAGGATTACTGATATGTATATTCATGTCAGCCTGCTGTGATTTTCAGGGGCATGTCATAGAGCCCTGTCCTCTGACCTTTAGAATACCTCAACAATAATTTATATTAAATCTTTAGATGACAAAAATTGAGAAAAGCAAAAATACATAATTTTTCTCAAAAAATGGAATATAAATTTAGAGTTACATCAATAGGCAAGAACAATGAGACCAAAAGCAATAAGGAGGAACAACACATGGATAAGTATAAAATAAGTAGGTCAAAAAAGGTAACGCTCAGTTCAAGGCTAACCTTGGCATCTTTTGTTTGAGAAAAGACCTGCATGTGTGTTTGGTGGGGGAGTGGGATTTTCACCAAGTCATGTGTTAAACGTAAATTAACTCTACGTCAAGGCTGCTGGAAAAAATTAAAACACTCCTGCGTCCTGTTAACCGAATTTTGGTGTCCTGAATAAGCAAGGTAATCACCCCCAGCTGCCAAAGTACCTTTGGAGTTCTGGGTGCCATGTTTCAAATGGGACACTAAGAAAAGAAGAATGTGCCTGTGGAGGTGGACTAGTAGGACTAAAGTCACACTCAGAGAGCAAAGGGAGGTGTTTCAATCTGAAAAAGGTCCTGCGCTTGAGATGCCCGCTTATAAATATTTTAAACGACATTTCTTGGATGAGACTGAATTCACTCTCTGAAGGCACAAGTAGAACAAACAGTTAAGAAGTCAGAGGGCTGATCTATTTTAATGTAGGAAATAACTACTGGGTTCAGAGCTGTCCTTCAGTGTCATGAACTGCCTCCTACAACAGTGAGTGTCCAAGGGAAGGCTGGAGTTCTGACTGTCAGAGGGTGCAGAGGGACACAGAGATCGGACCAAGCAGAGCCAAAGTCCTTTCCAACTTTAAGAATGCCTTTAGGTCTCTCTTTCACCTTTAGCTAACTAGGAATAGGTCACACCTCTGGGTTTGAAATAGTTCCCCTAGACCCTACTCTGCACCATCTTTTTATTTTTTTTTTTAACTTTATTTTTTTATGTGGTGCTAAGGATCAAACTCAGTACCTCGCATGTGCTAGGCAAGTGCTCTACCTCTGAGCCACAACCCCAGCCCTACTCTGTACCATCTTATTCTATATCTCACCCCAGGGGTAATTTTAAATGGCGCGAATGCAATTTGGGATGAATCCCTTTTCAAAGAAACAGTCACAGGTTAAATATTAGATGAACTGGGAATATGATTCTGTAAAGCCTTCTAACAAAGCAGAAAACAAAGCATGCTAAAACAAGTCAAAACAAAGCCTTCCAGTACTACTGGATATAAAGTTTTCTATTTGGGGAAATTAAATGATGAGAACCAGTAGCAGCAGACGAGCACCACCTCCGGTAGCAGCTCATTTATGAATCACACAAAATCACTGGTTCTTCAGGGTCACATTTTTAAAAAGCACCCTTCTTTTTTAAATGAGACCCAACACTGAATACAAAGCAATAAATAGACAACTGAATTATCTTAGGTCTTTATAAAAAAATCAAGACACATCTGTCCCAGAATCATGCAAGAACTTTTGAACAACTGCCTCATGAGAGCTAATTACTTCTTATGTATCTGTTAAATATAGATGGCAATTCTTATTTAATATACTGCTAATCTACCCACCGTCGGGGCCCTGACATAGGACGGAGGTGGCGGGGGGGGGGGGGTGAATGCAGGTGGTTATTTCTTTTCCAGATACATTGAGTTACTATATTAGTAACTAACTTTAATGGCACAAAAATCTCAACAGCGAGATGTACATTTCCCAGTAGCATTTTCTAAAATGAACCAAAAATATGACACTGTATCTAATTAAGGCCCTCCTAATTCGAGTGCCTCCTACTTGAGAACCAAGTTTGGTAAGAGAAATAAAAAATATAAATAGAGTCAGTGCTTTTTCTAGAGGATCACTAATATGAAATATACATGAAACATTCAGTGGTGGGGAATTTAGTACATAGTCTAAAGTACCTGAACGTGGGCACTAACAGAAAGAGTCCCAGGAACTTAAGAAAAAAGTAAATAAACAAATGAGTAAATAAAACCAGGAAAAAGGGAAGGGAAAAATACTTAATACCTGCACACCAAAAAAATTAAATATCCTTTACCTACAGTATAACTAAAGACTTGTTCAACAGTCCCAGGGAAACTGCATTTTCTGTTTCTGGAAATAAAACCATGGAAACCAATATCAGCAAGGGCACTTTCTTTTTCTTTCTTTCTTTCTTTTTTTTTAAACATGTTATCATTTTTTAGTACCTTTATTTTATTTTTTTTATATGTATGTGGTGCTGGAGCAAACCCAGTGCCTCACGTGTGCTCAGCTCCACCACTGAGCCACAACCCCAGCCCAAGGACACTTTCTTCACAGTGCTCAGAGGTCTCTTCACCTACCTGATTAACCACTCACAGTCTCAAACGCTGATTATTAATAATTAAACTGTTTAAAGGACCTAGGTGATATTAACTCATCCACAACTACAATTCCAGAGGGCAACTGAATCTCAAGCAAGTCAGTTAGCCAGGTGTCCCACAGCTAGTGAAAGCCAAAGTCAGCATTCAAAAGCAGGCAGATAGGTGAAGAGAAGAGCTGTGCTCCAAGCCAGGATACCATGCTTTACTGAGGCTAAAAGGATAGACCTTATACTACCCTGCATTTTGGGAGGGTTTCTAGGAAAGCAGTCAGCTTACAGCCATGTACACCATCAAGTCACAAACTCTAGGGCTATGGAGCTAGAGTTGATATGAATGAGGTAGAAAAGGGACGGTGATGAATGGCAACTCACACTATACAGGGGAGATGGTGGGGAGTAATGAGGATGGTGGTAACTGACAGCTTCATGCCCCAAATAAAGAGGATGGCCACTTCTTCACTCCTGTTGATTGCAGCCTTAGGGAGTGTGTGGCAGAGTGTGCCCACTCTGCCACACACTCCCTAAGTTTTTAAGTTTTTCAAAAAGGTGGGCTGGGTAGACAAGAAATGTACAAATTTTATGGACTGGTTTTGAAATGCATTTGCTCCTCCTATGACCCCCTTAAAAACAAAATAAAACAATCACTTGGCAGCACATGGTCCACCAGTGACTGACCTCTACTATGTCATTAAAGGAAGACACAGCCATCACTCTGGAATCAGAGGCCCAGCTTTAAGTCTCCAAAGTCATCCTTGGGCCTTCTCAGAATTACAACAGCCCCCAGACTCATTCTGCGAGAATGAACAAAATGCCTGTTAAATATCCAGGCACATCTGGTCAGAGAAACAGATGTTATACTCTCCTGAGACAAAAGAAAAAAAAAAAAAAAGCTAGAAGAATGTGCATCCAGAGTGATACTCTCTCCTCAGTAATAATTTCCTTACACCAGGGGCTGATAAAATAAGGTGTAATAATCCAAACTTCCGGTCTATGGGAAATCAAGAAGCAGAGCTGGGGGTGAGCAGAAACTTGGCAGACAGAATTACTGATTCTTGGTTTACATGAGGAAGTCTTTATGTTCACTCTGGGCAAAGACTGGATTTGTGGGATTGCCATCACTCCCCTTTGTCGGTGAATAGCAGATCCAAACTCACTGTCATGGGGCTGACCCTTGGTGGCAAATTCAGAATTCTTAAAGGGGATTTTGTTTTGTTTTTAATTTCAGGAAAATACTAAATACAGAGCATGAACCCTAAGAGATCTGTGTGGGCAAAAGGGGCAAGAAATTCTGACCCTTTTCACAGAGGTTTTCTCCTACCCATTCCCCTTCACCATTTCTGAGAACTCCTTACAGCCAAGAAAATCTTACCAATAAAACCTCAGGGTGGAAAGTTTATTACTTTTTTGTTCCTGAATTTTTATAACAATTTCTCCCTTCTTAGTATCATGCGTGTACCAAAACCACAGTGAAAGACTAAAATCACAATTTACTTATTTGTGTTAAACACATCCAGGTGTACAGAGAAACACCTAGGTTAATATCAAAAATCTCTGGTAACTAAAAACTGAATAATACCACTACGAAATTTAGAAACCAAATCATCTGTTTGGTTTCCTATGTTTCAACAGAAATGAGATGCGATCTTCAAATGAAAACACCGTCACATGATTATCAAGTGGAAACCAAATCAATTAACCAACATCAGTTAACCAAAATGCAGCCTAACTAGTTTGCCTACTGTATAGGGCTGATGGACACCTTAAAATGTCTGTTTTGGTTTTCAAATAATTATTCATTGTTTAAAATGACCCGGGAAGTGTCCAGTGATATTCCCACAGCTCATATCCAGAAGTTCCATGAAAAAGAGTGAATGTGCTGAAATATCAGGCTGACTATGTAGAATCACGAAGATGACAACTCAAAGAAGTGCTCAGAAACCCAAGGGTGAGAAGGACAGAGAGAACAGTACTTCAAGGAAACATCGATATGGTTTTCAACAGTGCCTTAGACTTGACATATTTACTTTAAATACATGAGGATTCTCCTTTCTCTAGCAAGTCAACCTCCAAAGTGATTTCACTCTATCATCCCAACCCCTCTGACAGCAACGGTATCATTTCCGAGGTCCTTAAAGGATCCTTTTTCCAGTTTAAATTTAAGATTCTGTTATCTAAACTCATTTCCTATCTAAACTCATTAATAATACATGGTGAAACATCGTACCACATAGCAATAGTGGCCATCCGACATGGCACAAAGTGACTCACACCTTTGGAGAGAAAGCCATGAAACACACAGACAGACCTTTCAACCCACATATGCAGCTTCATGAATCTGGCTTAGGCAGTGTCACCAGTGCTGCTGGCGGATGATGATGATGGAGGCGAAGGAGTGAAGCACTCACCTGTCTTTGTAGTTTATCACAGTATCAATGATGGCGTTCATCTGCTTTGTCAGTTTGGGGGGGTTTGGGGAGAGTTTCTCAGCTGGAGGGCGGCCTCTTCTCTTCTTAGCCTTTTCTACATCTTCCTTTGCTGGATCTTTTTCCACGTTTCTTCGTCTTTTTCTCTTCTTAAGCCGCACTTCCTCTTCCATTTCTTCCAAATTTCCGTCTTCGATGGCCTATTAATCAGAAACAAAAGGAGAGATACTCAAGACAGGAAAATAATCCAGACCAGTTACATACATTTATTTAAGATATCCATATACACATGTGTATATATGTGTGTATGCATATATATATATATATATATATATATATATGCACACACACATATACATACACACTGTGTGTATGTATATCTTGAATAAATAAAATAAGATGAAACTAGCAAAAAAATAGAAGTTTACAGTAATCAATAAAGGAAGAAGAAAAAAACCACCACCACCATATTGGATAAATGCATCTTTAAACCAAGTCTGTTTCATAAGCAAAATATGTTGAAGGCCTGAGACACTCATGGTAAAGATCTGACAAAAAATTAAAACATCTATACATTCAAGTGCCTGAAGATCACTGAATCCACATGAAATTTTAGCTCAATATGAGACAAAAAGACTCTCATTGTCTCATTACAGTAAGGAGGAAAGGTAAACAAACAAGGAGGGGTGGGTGAGGAAACAAAATTCCCCTAAGAATACACCCATACAATCAGACAAGCTTTGACCTTTTCTTCTGTAAGGTTTTACATCAATTTAGTCATGATTCACAACATAAAATCAAAATTCTATCCAGAGTTTGTTCTAACGTAGCAATTAGTAAACAAGGGAACGGGAAGTACAAAGCCACATTCCTTGGTAAACACACTTAAATCACCCGATAAAGAAAGAACACACACACTCACAAACAACAAACACTTTTTTCCAATTACCTGCAAACGCTTGCTTTAAACCAGAGCCAGCAGCACTAATGCAGAGAGATAATAAAATAGCTATAAAAACAACCAGGTATAAAAGAAACCTGTTCATAAAGGGCTAAAAGATCCATGTGACAGACCCAGAAGTTTAAACTTTTTTTTTTTCCTGGTAAGTCTCAAAACTTAAGAAGAAAAATACAGGGGAAAAATGGGAGGGGGGAGAAGAACACAAAAACACACAGAGAGATAAAAGAAAATCTGATCATGGAAAAAGAAATTTTCTAAAAAAATCTTCAAATTACATTTTGAGATTGCTTTCTCACACAAAATAACTGATGTTGTTATTTGTTCCTCCTGCCTCTCAATATTGCCTCCAGTATGCAAATGCTAATCAATCCTTTCTCTTAGCTGAAAGAGCTCTAATCATAAGGCAATTACCTTCATTTCTCCACAGCACCAAACATGGCTAATATTTATGATCATGTGAGTATAACAATCAATATAAAGAGTGATTACAGCTCAGACATAATTTCTTTCACTTATGTACAATGCCTCCTGCAAAAAGAAAGGTTTTGTGAAGAAAACCTGGTACAGAACACAAAACAACCTGGCATGTTAAAAATGCCACTGGGATTAAAAAAATGTTTCCTATGCATCCTCCAAATGTGCAAATCCATAGAAGCAACATGCACACAGACAGAATCCTCAGGGACAGCCTGAGCCTAGGCCTTAATAATCAAAAGACAATTTCCATCACGATCCTACAGTGTTCAGATAACCAGTATGAAGGAGGCGAGAGCTGATGAGTTATGAGGAAAAAGAAAAAGAAAGGAGGAAAAAAAAAAAAAAGCTCCACATTATTTCATTAATATTCATTTGCCTAAAAAGCAGGACACCCACTATACAGCTAAACACACTGCAGCTAAGCGAAGACTGAGAAAAGGAAATTGTCCCGCATATCTTGGAGGCTGAACATGCTAATAATAAATACAGCATGCAAGGCTGTCAACAGTTAATGGTATTGCTCTCCTCAAGCACCCAGTCGCACACAGAAATACGGAGAACACCGGCTTCTGATGTGTTACACACCTACACATGCCTGGGATGTACTTCTACTGAATCTTCAAGACGGCAACGAAAAAGGATATTTACCTTACCACTATCAGCAGGCCGGCTATCGGAAATCACAGTTAGTGGGGATAAAATTAACAAGCCAGCAAAGCAGCGAGCTGCTAGTCTCTTCATCAGCTGATCAGGAAAAAAAAGAGAGCTGGGAAAGGCTATGTTTTCATATACAAGTAATTTTATTTTACTGAAAATTTAATACTGAAAGGATTGTGGATACTCAAATCTGCTGTTTCATTCTACCTACTACAAGGCCCGAAGCCTTCCTCCTTCAGCCTGTTTTAATATTGACAACTACTTATCATATTTTTTTCCCCCTTATTATTCCAGGCAGCAGAATTAGAGATTTTAGCTCAGGTGGTTTCTGATTCTCGCTCGAATTTTAGCAATTAAGCCAATAAGAAAACAAATTAATATTCAAATTTTATTTTAAAAATAGAAACAAGGTATGCTTTCTTTTTGTATTTTATACCTCATTCTTGTGCTTTTTTTTAAAAAAAAAATATGCTGCATGGTTTGGGAGCAGTCAAACAATTTTTAAAACAGAAGACAATTTTTTTTTTCATTAGATGCATGTAAGTAAAAGCAATGTGCATGTTCTCAGGTTCAAATATTTTAAAACAATGTTATTCTTCTCTTTAAAGAAAATCCCGAGCAACTGTGATACTTCACTTTCAGTTTCATGCTGTAAAATTTTTCATTGTTTTTCTTTTCAGTGGGATAAAGGAAGAGGGGCAAGTTGTGAACAGACTATTTTACTCTCACCCCCTTTAATTGTGAAAAAAAAAAAAAAGGAACAAAGCATAAGCTTGTGGACTTTTAAATCTAGAAATCAGTGAGTAGCTAAGAAGCTAAAACAAATTAAATTGCAAACAGAACTAGTGAAAGATGTTTATTACAATTGCTAATACGTGCAGATTGTTATTAAATCTAGGTCCTGGAATGACAAGGAAACACACAAAGTACTGACCATTATTCCCCTTAAATTAAGGCTTTATGCAGGAATGCAGAGAGCTACAAAACACCTTCCCTCCTCCCTCCCCAAAGACCCCAACCACATCCATATGCAGTGCGTCAGGCTCTGATGGCTGAGGGTCTCTTTCTAATGGAAATCAATTCACTACATATTTCCCAATGCTTTTCGCACTTAAAGGGTAGAGTAAGATTTCTCCTGCTTGTCAGGAAAATTCTTCATGGAGATAAACTGTTCTTTTGTTTTAAGAGATTATTTATTAAACTAGCTCAACTGACTCAACTCAGCGCTGGAGGGGGGGGCACAAGAGAAAAAAAAAACAAAACAAAACAAAAAGAAAAAACTTGCTACACAATGCTAAAAGTACTACCCCATAAAAGAATTCCCTTCCAAACCTTTTACCAGCACAATAATGAAATAAATCACAGAAGCAAACCCCCAGTTTCCGACTGGTGACGTGTTGCGCAAGAGTGCGAGCCCTAATTCAACATACAGAAGGCTCCCATGCCGAACTGCCTCTAGATTTAATGAAGTGAATAGGAAGGAAGTCGGGGGAAAAAAAGTGTACAAATAAGAAATTAACACTTTCCTTCCCTACCTAAACGGTGTGCTACAACTACAGCGAAGTTTGGTGAGGCACCTCTTTCCTTAAAGGCACACTGCACCCATTTGGCTCCGGATGTCACGAAAAAAAGCCCCATATGGTGATAAAAAAAATCCCCAGCCAAGTTAAAAGAGTTAAGCATATTTCAGCCAGCGTTTTCCTGAATGAAGCTGGAAATTACTCCTTCCTCCACTGGATGGCAACCTTTATTCCCCCCCCTTTCTTTCTCTCTCTCTCTCTCTCTTCTTTCTTTCAATTTTGCTTAAAAGAAAAAGGCATTTTCATGACACAAGGATGTGCAAGAGCAAGATGCAGACTGGCTCCCTCTTCAATTAGTGCTTAAGAAAGCAGCATGGGGGTTCTGACATGCAGGAGACAGTCGCGCAGGATTTAGCTGCTTTCTAGAGGAAGCACTTTGCAGCTTGCAAAGCACATGGCAGACCCGGGGAATCGGCCACACGTGGTTCCAGTCGTGGACCTCTGTCATCATGACACACACCAACTACATCTTTTATTAAATGATGGAAGGTCCAGAAAGTAGGCATTGTGCTTGTTCTCAGCCCCGCTGGGGTAATGAGGTGCTATTATATGTGACTTCACAATGCCACAGCAGAAGGGATCCTGATTATGAATAGGTAAACAGGGACAAGCACACAAAAAGCCACAAGCCAACTCTGGCGCATTGTTTCCATCTCTGCATCTCCAAGTCCACCAAGCAGCTCAGCACAGCCTTCACAGCAGAACACACCACCTTAAAAAACATCTAAAGGAGCCATTCTAAAGATATTCAGACAATACACAGGAAATTCCTTCCATGTTTAATGGGAAGATCAGTATTCCAATTCAGATATTTAAATATCACAATTGTTACTGCCCAATGACAGTGACATTTCTCCCTGGGGGCGTTGGGGGTTCTTCCTCTCTTAGAAATTCTACTGAGGACCCCAAGATGCTGCAGGGGTGGGAGCAGGTTCGAGAAACCAAGGAAACTGGTTTCTAAAGACAATTACTTCATAGGAGAGCTTTCTGAGGACAAGCGCTGATCAGCAAAACCTCCCTCAAGCCCTGCTGAGACCTTGCAAGACAGTAAAAGGTAATGACCCTCCAAACTGGAAGAGAAATCATAAACAAAAAAGGTAGAACTTTAAAGAAAATTTAAACTACCATGTATGAGGAATGTTCTCATAATAGGAATATTAAATAACAACAACAGACACAAAGCTCTCCCTCAAAGATGCCCCACCACCTTAGTCACTTAGGGTAAAACCAACTGCAGATCTTTTGGATGCAGAATTTCATACTTAGGGTTTTGATTAATGATAGTTGTTTTTTTTTTTTTTAGTTTGTTTGTTTCTTAATTATTACCATCTTTGAAAGTAGCCTGTTAGAAATGAATGCATAAAGGAATGTAGTTCAGTGGTAGAGTACTTGCCTAACATGCAGAAAGTCCTGAGTGGACACCCAGCACCCCACAATACAAAATGTATGCACAAAATTGAATTCCCTAAAATGAAATAAGGCAGAGCCAAAACGACAAATACTGTATGATCCCATTCAAAAGAGAAAGGAGGACAGTGATTGGCGGGGTAGAGGGATGGGGAGTTAATGTTCAATGAGTAGAACTTCAGTTTGGGACAATGAAAAAGTCCTTGAAATGGACCACACAACAATATGAATGCACTTAATGTTACTGAAAGGTACACATAAAAATGGCTAAAACAGTACATTTTATATTATATGTGTCTTACCAGAAGGAACAAAGTCTCTAAATCAATCAAATTTTCCAAATATTAAGGAAAAAAACAAAACAAAACAACCACAGGTTTGTACATGTTCCTACCACCTCAAATGCTTGCTTGCACGCAACACTAGTGACATCTGGGTAGCTTTCCCTGGGAATGTAAAACTTTCAGCATTTCAACAGGTGGCACGTTCAATCTTGTCCAGGTTAATGACTAGCAAGCAGTCCATTCAAAATCTCCACTTAATGATGTAAGAAAATACAGGACATACCTATTTACAAATTTTATACTTTAACATGTTTCAAATATTCAGATGAGTTGATATGAAGGCTGTTTTAACATATGACCCCCCACCCACCCACTGCCATACAAAAAAACTGGTGATATATTCATTTAACCAGACCGCCCATTCACTTCTTATTTCACTCATTTGTCAAGTTGAATACCAATCTTACTGCTAGCTCCCTCTCAGTTGGACTGACATGTAGGATGCTGGCCATGGACAAAGCAAACTGAGCCTCGATGAAGTGAATTTCTGGTACAGTAAGTTTTTCAGGTTTTTTTTAAATTGTTTTTGTTCA
Organism: Marmota flaviventris; assembly: GCF_047511675.1. Classification (NCBI taxonomy): domain Eukaryota; kingdom Metazoa; phylum Chordata; class Mammalia; order Rodentia; family Sciuridae; genus Marmota; species Marmota flaviventris. The sequence goes on along the minus strand of NC_092510.1, from coordinate 38,003,307 downwards.
ATAACCTCAGATCACTTTAATAGAAAGAAAGAAAGGAAGGAAGGAAGGAAGGAAGGAAGGAAGAAAGAAGCAAACTTCTCTCTTTGTACCTATAGAAGCTACATAAAGAAACTGGGGACTAGTGTAGAGGGTTGAGGGGAACAAGAAGAGTCACAGCTTATATATTTCAGACAAGGTAAATTAGTACAATATTTCAAGAAAAGCAATTTGGAGTTTAGAAGAAGACAATGAGTTAAGGGAGCATAAAAATTATTATATGCAATGCAATCAACTAAGAACTCATTTGTACCTTTTGAGCGGTTCTAAGCTCAGTATTCTGTTCAGGGAATGACTTTTAGATTTAGTAGAGCGTAGCCCCCAACACATCTGGTCTTGAAGACCCTACCAAATACAAACATAAATAAAGGATTGATACTGTTCTTACCAGTTAGGCACATGTTATATCCAGCTCCCTTGGGTGGAAAAAAAAGAACCTGAGAGAAATCTGCAAGCCTGCAGGAGGCTTAGAGAAACAGCAAAGAATTTCAAGAAACACGTTTCAGCTTTCTCATTCCGAGACCACTTGTCCGGTTACTCTCAATTCACAAGAGCCAGAACTCCACCCACTTGGCTCTTGAGCAGGGCCAATTTTGTACTTCGAGGTTCTCAGTACATTAAAACAATGGAGAAATGCCAAGAGAGGGTTAACAAATTGTGGTATAATTCTAATGTTTACTATGAGCAACTTAATGCTTCTTAAGTCAGACAGGTAAAATAAAATACAATGACTAAGATTATGAATTAATTTGGTGATCATGTCCAAAGGCATAGTGGAGCTTGAGTCAAAAAATAGATCTCTTCTAGGCTTCCCTCTCTTAGGCCATCCACGAGGTACTGATCCCTGATCCCAGGTAACATGCTATCACAATAAATTCTTTGGTCTATGTACCCATTATGGTTAAGAGCATAAAATTAATGTCAGGGTGGTAAAAGGGGCCCTTTGGGCTTGAGGCAGATGCAAAGAATGTTCATGGATAGCTCCCAAAATGAGGGGTAGGATGGGTGCAGGGGGACACACATGAATGAAGCAATACTAGAAATCAAAAGCAGATTAGTTTGAGGCTCTTTGATGATACAATCTCAACCACAGTTAAGTCTGGGATTGAACCCAGGGCCTTCACATGGTAGGCAAGTGATCTACCACTGAGCTACATACCCAGGGCTCTTAATAAATCTGCAAATACTTATTATTGATACTTCTGCTTCTACTGCTACGAATGCGACCACCACTGCCATCAGCACCAGTGGTTAAAACATATTGTTTGCTGGCTTGCCAGGAATGCAGGGCTTTATGCTCTTGTACTCCTTTAGTCCTCACAGCAATCCTATGAAGTAGGCACAATTAATCTCCCTTCACAGAGGAGGAAACCGAGGCACACAGCAGTGCACCATCTTGCTACAGAACATTCAAAAGTAGCCGACTTGGCATTTGAACTCTGGGAGTTGGGCTGATAAACCACACCCTTAACCAGGTGGTTGTTTTACTTTACAGCACACAACAGTTTTGTTTTTCATCAGTCAAAGGCTAAGGTATATTTTGCTAGGTTCAGGTGAATACTGCAAGTAAAAACAACATGGTCCATCCCAGAAAGACTCCTGGCAAAGATCACACGTGTGCACACCCCTGCACAATCCTTACTTTGCATGGAGTGTGGCACCATAAAAACAACCAAGCAAGGTGATACTGTCTAAAGCCATTTTAATAATCAATAGGGAAATTATGATTGTTTCATGATCTTTAAACAACTTATGTCAAAACTTATTAAACATTGACTTATTGTCGGTTACACCTGTATAGGGAAAACGAACATTTACTTAGTACACTAATTTAATGTATCAAACGCTGAATGGTAAAATGTTTTATATCTGTGTAAAAAAATGATTGAGAGCATTTTGGATAGCTCTTGCCTCCTCCTCTTCAAATAACTTATGACACGAAGCAAATCTTTTCTATGCCTTGGCAAACCGCCATACTTCCAAGTTTACATCGGCTTCCAGTATTTCATCCTCTGCTCTTTCAATGTTATGAAATATCTCACAATTCCTTTAATGTGAAGGAACTTTTGGCCAGTGCCACTTCTTTTGGGACATCTTAAACTTTTTCCATCAAAATCCCTGGCTAAATATCTAGTCTCCCCTTTATGGCCACTTTGCAATCTTACATCTTCTTCCTTCACATAAGTTCTCAACAGGTTGCTTTCAAAAGATATATTTCATCAGCCTTAAAAACTGGATGATCATCATAAACCTGCCTGCACTAATCCTCAGACTCTGGGTGCAGATTTCACAGAGGCATCCTTGCTTGAACTAGTGGTGTCACCAGAGAGTCTAACAGTAACCCTTTCATGTTGACACTGAAATAAAGAGGACAGTCTTTACAGGTAGTAAAAAGTTCCTCTATAGTCTCCATGTAATTATCATTTTCTTTCAATAAGGCAACTAACTTCCACACTTTTGCCTGAATTCTACCTAAACTCACTGGGATTATATTATTATGGTCTTCAATCTAAAGTAGAAGTAAATACTCAATTTCAACCATAAGTGGCTTTCTGTTCCTAGTAAAATTTAATCTAAAATACCCTGAGTTGACTTTACCTTGTTTTTGACATTCAGCAGACTTTTTCCAGGTGCCTGAATCGAAGCCCCACTCAGGCCCAGGTCCTGTGTTGTCTTTACTTTGCTGCAGCCATTTTCAAATGTCATAATAAAACCAACCACATGTCTTGTCGTGCATTATTGCTTCTTGTTTCATTACTGCACTCCCACCTTTGGTGACCAATTCCCTCTCCTGATGAGCTATTTTTTAAGATGTCCCTTAGGTTTGTCACTGGAAGACAAGGAGGCAACACAACTACACACCTTGCTGTCTGTGGCTAGACTAACAGATGTTCAGATTAATTACTGGCACATTTTGAAAGAAGTGATGTGACTGGTCACTGGCCATAATATGCACCTGTTTTATAGTGATTTGTGAACTGAAGAACTAGCAGTAAAGCCTAGACTTTATGTAAAATGAATCATAATTGCTATACCATGTTGTTATGTGCTAAATTGTGTCCCTCCAAAATACTATGTTGAGGTTCCAACCCCTATCAACTCATAATGTGACTGTATTTCCAGCAAGAGAAATTAAGGTATAAAATGAGCTGCCATGACTGTTGATCTTCTAAGAAAAGGAGAATAGGATTCAAGGGCACATGGAATATTGACCATGTTTAAAGGAGGCTATACTGCAAGCAAAGGAGATAGGCCCCAGAGAAAACCATTTCTGCTGACACCCTGATCTCAAGACTTTCAGCCTCCAGATCTGTTGGAAAATAAATTCCTATTGCCTAAGCCACCAGTCTGTGGCATTCTGTCATGGCAACTCTAACTAACAATACATATGGTAATTAAAACTTGTTAAAGAACTGGTGATTATGTCACAGTAATGGAAATTTGTAGTAGTGGAATGGTGTAAAGCAAGCTGCCTAGATGCAGGTATGCACCTCTCTGAATAAGTGACAGCAGACTTTGTTTTTCATGCCATCCTATAATGCAAGGGAAACTGCTCTACCCACAACACCTATTGCCTGGGCAGCCACGTTCTAAATCAGGCGACTTCTCCCTGTTCTGTGAGAATGGCTGCGTGCTTTCAGAGTGACCTGACTCTAGACTTGTGTGGGGCCTAACAGGAGGTCATTCTATAACAGAGAGTGATTGGCTGAGCCAGTCCGTTCACTTCATTTAGGGATCTGAACTATAGGTGTGAAAAAAATATGCTTGGATGGTGTGGGTGTTGAAGCACAATAAAGGTCATGAGCATCTAGGCTAAAGATATCATAGGTAGAATGCATGAATAAACAGAGGACAACAGGGGCAGGCAACAAATACACTACATGAAGAAACAAGAGAGTAGTTGGACCCATGGAAGCTCAAATTGCACCCCAATACACATTTAGCTCAGCTATGTGCAGATACAAGAATACATACAGATGCATATATATATATATATATATATATATATATATATATGTACATATATACATATTCCTATGTCACTAGGGTGTCAGTAGTAGAGTGCTAACTCCAGTTGAAGATGAGAATACAACTTAAAAATGTACAATAAATTTCTTGTCTAGTTTGCATGCAGTTCTAAATATGTTTAAGATTGTCAAATATGATTATCCTTCCTACTCTACTTAATAAAGCTAAAATTTCAAAACAAAACTGAGACTTACTTAGCTAAGAGCTATATGCACATGGCAAACAAAACCTACTATGCAATAAATTTTAAAGTGAATCTTTAAAAAACCAAGAAATTACAGCAGAGATAAATATGACCTGGTTTTACTAATAAACACGGTTCTATTCTGGCTTCACAAGGCTTCCATAGCTTTTTTGTATCTTAAGTCAGGACTAATAGTTTTGCTGGGAATCCACAGCTAAAGTTGAGAAGGATGGGGTGGCAGAGAATTGATGCAAAGAGACAGAGTTCATTGATGCCCAGCCAATGATTTGCACAAATAGATGAGCAAAGGAACTGGCTCACTGGCGGTTGCAAACATATGTAGAAAACAACCCCTAAAATGCATTGCAGAAAAGGAATAACTAGAAAGAATTTTAAAGACTGTACACTTGTTACTAAATCTGAAGGAAGTCAAGAGGCTCCATCATTGATCTCCCCTGAGGACCCTACCTCTGACAAATACCTGCCTTGTCTGGGCCTTTGTGCTTTTTATGGCTTGATTCAAATACCAACAGGTATTTTTGTTCCCAAATGAGTTGATGCATGAGCAACTACATATTTTAATCAAATATCACAATGAAATATAATTGTGAGAAGAGAGAAGGCTCTCATTTCTACAAGCAGTGAGTACTAAGACTAAAAAAGCTGAAGCATGGTGGCACACACCTGTAATCCCAGCCACTCAGGAGGCTGAGACAGGAGGATTGCAAGTTTGATACCAGCAAGATCTTGACTTAAAATTAAAAATAAAAGGACTGGGGATATAGCTCAGGGATACACTGCTTGTCCAGCATATGTGAATTCTTGAGTTCAACATCTACTACCAAAAACAAACAAGCCAAAAACACTCCAAAAAGGTATGTTTCTTTTCTTTTCTTTTTTTTTTAAAGCTGTTTCTTTTTTTCTTTTTTTTTTTTTGAGAGAGAGAGAGAGAATTTTTTTTTAATATTTATTTTTTAGTTTTCGGCGGACACAACATCTTTGTTTGTATGTGGTGCTGAGGATCGAACCTGGGCCGCATGCATGCCAGGCGAGCGCGCTACCGCTTGAGCCACATCCCCAGCCCAAAGGTATGTTTCTTTAAAAAAAAAAAAAAAATCCAACAGCACTGTTGAGTCTGGCAAGAGCTGAGCTGTTATAATTTGGGAAGAGTCTGCACTCAGCGTGCTTTGTTAGTATCAAATTCTCATCAACTCTAAAAACACCCAAACTGGAGATCCTAAGTGACAGTTAAGGCTTTAGTTGTACTTTTTGGAATGGTGAAGATCACAAGGAAGGTCAACTTTGCTCTTTGTCACCTGGTCCATTTCCTCCTTTATATTAGCTTGATTCTGTATTTTTCTAACGTTCCATTAGTCAGATCTTAACTACTTCCTACTTCAGGTTACTGCTCTATCCAAATTCCTGTTTTCCACAGTACTATGATTCCAAGTCTGTCTGTCTATCTGAAATCTAGAGATTGCCAGGACCTGGTCTTACTCAGTATGATTTGCCATTAGCTAGGGTCGGATGTGTGGAATCTCAGAATTCCAGGTTGAAACCCTAACCCTAAGGTGGCAGTGTTAGAAGATGGGACACGTGGGAGGTGATTAGATCATGAGGGGAGAGATTTCATGAGGGCGATCAGTGTCCTTATAAAATAGGCTCCAGAAGGCTCCCTCGCCCCTACCATGAGAGGGCAGAGCAAGGAGCTCCATATGAACATGTGGCATTACCAGACACCAGACCTACTGGTGGCTTGATCTGGAATTCCAGCCCCCAGAACTATGAGAAATACATTTCTATCATTTACAGGTTACCCAGTCTAGGGGCTGGGGATACAGCTCAACTGGTAGAGTGTTTGCTTTGCTCGCACAAGACTCTGGGTTCAATCCTAGCAAAACACACACACACACACACACACACACACACACACACACACACACACATTACCCAGTCTAAGATATTTTGTTACAGCGGCCCAGACTAAGATGTTGGCTATGTGAATACTCTGCAAGGAACAGGAACACATGTGCAACTGTGCAATGCCCCACCATAATCCCCTCTTTTGTGATCATTCTCCCCTCTCACCTGAACGTCCTTCCCAACCTCTGAACCTGTGCACGTCCTGTCCTATACATGCTTCAAGATCAGCTCCCATTCCCCACCGCCACCCCCCCCCCCAACGCCTTAGAATCCTCCCCAGGTGCACCAGATCATTTTGACAATTTTCAAAACACAACTTTTACACAGGGTTCCCTGGCAAAACTGCTGTATTTATTTACTGATCACTGAGCATGGATTCAAGTGTATTGGTTCTAGATATTTCTATATGATTAGTCAAACTCTAGCATCAAACTGTCTTTTCTCTGCATCACCCTTTCTTGCCTTCCCTCTGCTGTCCAGCTACAAATCACCTCCACCGATGATTCTACTTTCTGGCCACACAGTACAATTCCTGAGCACCCACAAGAGCACTCATTTGTTCAAGTTACCAAAAGCCTCCAGATTCCTGTATCTTAGTCCCATCTAAACCCTATTTTATTTACTTTCTCCTCTGTTGTTCCTTAAAAATCACTTTCCTATTTTGCTACTATTGTGTTTCCCTACTTCATCTAACTTCTTTTGTGATCATTCTCCCCTCTCACCTGAACATTTCTCTCTCCTTAATTGCACATTCCCCAACTTCTCCATCCCGCACCCCCATTTTTCATTCTCATGCATTGCAAACAAGCAGGCAAAGGTCTCACAGTCCCCTTCTGAGTCCACAGAAGACATTTGAATGAGGTTGATGCTCTTAGCAGTAACAAGGAGCCTCTGATGGACCCTGGGAGGACTCACTGCTGCAGCATTTCACAACTGACCTTCCAGAAGTGCTACAAGGCATTCCTAGGAAGGCTGTCAATCCTGGCACTCCTGGTGGGGGACTTCTCTATGCATACTTGGATATTTCTATATCTGGACATAGATCCATGCATGGTTCAATATGGTGAACATCTTCTTAGCAGCCCCAAACTACTGATGGGAATTACCTGAGATGATCCCAATCCCTCACCTGAGTATAAAATCTCCCATGGAGATCCCTGGCTTCAAAAACTCTCTCTCTCCATATTGTACTTCTCTTTGGAGAATCAGGATTTCCCCTCTCCTACTGAATATTCCAAATCAAGGCTATCATTTTTTCCATCAACTGAGAAAATATTCTTCATTATGGATCCTTTTGTCTCATCTAAGGGTAGGTAGCATCATTTCCTCCCAATTTTCTAGGCTGGAGACCCTTAAAACCACCAATTTCCCTTATCACACTCCACCGTGCTATCAGCCATCCTGTAGTTTACCTCAAAAGTACTTCACAGTCCTTTCCCTCCAGATCTCCTTGCTCTGGGACAGGTCTCTCTCACAAAGTAAAATTAATGGCATCCCTTGGGGGTTTTCAATTCATCCTTTACAGTGAAAATGGTTACCTTTCGTTTAGAAGGATGGACAGATCCATTCATCCATTCATTCTCCTATTTTAAATATGTTGGGCTCTGAATTTTTTGTATAGACCTGAACAAAATCCAGATACCTTGGTCATGAGTAGGCTTCAGGGTCTGGCCCACTCTAGTTCTTCCTCCCTGTTTCTATCTGTATAATAACTATGTGTCCAACATACAGTCACAGCATGGAAGAGTCCTCACACATTCCCAAGCCTCTGTGTGCTTCTTTTAGCCTGGAATTCTCCTAATCCCCATTGCTTATCCAAATCATGTTCATCTTTTAAGAAAGGGCTAAAATACCATTTATTTTAATATCCTACCTGGTCTGTCCTTTTCCTGTACTTTTCCACAACGTAAACACTTTCATTCAGTTGGTTTAATTCTGCTCGTTGTAAGTTTGTTTTGTTTGAAAATGGGTCTGAGTCTCCTATCAACCTGAAATCTCTTTCGGAAATTTTTTGAAAAGTCATTTTAAAAAAGCTTCCAATGGTACAGAGATTGATGTTTTGTTCACTGGTGGGACCCAAAAATCTTGCTGAAATAAAATCAAGTCTTTGTTGTTTACTCCTCTGCTTTCTCAAAATGACAGGGCTTACCAAGGAAGCACATCCTAACACCTGGCTTAAGTGATTACTATTCAAAGGAAGGCTCCACAATTATACTGTGAATTAAAATAAGCCAGATAAATGGAGCAAGATGAAGGCCTGTTTTCAGTTTATCCTGCTCCAGCTTACTTCTTGAAAACTGCCTTTATTTTAACTGGTAGCATTATACGATCTTACGTCTTGCTTTAGTTTTGAGAGTTAAATGGCTTAAAAAAGATGTTCAACCCTACAGGCAAAAAAAGGAGCATCCAATGTCACCACTGAGCCCTGAAGGGAGATCAACGCCCCTTAGTTCAAAGGCAGAGCAAGCTCTGCAACAGAGCCAGGTAAAAAGGAGGGCAGATAAGGGCCCAGCTTCCCTCCAAACCAGGGTGGAGAAACTGACCTGTAGTAAAAGCCCACAATGTGCTACTGGGCGGAAGGAAATTCACAAAGGAGCCCCTCTGCAGGAGGGGCTGAACCGCCCTCAGGGTTATGTCTTATATCACCTCCAGGTGCCTGTCTTGAAGCTCTCTAGCAAGAGACCTCCCAGGTCATCAAGACCACCTGTTCTCTATCTGGCTGCAGCTCCCCAACCTGTTCAAGAAGCAGATGGGATTCACAAACCAGGAGCCCCTTGGCTTGGTGAGCAGAGGGGCTATAAACTGGGATGGGATTTACTTGTCTTTTACCAAACTCCACAGTTCCACAGACTTGCACAGATGTATATTATCAAAATGTAAAAGGCAATAACCTCAACATTCGACTTTTGCTAAACAAATGCACCTGTTGTGAACTAAATGCTAAATCCCCAAACCATATTCTATGCCTGTCAGGCTTAATTCCCTCATCTGTAAAATGGGGACAATAATATCTATTCCAAGTCCTTAAGGGAATCATTAATGTATAGCATCCATCCTAGTCGGACCTGATATAGAGAAAGGAGGAAAGAACACAAGTACCGAGAAAGAGCCTGATAAGGCCCAAGAAAAGGGGCTCGTGGCACATACAGCTTAGTGGCAGAGTGCTTGCTAAGAATGAATTTTGGAAATGAATTCTGGCTAGGAATTTAACCCTGGAGAGGGGAGAGGAATGCTGTTTGCCAATTTTCTGGAAGTAAAAAAGCAGCAACTAAGCAACTATCTAACACAAGAGAGGTGAAAAGTCAGAGAGAGAGAGAGAGAGAGAGAAGCACAAACAGCTAAGTTCTGTTAAGGGAAAGGAAGACAATCTCTATGCCAGTGTGGGAGGGCATGCCCCCACAAATCCTTTCATGGCCTTCAAAACAAAAAGGCAGTGCTCTGGCACCAGGTGCCCTGTAAAACAGGGTGTCTGCTCTCCAGGCAGCATGGAAGGACATGCAAATAACACCAACCACGAGGACAGACAGGCTGAGGCTTGATGGGCATCAGCGGGTGGGATTTGCTGAAACTACTACAAAAGAGCTGAGCCTCTCAACAGGTTAAAAATACCTCAGAAGGTAATGGCACCAAAATAACCTCTGTTGGTTAGTTTTTGGCTCCTTCTCCAATCTGGTTACGGGAAGGTCAGTAAGATTATAGATGATTCTATTTTGTTTCCTTCACTATCCTGTATCTTTCACTAGGTTTTTATGACAGGAAAATGTCTCAAAAAACCTTTAAATTTCTTATTTAAAAGAAAAACAAAACTCTAGGTATTTTGGATAATGACTTTAGAAATGTAGAGACACAAAATAGTCAAATCACCATTTTATTTGGTAACAAAATATTTACCAGTGGACCCTGAAACTATGTTTATTAATTATGTCAGTGATTCTCCAGGAATGTTGATAGTGTGGTCTGTTGAACTTCATCAAACATCCTTCTCCATGCCTTCCAATGACATACTGTGGGACATCCACTTGGCATGAAGTGGTATTGGTTCCAGGATCCCCCGTGGATACCAAAACCCACAAAAGCTCACTCCCTTATATAAAACAGTATAGTATATGCATATAACCTACACAATCCTCCCATATTCTTTAAATCACCTCTGGATTATTTATAATACCTAATACTATGTACATGCTATGTAAATGACTATTATATATACTGTTTAGGGAATAATGAGAAAAATACGAATATGTTTAGGATGTACAATTTTCCCCCCCAGTATTTTCCATCTGTAGTTGATTGAAAGCATGGATGTGGACCCCACAGATGCAAAGGGATGACTTTACCTTGACATTAATGTGCTGATTTTTTTTTAAGTTAAAAGGAATACAAATGGATTTGGTCTTGATAATTTTGGGGAAAAATGATTCTTTCAATGAACTACTTGGATCCATTTTGCAGCTGTTATATACTCTGCTAGGTAGTGTGCAAAGGATTTTTTAAAAAGGACCAACTGGAATGCTTCTTGATGACAGGGTGCTAGGCAGTTCTAGGTTTTGGTTTATGCAGAACAGCTGAAGCCCCCAACCACCTTGTAAGGAAAGCAGCCCCCTATGGCAGACAGCTGCCCATCACCAGCTCCATCTCTCTAGCACGCTTGGCATGGCGTCCATCATGGCCCATCAGTCTTGACTCTTCATCTTGACTCTTCAAATGCTACAGACAACCAGATGGGACCCTGAAATCTGCAACCTGGATTACATACGGAGTCCACGAACCTGTCAGAGAACCCTTTGCCAAGACTGTGTTATCAAGAAAAAGTCTGACTGAGAACACAAAAGAGTCTGAGTTCTACTTTCTGATAACTGAGTCTCACAGAACTGGAGGTGGATCGAGGCAAACCCACACTATTCTTTCTAGTATCACCAAAAGCAAAGCTACAGAATGACAGGGCAGGAGAAAAGGGCTTGCTCTCCTCCTTGTTTTACACTTTAATCTACAGACGTGGAAACTGAGGGCCCAGGAGGTGTAATGACTTATCCAAGAGGTCACATAGCAAAGCTGTAACAGATCTGTAACCAGAGACCCTGATATCCTGATACTTGATCCACTTCCCTTCTATTAAATTATCAGAGGCAGCTGTACAAGAACAGAGCAGAACCACTGGCAATCTTTATAAGGCTCCACTTTTGAAGATGATATAATTTAAAATGGTTTCTACAAGGTCCAAGGGAAAGATATTCTTAAAAAAAACCAAAACACACAAATAGCATCATGCTTGTAAGGAATGTGCTTTCTTTGACAGACTGAGCAGTAACCTTTAATATTATATTTCAGAAGGAGTGGCCACCCAAGAATCCAGCTTTGCCTAAAGCAAAATGTCATGGTCCCATCCACAATTTTTCATGATTCTGATAATTCATTCTTTAATAGAAAATAAGAAAGGATCTAAAAGGCCGTGTGACATTACACTTTAAATCAGCAGGCTTATATGGGGGACTCTGTACAAAACTAAAAAACAAAAACCCAATAAATTTAGTATTTTATGTCTTTTAACATTGAGTTAAATGAGCTCTATTAATCTAGCTTTTGCTGAAAAAGAAGCTAGAAGATAGCTGCTATAAAATCCATGAGGATTTCTGAGGAATAGCTGGGTTGAAGCAATGGTTGTGCTTTTTTATTCAAATTTAAATAATCTCCATCAATGTGTTCTGAAATTAGAACAGAACCTTCACATTCTTGAAAAGCTCAAAAGCACTTTCATGTCAAAACAGCCCGCCTTCCAAATTCTTTTAAGAAATCTTTCTGTGAAGATGCAGATCGCTGGAATCTAATAGAAGGCCAACAATTGCTACCTTGACCCATATTACTAAAAAGAAAACATGTGATTTTATTGACTTTGCCAAAAAAGATACGGACTGCCACCAAATCTTCTGCAGCCCTCATTTCCGCCCAGTGCTTCGGCTTATTCACCTGTATTTATTGAGAGCTCACTCTGAGGACAAGGCTGCTCCAGGTACTGGGACACAGCAGTGGAGAGGATGGGCAAGGCCTTGGCCTTCCTGGAGCCAGTGGAAAAGGACAAGATACCCTGTATAGTGGTAATCACTCAGGAAAAATTAATGCATATTAAGTGACAGTTATTGACAGGTGCTGGATAGTTCAGCAAGGTCGTCAGGAAGGATCCCTTGCAAAGAGTTCGTTTGAACAAGAAGAAAAAGTGAAGATCTAAGAGACAGGCTTCGAGAGTGCAAAGGACCAGAAAGACAGTCGTGTGGTGCAGTGCCCAGAGAGCAAGGGGAGGAGATGACTGTAGCCTCAAAACTCTGTTCAAGGGTTTGGATTCCACTAAACTTATAATGAGAGGCCACTGGGAAGTTTAAACAGGGGTGGTGATCAGAGCTGATATTTTCTCTAGAAAGTTCCTTCTGACTCCCCTAGAAGCCAACTGAGCTATTGGGAACAAAGAGGAAATCGACCCTGTACAACTCTAGGAATCTGCAAGCATCGCATGCTCCAGATCCTTATTATCTTGGCACCTAACCCTGCATCTCTTTTTCCTTTGTCGATGAATGAATGTGCCAAGCTGTACTTCTTTTTCCCTGGGAGCCTCACTGGGTTATTAGAAACCGCACAAACACAGGTGTGGCTGATGGAAAGCTCAAGTGTCCTGGCAGCAACAAGAAGATGAAACCCCTGCCTTCAATGTCCACAGGCTACACGGTTTGGCCAAGGAAGCTTCAGTTCCTTCCTCCTCTAGAAGTCTGAGGATGGGAAGGGACACTTGTCACAGAAAGTCTAGCATTAAGTAGAATACATGCTGTTTGAGCTCTTGATTTCTTGAACAGTGAAAATCCCTATGAGTTAGAGCATCTCACAATCTGTTTTCATCTCTTAATTCCCATCTGTGTATACTTGCAGACCTGCTCTTGACAAGCTCTTCAAGGTGGCTAACTGTGCAATATTATCTCTAATAGCATCTCTCAAGTCTGGCTCTTAATTGCACTAATAAGACAAGCAGCCATGACTCTGAGGAATAACGCCTTAACAACACCACTTTGCTATCTAAGCACAGTGTATGGCTCAATGTAATCGATAATCAATACATGAACATTGAATTGAATTTGCTTTTACACAGTTTCCATGTACGCCCTTAGGTGTAAGAAGGCAGGAGATGACCATTTGATTAAAAAATCACAGAAAAGCAGGACACAGTGGTGCACATTTGTAAACCCAGCAAATCAGGAGGTTGAGGAGGAGGATTGCAAGTTCAAGGCCAGCCTCAGGAACTTAGTGTGACCTTGTCTCAAAATAAGAAATAAAAAATGGCTGGGGATGTGGCTCAGTGGTAAAGCACCTCTGGGTTCAATTCCCAATAACAAAATAACAAAATAAATAAATAAATGTAAATTAAGTAAAACCACAGTAAAAAGTAAAAGCAAAAACAGTTTTATGCTTTTTAGAGGTCTCTTTAGATTTGTGGAAGGTCCTCCACAAATCAAAGATTATGCAAATTACCCATGTCTTAGACAGTTTGGGCTGCTATAAAAAAGTACTGATGTGATGGTTATTTTATGTGTCAATTTGAGTTGGCTAAGGGATGCCCAGATAGCTCCTCACACATTATTTTTGGGTGTCTGTGAGGGCGTTTCTAGAAGAGATGAGTATTTGAATCAGTAGACTGAGTAGAAAAGGTCTGCCCTCACCAATGTGGGTAGACATCATCCAATCCATTGAGCCAGAACAGAACAAAAAGGCGGAGGAAGGGTGCATTCTTTCGCTCTTCATATCTATGACATCCATCTTCTTCTGCCCTTGGGTGCCAGGGCTCCTGGTTCTCAGGCCTTTGGAATCAGGCACTTATATGAGGAGTGACCCCTAACCTGGTTCTCAGGACTTCAAATTTGGACTAAATGACACCACTAACTTTCCTGGGTCTCAAGCTTTCAAGATGGCATCTCATGGGAGACTTCTTAACCTCCACAGTTGCATGGGCTGATTCCAGTAATCAATTTTCCCCCCTGTACTGGGGATCTGTTTTAATCAGTTTTTTCATGGTTGTAATCAAAAGACCTGACAAGAACAATTAGTTGGTGGGGGGAGGGATTAGTGGAGGAAAAGTTTATTTGGGGCTTACGAGTTCTCAGTCCATAGATAGCCAACTCCATAGCTCTGGGCCCAAGTGAGGCAGAACAGCATGGCAGAAAGGCTTGACAGAGGAAAACAGCTCAGGATATGGGTGCACAGGAAGCAGAGAGCTCTGTTCACCAAGGGCAAAATATAAACCCCAAAGGCATACCCCCAGTGACTGATTACCCAGTTAATCCCAGTGGATTCATCCACTGACTGAGTTACAGCTCTCATAATCTAGTTATTTTACTTCCGCTCCTTCTTACATTGTCTCACACATGGACTTCTGGGAACACCTCATATCTAAACCAGATCAGGAGCAAACCCAGGGTCTCACACACTCTAGGTGAGTGCTCTATCATGAGCCCCAATCTTCTCTTATATATCTCCACATATCTGATTGATTCTGTTTCTCTGGAGAACTCAGAGCTTGTAAACATAAATTTGTCTCTCAGTTCTGGAGGCTAGAAATCAGAGAACAGGGTGCAGGATGGTCAAGTTCTGTGAGGATCCTCTTTTGGCTTGCATGTGGCTGATTTCTTGTATCCTTACATGGCAGAAGACGACTAGAGAGCTCTCTGGTGTCCCTTTTGTAATGACACTAGTCCTATTCGTGAGAGCTTAACTCCTATGACCTATAAGAGCCTTCCAAAGGCCCCATCTCCTAATACCATCATATTGGGGTTAGGATTTCAACATACGGATTTTGGGGGGATATACATATTCAGTCTACAACAATCAACAGACCTGTCCAAGATCTATACTCCAAGTTCCTGGTTGCTAACCCCCATGTTCTTCCCCTATGTTCTTCCTGCAGGCATGGAGGCTCAAGTAGAAAAACAGAGAAAAAGATGGCTAATGGCTGAGAGGGTATAGGTTGGCATGCAGTGTGGTACAAAACCAGAGAAAAGACGGTTAACAGATGAGTGTGTATAGGTTAACTTGCTTGGGGTGGATAAGCCTGTGGCCAAGTCCCATAACATATCATCTTGGTGTGTACATATGTGTGTAAGGGGGTACTGAGGATTAAGCCCAGGAGTACTTTACCACTGAGGTATATCCCCAGTTGTTTCTATTTTTATATTTTTGAGTCAAGGTCTCTCTAAATTACTGAGGTGGGCCTTGAACTTATGATCCTCCTGAGTCACTGGGATTACAGGTGTGCACCCAGTTCATGGTATCTACTTTTAATTCCAGTAGTGAGTAGGGAAAGGGGTTTCTTTTTCCCCCATTTTAACTTTTTTCCAGTCACCTCAATCCTTGCCTTCAAGACATAACAGTTTTTTCTTTTTCTCCTACTGTCCATTAGGTTTTTCTTTGAAATAATATTTTTTCTTAATAGCTAATATATGTATTTTGGGACCTTTTATATGCCAGATTCTATGTACAACCTATACTCACATTTGAACCTCAGAATAACCTCTCGAGCAGGTGCTGAAATTTCCCCCATGGTACAGAAGAGGACAACAAAGCTAAGAGAAGGGATCAGGGCACTCAGAGTCCAGTGCTAATGAGGTCAGCTAGAATTACATTTTTCCTTGGTTCATCAGATTCCAAGGCTATGCCCTCTCTCAATTCAATACCCTCAGCTTTTCAGACAGACAGCCATCAGAAATGACAGTTCCTTTTCTGATACTCTCCTAGACAGGGACAGTGAAGTCACCTGCTCTACCTTCCTATAGCGAACTCCACCCATGGATGATGACTTCATGTCGCCTTATTGATTCACACCCTCCCCAATAAGGTGAAAAAGTGCTGAAAACCAAATCTTTATTTATTTCTCTGCATAATTAAAGAAAATTTGCTCAATCTAAAGATCATGTGAACTTTTTGGGCCTCCTTTGTATCTGTAAACCAGATTTAAATTTCTATGATGATTTCAATGACTGAGTTTGATTTCTGAGGTGAATCCTGATTTTTAAGGAAAAAAATCAAGACCAGAAATTCCAGGCATTAGGTTAAAAAAAAAAAAAAAAACGATCAAAATAAGGCTCTCTCCTTCTCAACCTTTAATATTTATTTAGTTGGCCCTCTGAGGACTGTTTCTTCTGTTGGATTTACCCTACTGAATGCTGACAAAGGGAACATGCTAAGGTCCAGCTGCTGTTAAAACAGTCTAGTCAACGGATATGAAAATAAAATAAAAACTGTAGAAAGTTATTAATTTATTTTTTTTACTACTGTCAAATATTTCCCCAAACAATTCGCAACTCTTACCACCATTAATTAGTTCCCTACTTCCATCCTGAAGTACCGAAGAACCTGGAATTCGGCAAAACCCAAATCTATTTTCTAGGGCCTTAGCTCTCCCTTGTGTATAAAGACGGAAATGCAGCTTGCAAGAAAATTTTGCCCCAGTAAATCTGATGACCCAATTTTTAAAGCTAAAATGCCACTTGATTAAAAAAAAAGAAAAAGAAAAGAAAAGTCTATTCTAGGAAGTTTTATACCTTATAACAAAATTCAAGGACAGATTATTTAAAGTGACAAAACAAAAGCAGGAAAATATTAAAAGTATTACGTGCATTATGTTTTAGATACAGGAGCCAAAAAGCCTTGCCAGTGTAAAATAAAGTATTTTTAGAAAAAAAAGAACACCTCCAGAATAACTAATGCTCCAAGTGCTGAAACCCAGCAGAGAGATTTCAGCCCATCTCTGATTTCAGGCTGGATCATACTAAATCCAGCCCAAATAGCAGAGTCAGGATTTCAAAGATTCCTAGACAGAGAAAAATCCACAGTCTACCTGTTCATACATGTGGGGAATTTTTTTTATTTCTCACAGGGTGTTTCAATAGAATTTCAAATATTTTGTTTGAAACCCCCAATTCTTTAACCTCTCCTCATACTTTTTCCTGTTCTTTGTGATTGAAGTCTCCAAGAACTTGTCTGCCTTTTCCTATGTCAATTTAGCACTTTGGTTTGTCTATGATACAAGCTCACCTAAAGGGGTTCATAACTCTATGTGCATACAGGCACTAACTATCTAGCTTTTTAAGACACCAAAGCAAGCAGAAAGGAGCCATATTTTATTACCGAGAACATCTTCTTCTATATATTTCAATACTATTTTATATTCTCTACTTTAAGCTTTAGGAAAAACACCCAAATCATTGGGTAGCAGATATGATTATGGGGAGCTCACTCAGGCACATAAATCACAGGAAACTGGAGCTCACATCTGGTGACATCAATCAAGGAAAAGAGTGTCCCATCTCTTCTTTCCCTCAAGGTTCCTCTATGGCTGCTGGAACTAGCTATAGCTATCACCAGATTTAAAGATCTGGGGAAGTGGGCCCCAGATCCATCAGTCATAAGGATTTATTGGGGCCTAAATACACAAGGTGTTTCAAAACAAGAAGATGTTCTTTCCTAAATTCCAGAAGCCTATGCAATATAGTAAAATCAGCATCCACACACTCACATTCACGAAGACCCCACAGAAGACAGATGATGCCCTAAAAAAGGTAACAAGATACACCAGCAAATAAAAGGGACTGTAAATCAGTTTTAAGATATCAGATGCACTGTGTGACAAAGGCATACTCTCCAAAATCGGTTCTCTCCACTCGGCTGGCAATTACATATTATACAGAGCACATAATCTAGATTGCATTCCAATTATCTTCAAGTGCTATGGGGCAAAAATCACTCACTCAGCAATTAAATAAATTCAGGGTTATCACTAAGTGTTTTAAGGAAGGGAAGGATTCTGAAGTTGGCAGAAGGACCAAAGGAGCAGGAAAGATGATAAATCAAGGCATTCCAGAAATTACCTTCCAGCCCACTTTCTAACTCTTCAGTCACTCCTATTTTACAAAGCCCCTCCCCTCAAGAATGAGGGCCACCTTAAAATGCCAGAAACATCACAGCCAGCGCACAGTGCGGCTCAAGTTAAATCAAAAAGCCTGGCCCACCAGGTTCATCAGAAGTCTGCCTTTTTGGTAGCTGGATTCCTGCTCTCACACAAAAAGAACAGTGATATTCTTCCCAGAAATTATAAAGACAAGTCAATTATCACGTGTCCTCAAATAACATAGAAGTGTAATATGTGCACACCACACTATGGCAAAGTTACAAACAGGAATGAGCAGAATAGTTTAAAAATCACATTAATGAGCCACACCTTCTAGATGGCCCATCCCCTGCTCAGGAAGACACCCGTCGCTTTGAAGAGGGTTAGGACACAGTGGGTATGCAAAGACAAGTAACATCTTTGATTTCCAAAATAGTATCAGGAGCCCACAGTCCCATTGCAATCTCAACCAGTCTCCACCCACAGAAGACGTTAGGTGCTGGGCAGGGAGGCAAGCACTTTTAGGCGCAAGCTCCTATACTTACAGGAGGAAATGCTGCTGCCCTTTTAAAAGACACCTTCAAAGTTGTTTTTCTTATTTTGGTTAAGGCTCTTTTAAAAAACTTAAAAGAAACCAGCCCTAAATTACCAAGTCACTGTGGCTCATTGTTTTTAGGTAAAATGGAGAAAACTTTGCTCTTTTTTTTTAAATGTGGTGCCAGGGATTGAACCCAGGACTTTAGCACTCTACTGACTGAACTATATCCGCAGCCCTACTTCGCTCTTTATAATTCTAAATTCTAATTCACCTGAGCCCACCATCTTCTCTTTTAAACATGGGAATGTGACCAAAATTGAGCATGCTCAGGAATGCACTTGCCATCTTTCTTTGTGAACACATGGTTATGATCTAGAACTGAGCACACTAAGGGATGTGCCTACCTCTACATGTGATGATGAGCCTTTCCCATATGAACAAGCTTCCCCAGTAAAAGTCCTGCCTTCTTTGTTCAAGGAGAAAACTACTTTGCAAATTAACTCCAGGGCTCTCCTTACTTTTGCAAGTAATAAATCTCTTCACATTCAGTCATCTCCTGGTTGTGCATCTCAGTGCTTTGCACTCACCAAGAAATGCAAATGTACTGTGTTCTATCCAAAGCGTTCCCTCAGTTCCATAGGCCCTTGGCAATCAAGAGCCAAGTCTGGTGGATGGGGATCTTGAGAAAGGCACTAGAAGCCACAGTTACAGAACACTATGCCCAGGACACACAGTATACAGGAAGCTGCTTTGTGACAGCAAAGCAAGGGAAACAGCCTTCTTCCATGGAGAGAAAAGGAGCAAAGAGGCAGAGAGGTACAAAGGTCAGTCCTGAAGACAGTGACCTACTGCACAATAAAGAATTTGTCTGGACTTTTCCTGGGTTCCCAGCATGGACTTTCTACAGTCTTAGAATTTCTGAGTGACAGGAATATCTTTGCTATGTGAATAAAATTACTTTGGGTGGACCACCCTCCAGGTGGCTTCCCATGGGGACTGGTCACCAGAATGACCAATTAAGTGATTAGAGGTTTGGGACTCTCTACCAGCATGATTTCCGGGGAAGCTGGAGATCAATGTGACAATCATGTGACCAATGATTTAATCTAGCATGCCTACATAATGAAGTCCCAATAAAAACTCTGGACACTGAAGCTCAGTGGACTTCCCAGTTAAGAGAACACACTATGAGAGTGATGTGCCTGGATTCTATGCACAGAGGCCAGGGGAGCTGGGATTCCCTCCTAAGCCTTGCCTTCTGCCTCTCTTCATTTGACTGCTTTGCTTGATTTATATGCTTTATAATGAAACTGTGGCTGTGAGAAGCATTTTCCTAAGCTTTATGAATCATTTTAGCAAATTATGGAATCTAAAGGATTCGTGAGAACCCCTGCATTTATAGCCAGTCAGATGTATTCGAGGCCAGGGGATCCCCAAAGTGTGGCTAGTGTCTGAAGTCATGGCAGTCTTGTTGAGGACAATGCCCTTTACCTTGTGGGGTCTGTGCTTAGTAGTGAGTGTCACTATGGGACTGCAGTTGAGGTTGAATGAAAAATTGTCCTTCAAGGTCCAATCTGAGATGGTGGGGAGGGTGGAGTGAGGAGCATGAAAATGAGGCACTACAACTGCTCACAGGTGGATTTAGCAGGAAGTTAACAAAAAGTTTGAGTTTCAGGCCTCTCACAAGCTTTTTCCAAGGCTCTGGAATGATCCCTCAAGGGTGTTCATATGGTCTCAAACTTTTACAAAATCTGTAAACATAAGACATGTTGTATTGCGTGTTTTAAAAAGATCCTAGATCAGTCCAACGACCAGATTCTAGAAGCTTTGGGCTAGATAAACCCTGGCAGTGACTTAGCCACAGGTGAGGAAAAGGCCAGCTCCACTGCATCCCACATGTTCTAGCCCAGTGTGGAGGAAGCAGTCAAGAGTTTGCAGACCCCCAAACAGGACACAAAAGAGCTGACAGTATTACATGACCAACGAGGCCAGGGGTCTTAATGAGATGTCCGAATGTGGGACAGCTTCTGGGTGGAGACTGTGGCCAAGTCACATGTCAAGCCCTCCTGGGACAGCAGCCCTGTAGAGAGACCTGTCGGAAGCATAGGATGGGAAGAGAACCAGGTCACCATCCCCAAGGCCATGCTGAAACCCAGCTTCTGCCTTTATCCAGATGCCATTTGGGGAAGGAAATTAGGATGGGAGCCCCCAGGAAACAGCCCACTGAGTAAGTGAATACTGAACCACCCAGCCCCCAAAATTGGCTACCACCCAAGAAATTAAAGTTTAAATAAAAACAGGGATTTCAAAGCAACTTAAAATATTCACTTTTTAAAAAACTGAATTGTTTAAAACATTATGAACGCAGAAAAAAAATATTCTTTAAAGTCCTCCACCTAAATAGACTCTCTCTAGGACATGGCAGAAATTTTTAGCATACTATGATTACAGGGTAAAACCTGTTCATAATGAAACTATAACACATTTTTAAAGTAAACAGCAGGATCACTTAAATTTTCCATACATGTGCTAAGGCAGAGACTGAGGCAAGACCAGAGTCTTGCCTTCTTGGACTTGGAGCCAGACCACATTTCCTAGTGTCTTTTGCAGCCGGACTGGCCATCTGACCAAGTTCACAGTGGAATGTGGGCAGACATGATGTGCAACCATTTAGGCACAACCCATCAGAGCTCCACATTGAGGGCGCCATGCTGTTTTCACCATTTCCATTCATGAAGACAGAATGACTAAGCTGGCAGAAGCTATATCAGCCTGGATCCCTGAATGACCCGCTAGAGAAAAAGTGCCTAACCAACCAGGAATACCTACCAAGAACTTTTATCTGAGTGAAAAATAAACTTTGATTTTTTTTTGATAGGTCCCTATATAGGTGTATCCATTGTAGCCCAAGTAGTGAACGTCACATTCTTACACATCATCTACATTCTTATATATCGATCCAGAGCTATTTCAGTGTAGTGATCAATGAGCACTTATTATTTGCACATGGAAACCCCAAATTCTAACAACATATAGATCCAGCTGACCAACTAATAAAGAAATCAGGCAGGTTGGCAATGACCAGGAATACTAGGAAACTGGAACTGAACCATGATAGGACAAGCAAAGGAGTGTGAGTGCACAGTGGAAAGGAAAGCTAGCATTTACCTGTAAAGGCACCACATCAGAGGCAGCCGTTGAGTTGGTCCTTGAAGGATAAGCAAAGATCAAAAGAAAGAGGAGGGTAGGGAAATTCATTCCAGAAGGAACATAAGTCCTGAAACATTTTATCCATGGGGCTGTGATGCTAAAGACAGACAACATATTGTTCTATTCAGTCCAGGAAATAGAATCAAGGCCAGTGAGAAGCAGCTACAGGGAGAGAAGCTTCCACCCAAAGGGGAGGAAGAACTAACAATCTGGGCTGACCTTGAACCAGAGGGGCTATGCAGACAAAAAGGTAGTGTGCTTCCTTTGAGGGCTGGCCAGCCTCTTGGCATGGGCACTGCACAGGCTGCAATTTAAGCACGAGATGGTAGCTGCACCATTCAGCTGCCTTCCAACTCTGGGATTCTGTGTATCTCTGATGCCTCAGCCAAGCAGCCTTTGTGCAACATTGCCAGGAAAACAGAAGAATTATTTTAGCCCTGTTAGAGCATTTCTTATACGACAGTCCTTGCCAATCTCCCTTTCAAGGCTGTGTTGGCCGGCTTTGTGCAACGTGTTCAATCATCGGCCAGTAGAGAACATCTCTTCACATCCAGGCCCTTAAGAACCCCTGGAATTTCATTTCATTAGAACAAAAACTTAATAGGCTGACATTAAACAGGATTACTACTGGTGAACAAGAAAACCAATGATACTAGGCATCTATGTTGAGTGCTGTGTTAATCATATATCCTGCTTAAAAGCAAGTTGCCAACTCACACAAAATATAGACAGTTTTCAAATGACTCATTTATAAGAAGATATATTCCAGTAAAGCTCTACTGGGAACAGCTTCCGCCTTCTTGGATGACTTGATATGTTGTGAGGCACCTTAGGGTTAAAATTGCAAATATCAATTTCCGTAGCATAGTTTCATGAAAGAAACTAGTTTTTCATTTTTAAGATGTGACTACTATGGATAAAAAAGGAAGTCTACTAGACTCTAAAAAGAGAAATTCTACCCCCAAATTCCTGGTAAGTTAATAACTTTCCATTTTGCTGAGATCATACTTTCATTTTCACAAGCATTCATTGGGTCTCTAAGACAAGTTAGGCATAGGATTACCATCAGTAATATAAGCTGTATGAAAAAGAAAAAAAAGGGGGCTGGGGATGTGGTTCAAGTGGTAGCGCGCTCGCCTGGCATGCGTGCGGCCGGGGTTTGATCCTCAGCACCACATACAAACAAAGATGTTGTGCCCGCCGATAACTAAAAAATAAATATTAAAATTCTCTCTCTCTCTTTAAAAAAAAAAAGAAAACAAAAGGTGACTTGCACTTGAAAACTTCCTAAGATTCATAATGTTATCTTTCTTAAGAGCAATTGTCAAGACTTGTTTTGTTATGTTTGAAAGAGGTAAGTTGGGCTGCATTCTTGACCAATAAACAGGGCTATTTTGCCTGTAATATCTGGAAATTATTCACATCAAAAATTTGATTTTAAAATAATGGTTTAGATTATGGTTGTTTCATCTGTAACAACATTCCAGGTACTTCATTTACTGCTTAAATAAAAGAAAGGAAATAGAATTTTCCTGAGCTCAGAAATAAGTATTAAAAAAAAAGCCCACATTAAAGAATGAATCTTCATCATACAACTACAAACCCAACAGTGAAACAAAGGAAATTCACAAAACCATATTCTGAGGCTACTGGACTATCTGAAGGTCTATGATAGTGAAATGATCACACAAGAGTTACATTTTATATGCAATTGTTCAGCCATAAACATGAGTGATGCCTTTGTTAGTCTCTTTTCAGAATCCCATAGACTCCAATCTTTTCAGAATCCAGGTCACATCCCTCTCATCATACAACACTCTGAGCAAATCACATCTCAAGGGCTACCAAGCCCTGTCTGCCTCTGATAGCCAGTCTCAAGATTCATTTCCTTGCCTTTCTACCCACCTATCAACTTATGCTCTGGGTCCTAAAATCCTCATCTTGCAAAGCTTGAAAACTGTAATCCCCTTTGAGAAAATGAATAAATTCCCAATGACTACTTCTATTTGATTTGGTTTTTACCCAACTGTGCTTACTATTTCCAGCGTGCATTTACTGGCCCTGTCTGGAATATATGCCCTAGGTTGCTCTCTCTGTCAAGGTACTAAGCCTGCTCCCAGTAATTAAAAGTAGAGCTAAACCTTCAAATGACACAACTACTTTGAACAATATTCACACATGTGGCTCCCATGATCATTTTGATATTTCTATGCTCCCCAAGGAAAATTGTGGGATTTAACTCCCCAATCAAAACAAGGAATCACCATTTTTCCAAAGGGGAAAAAATACAAACAAACCCTAAATAACATTTTGAACCATCAGTGAGCCAAGTCCCAGGCTCCAGTCTGCACTTGCAATAGACAGATGAGATCAAGCCAAAATCGAGCACGCAGTCCATCAGTACCCACTGATTCTGTGATTTCCAACTCTGTCCTGACCTCTCTGGCCTTCAACTTTGTTGTCAAACCAAGACTATATAAAGGCACTTTCCAGATCTGAATTTGCTTTGGGCCTCTGAAATAACACAGAAAACAATGCTATCCCTGAACTATCTCTGTAGGCCTTGCCAAAGTAAAACCCCTGATCAAAGACCATGAAATGAGGGGGAACAATTAAAAAGATCTCTAAGGTCCCCTTCCTCATTCTGATTCTCAGTTTGAGACAGTAAGGCATGACTAGGCAATTGGTCATAAAACATTAGTGGGTCTCAAAGCTCTAATAACTCTGTGCATCCAATGACCAATTCTGCTCTAGCAAAAAAAAAATGCTTCATTACAGGTTTTTCCAAGCACTGCCCCAAACCATAGAATGACTCTACTACACCAGCACAGCGAGTCCACTGTCTATGTTCAAGAGCTCCTCTCATTTTACCAGCAACTCACCTGCTCAGAGAATACCAACTCTGAGCTCCTGATCTCTCCAAGCCACCAGACACACTCTGAGCACCAAGGACAGGTTGAAAAAGCCACACCTACCCTGAGCCACTGCTTCTCTGTGAGGGCATCGCTGTAGTCCACGTCACGACGCTGGCGAGACCCCCTACCAAATATTTTCTCCTCCTCTTCTTCACAGGTCAACCTTTCTACTTCGGCGTCATCCTTAATAATCCAGGAGGGCAGCTCGTCTTCCTCCATTAATCGAGGCTTGCGTTTTGGATTCCGGGCATCTTCCCTCCGCCGGTCCATGTCCATACGCTGGAGATACAAATAAAAGAGTCACCAAAGGTAAGGAGCTTCTGGGGGCTTCTGTTTGGTAAGTATAAACTTCACAGGACCTACAACTTTCATAAGGCGTTGTATATGGCTGCAGGGTCCCTTTCAGTCTCTTTTATCCTGATTGACTTGTTCTGCCCATCCCTAAAGCACAGTATCTAGGGAGAATTTTTACCAAGTCAAATCCCTTCCCTTCCTCTGAACCCATGTTTTGAGTTTAGTTATGCATTTAAAAAATACTCTTTTAAGAATTTCTTTTCTTAGTCTTCATGCGTGCAAAGCTTCCCGTTAAGTAATTGTGAGAAAATTCAAGGTAAGGGGATGCATCTTAAAAATATGAGCCCTGACTGTACAATTAATTATTTTCCTGAAAGAATTCTTTGAGCATATAAAAGAGAAAGTTCATTAAGAACATTTCCTTTTATTTGAGAGGGCTCATGCTTTTAATTAAATAACTGGCAGGGAGAAAAAGTAACCCAAGATATCACTGCAGAATAGCCACCCATAATTGGGCATGTGGAGGGGATATAAGAGGTTTGATTAAGTCAGTTGTCATGAATGCACTGGATTTTCATTATACCACGGGCACTATCAGAGGGATACTCTTCAATTTTTACTTTTTAAAAGTTTAGCTTGTATAAAAATATTATACCAGAGAGAGAGAGATAGAGAGAGAGAGAGAGAGACCTCAGAGATAACCTCATCTCCACTGACCACTGACCATGTTCTATGTGAAACAGCTTCCTTTTATAGACTTCAAAATGCCAACATCCCCACCTCCTGCTCTTTTTAAAAATCCAGTTCACTTTTAAATAAATTGTCACATACTTGGCTTTGAACTAAACAATCTGATAAAAAAGAGCAAATAAAACTGTCACCTGAGTTGCTATATACATTAGTTATATTTATATATCACTCGCTAGATATATTATTTCCACAATCAAAGAGACCATTAATCATTAAGTTATTTACCTTTCCCTTTCTTCGGTTCTATCGTACTGAAACAGGGATTCGATATATCATTTTTCCTTAAAAACTAAAACTGATAAAATGTAAATGAAGTATCTACTACTCAAACCCAAATGTGACCTGTACAACCTATTTATAATTAAAGGTCAAAGCTCCTTAAACTATGCTTTAACATTTTTGGAAATCATTATATTTCCAGAATGGGGTAGGCTTGGGGACATGGTGAAGTCTCATTGGTAGATAAAAGTGGCCAACCTGCTCTGTCATGTGCTATACTTAGCTTGCAATGCTCTGCTTAATCCTGCCTTCTAATGCTTTGGTATCAGAAATGGGAGCCACCAAACCTTCAAAATTAGCTCATGGAGGATGCTTCGTTTATAGAATGATCTAAAGAAGGGTTGCATGGGGCAACCTTCCAATGGTTGTTAGATAACTAATAAGAAAAAAAAACAAAAAACTTTTGTTAATATCCTATACTGAGAAGACCAAATATGGCCACTCCAATTTTTGGTCATACTGCTACTATTACCTATGTGTTTTTCCACAACTGAGAGTACAAATATTTGAGTACAAATATTTTCTGGACTAGACGCAAATCATGTAGTGTGCTTATCTAACATGTATAAGGACCTAGGCTCTCACTACTCCCAGCACCTGCACACACACACATACACATACACACACAGAGCAAATTGCATAATTTGCTTCATTTTTAGGAAAGGTAGATGCAATTAGAGATTCTACTTGGAAAATACCAGTAAAAAATCTTAAGTCAACATTTAAGAAAAAGACTAATTTCTTATTTAGTTACACATAAATATTTGTCTTAAGACTTGATGATAAACCTGTATATACCGGTACAATTATTTTAAAAAGTATTTCTTGCCTTTGTAGAAAATGTAGCTTGTGAAAGCAGAGTAAAATATTTCAGATATATATCTTGGACTGTCAAATTACTTTTTTGGGGGGCGGGGTGGGTAACTGGGGATTGAACCCGGGAGCATTCTACCAGAGAGTTATATCCCCAGCCTCTCCTTACTCCCGCTTTTTTCTAAATTCAAGAAAGGGTCTCACTAAGTTGCTGAGGCTGGCCTTGAACTTAAAATCCTCCTGCCTCAGCCTCCTGAATAACTGGGATTAAAGACGTGTGCCACTGAGTCTGGTACAAAGAACTTTTTAAGGTAAATTCACACATGATATAAGGTAACTTTTTCTGAAGTCAATTTTTAGAAGTGATATAAATGTTTAAAAGAATGGTTCTAAAGAAACGGCTTATTATGTGTTGTTTAGTGTCCATGATATAAAACCAAATGATAAATTTATATTAATTTTAGAAAGAACTTATTTCTTTATAATAATGGATACAGTGTTTAAATATTTGAAACCTGGAGACTTATTCTAGCTCACATTCCATTCTTGTTTCTCACTAAACTTTTTAATCAAGAGTAGCTGGCAAGGATTCAAATTTTATTTCCTGCCCCCTGGTGGAGGTGCTAATGAATAGTGAATCGGACAAAGCCAGCAGATTAGGTTTTTAAAAAAACAAAGAAAATTCTGCACAATCCTCAAAATAGAAGCCAACCTTTAAGAAACAGGCATGAAAAATCACAAATTCAAAGCATCTAAAAAAATGTGTTCCCTACCAGTCTCACCTATTATAAGACTGTTCTTCATGTACCATATTCCCAAGTGAAAAGAAACTGTATCTTGGGCAGACATATACATTTTTTCCTAAGATTTTCCTTTTTTTTTTTTTGGTACTGGGGATTGAACCCAGAGGCTCTTAACCACTGAGCCACATCCCCAGCCTTTTTTATTTTGAGACACAGTTTTGCTAAGTTGCATAGGGCCTTGTTAAATTGCTGAGGCTAGCCTCAAACTTGTGATCCTCCTTACTCAGCCTCCCAAGTCTCTGGGATTACAGGCATGCCCCACTGTGCCCAGCTCTGAGGATTTTAATTTCTATAAATCCCATCCCAAAAGTAAGGAAGGAGAAGTTTCTCTTTCCCTTATTTCAGGGCAGCTGATGAACTCTCCATTTCTGGGCCTAACTTCATTTCTATACTGGCAGGCAGTTTATCCTCTCCACATCACAAGAGAACTTGGACCCACAATCATGCTAAAGTGTTGCTAATCAGCGATCAGCTGGGAAATTGAGGACCTCTCACCTGGGGGTTCTCCAGTCACCTATATTTTAATAAGTTCCTTAAAGAGAGAGGAGGTATCTCTTTCTGATGTGCACCCCTCGTCTCCTGAAATAGAGAATAATCCATACATGTGGTGAACAAAAGGAATGAAGGAATTCAGGTTTTACAAAGGTCTTACCAACACCCCATGTTGGTCAGCAAGTGTTCTTACTGCTCTCTCTCTCTCCTGGGTAGGGTGGCTTACTTAGGGGAGAGCAGAGGAAGCATACACCCCAGTTGAAGAGTTTAGGAGTTATAACTACCTGAATTTTCCTGAGAAAGAGTTAATTGCCAATTATTGTAAACCATTATGTGTGGACACAATCAGTGCTCCCTAGACAAAAATCGCACACACACATGCATGCGCACACACACAAAACCCCACAAAAATAACGTAAGCATCTACACAGCTGCAGCTCCATTCTCAAAGACTGTCTAGGTTGGAACAGCAGAAATTGCAAACCCTCTGGGTCATATTTGGCTGCAGTTGTATTTTGTTTGGCCTGCACTGTTATACAATAACAATAATAAAAGCTCTGAATTTAGTTGCAAACATTCTGAAATCCAGACATTGCATATTAAAAACATTGATTTCCACCTTTTCTGGAAAATTTGTACTTTCTGGCTATGTAGGTCTCACATTTCTACCTGGTCATTCTGTTCTCAGACATAGCACCTCCAATATTTACTCCAGTTGCTTTCCTCACACTCAGTAGATCTAGCTTATCTGAGTTCTGAGGGCATCTCTGATTCCTGGGTTCTGCAGCATTAGACTATCAAAGCTATGGTGAACATGTATTCACTCCCTCCACAATCAGGCTAAATGTCTTTGATGAAAATAAAAATGAAGGTACTGGAGGAAACTTTATATATCCAGATCCATCTTATCTTCATAAAGCCTAACATTTTGCAAGTATCACCATTCATTCAATAATACCTAAAGCAACTAATACACGCAAAGGGCTGTTGTGGTCACTGAATATAGAGAGTGAACAAAACAGCTACAGCAAAAGCTTTAAGAAGACAGCAAACACCACTCTAATGAGCCACTGCACAGGTCTCCCCAACAGCTTGCTCCCCGCAAACACAGCTTGTACTAGGCCTCACATGTAAACCAAATTCAGATCTCAGGAAAATTACAGAAGCTATACATTATGGAATTTCAAAGTTAAAAACACGGACATTAAATTCTCAGATGCCAAGGTTCTTTTATACCTACTTTGTACCAGTGAAATCCAGGCAGTTCTGTTCTTTATATGAAGGCTAGACCTCCCTTTATACACACCTGCAAGATTCCTATGTGCTTAAGCAGGCTCTCTTGCAACAGTGAGAAGACGCGCACCTGTGTCGTTTTTAGTGGCTGTTCCCTGCTCTGACGGGAGCCTGTTTTTGCTTTGTTCTAGTAGGGAGACAGCGAGGGCACAGTTGTAAACTCAAATGTCTACAGGAGCCAGGCAGGTTTCCTGAATGACGCTGGCCTGAGATTAGAAGCAATCTAGGTGTGGGGGTCTATGGTAAGCTGGAGACCACATGGCCTGTCCAGAGGGTGCAGCTGCTACTCAGCACTGGCCAACCATTTCCACACAGAGCTGTGGGCCTGATACTGCCCAATCTCATTTTTCAAGAGAAGCCAGAAATCAGGATTCTTTTTATGTTGGCAACAAATGCGAAATTTTTAAAAAAGGCTGCGTGGGCCAAACAAAATACGTCTGCAGGCTAAATCCAGCCAGTTTGCAGACTCTGAACTAAAGGAAAGGCACAGGCTTCACAGATGAAGTTCTGCCAGGGCACACAGGCTCCAGGCAGCTTGCTTGGCTAACAGAAAAAGGGGGCAGAGAAGGCAAGCATGGGTTGTCATGATTTTCTGCAACATTACCATAAAAAGGTCAAATTCTTCTTCTCGCCGAGCAATCATTTGGTTCAGAGTCTCATCGTCCGGTACTTCATCTTCTTCCTGGGGTTAAAAACAGAATGATTGAACAGGCTTTAGGAGAAAAGCTGGACAGCTGGGGCGAGGTACAAACAAGTGAGGGGAATCTGTCTTCCACGCCAGGGGGGGCCCGTTTTTGAAGCCAGAAAGAAAAGAGAAGGGCCCCTGCATGTAGTACTTGCCATTCGTATTTTGTAAGCTATTCATATCATCTTCCCAGAGCAAAATCTGTCTAGGGAGGAAATGTGCTGCACTCTAAGAAACACTGCTTCTCCTGGGTGTGTATCTTGATTCTGTTACTTTTAAAACAAGTTACTTAATGTCTCCCCGCCTCAATGACCTCATCTATAAGATGGGCGTGACATCTACTTCACAGGGGCTTGTAAGATTTAAATAAGGAAATCCACATGTAAAATTACTTAACATTAATTCTTTTAATTACATGGTCTTAAAGATCGCAAATGTTAATGCTTCTTTTCAAAGCCTCACAAAAAACTTGAGTAAATGAAATTTTGTGACTCAGCACGCAGCAAGACCAAAGAAATAATAGATATGTACCAAATATATAAACTTTTTTTGTGTGTGTGGTTCTGGGAATTGAACCCAGCGCCTATGTACATTCAAGGCAAGCACTCTACCAACTGAGTTATGTCCCCCACCCCCAAGTATATAACCTTTAAGACATGTTCAATCAATGATCAATGAATTTAAGTAGGCACTATTATTGATCATGGTTACAGCTGTGGTTGGAACAATTCAAAAGCTATCATTAACAAACCCTCCAAAAGAGACAATTAAAAAAAGTTACATGAAGTACAGAAAGCAATTACATATGGGCTAAAGCTTTTTACTTTATATTATGTTAAACTGGGGCCTATTATCTATCTGCTAATTCCTCAGAAACCAACAGTTCTCAAGTGTTCCAGAAATGTTATGCTATGACTTCCACACTTTTAACAAATGATTCTAAAAACTGGGCATATACTATAGAACTTATTTTCCAAAATAATTTCCATCATATGCTGAGTGGGCTTGTTAAAAATCAAATGGGGAATTTCAGTATATCAGCAGAGGGAAGAAAGAGGAAAACACAGAACTTCAAACATCCAATTACACAAATCATATGTTTAAAATGAGGCAACTGTTTCACAAAAAGAATATGAGTGAACTAGCAGCTTAAATCAGATGACGACGTCAGTTCCCAAGATAACATCTTATGCACTGTAGGAACTTAATAAGTGTTAGAAATGAGTGGAATTCAATAATGAAAAACCTATGATTTGAAATAATAATTACTGCTGAAAAAAACCTGCTATTCTAGTTCACCTCTGATTAAAGTCAATCTGTCTAAATATTACATTTCATCTGATGAAGACACAGATTAGGTGGAGAGTGGGCTCAGACCTCCTGGTACAAAATATCTGGTGAATGCTTCCTCCAAAAGCAGATGTCCTCCTTTGCCTACTGCCTTTAGATAGAACTCCATGTTATCCTCTCACATCCTACACAATGAGGCTTTGTTGTCCCCAGGCCAAAGATGAAAAGATTCTCCTGTGAACTGGTAGGAAAGCTGCCCCCTGTGACCTGAGTTCCTGGAGAACTGAACGGCTGGGAAGTTGGTAATGCATTTTCCTGGGCTCTCTGTGCCCTAGTACTTCCTGGTGCACCAACTGAAGTGGTGCCAATCCATGCTGCCTTGGATAATCAGGACCAGGGACTTTGACTGTGGTCTATCTGTATCCCCCCTGACTTAACATCAGGACACAGGCTATCCTGAATGTGATAACATTTGTCCAACACACTGGTGGCCTGGAAGGGATGTGGAGCCCCAGTGGGGCTGCTTACAGCTAGAAACAGCTGGCAGGGATTCACTGAAGGCCCCACCTGGCTAGCCTAGTGCCTGGGAGAGATCAACATCTCCTTTTGGCTCAGGAAGGCTGGAAAACTCCACCCAGGTCAGGGACTATTTTTCACAAGGCCTACAAAAAACAAATGAGCAAAAATGCAGTCAAGATCTCTGGCTGAGTACCACCTCTGCTCACAGGAGCCCTGTGACAGTATACGTCACTCATCACTGTGGTTTTTTGAAATGGCCAAATGTGTAAACGACAAAAATTCACCTGACAAACTGACTCCAAGTCTGCCTCGAATATTCAAATTCAAGAATCAGAAACGGTGAATGATTTGAGATAAAAATTCTGGACCTGTCAAGAGTATACATGTATGTATTTTTCATCATTTTTATGAAACCCAATAGATTAACTAATCAAATATATAAGGCCAACAAACTTAGGAGGCATAATAGCAAAGTGCTTTCCAATTTGCAAAGAATTCATTTCAGGATTCCTTGAGATATAAAGATCTACTTCACATTTGAATTCATTTCAGAAACAAAAAAGTATGTGAGCCTTTTAAAAGAATTTGGTTTTTAATTTATAGAAGACTTCAAAAATACATATCCTACTTAAGGCAAAATGAGATTATACCTAAATATATGTGTTGAAGATGGTATTCCATGTGAATATATAAGGTAAACTATGCTTCTGTTTATAAGTGTGGGCACACAAAACCAAATTTGTCCATCCCCAGCCAATTTTAGGGTAAGGACTGTGGTGGTATTTTATAGTTTTCTAGACCTTATAAATATGTTTTTAAATCTATTTCAAATTCATTTTAGATTTTTTTTTTCTTTTTGTGGTGCTGGGAATTGAACTCAGGGCCTTGTAAATGGTAGGCAAGCCTTGTACTGCTGAGCTATATCCCCAGCACCAGAATGAATATTCAGTAAAAAAATGACTAAAATTGGCAATCTGTAAAATATACAAATGGACACCAAAAGATTCCCTAAAAGAAATGTAATCATCACATTCTTTGTACAATCTTGGCAAATAAAAAAGATTTTTTAAACCAGTATTTTTCTCAGCCTTGGGTCAGCTCTTAGAAAAAATTTTAAGGGGAGGTTAAGGTCAAACTTGAACTAAATGAGCTAGTCTAGATGTCTGTGAAGGTTTGTCCTACAAACATGTTGAAGTGCTGTCATCACTGACCAAAAGGCCACAGAGACCAAAGGCTCTGGAGGGCAAAAGAAGAAAAGGCAATGTAGGACACACTTCCAGGTCTCATCTGGCTGAGTTTGTACCTGCCAAGAGCCCTACCTGCAGTATGGCATTTGCCCTACAGGAGGCAGCATTTAGTACACAAGACTGTGCTTGATGGTGGCCTTTTGGGCCCTCTGGCAATAGCTTGCAAGACATTCATTTGGATAACTTTCAGAGGTTTACTGTGCTTGGGATATAAGACAGCAGCTAATTTATTCATTTTAATTAAGTCCAGCTTGAGAAATTCTTTAAAGAACAAAGGGGTTATTCTTAGTCCTTCAGAGACAAAAGGTCACTGTTTGATTTCATAAACTTGGCTTCTTCTAATACCTCATTTTCTTCTTCATGCTCCAATATGGCCTGCAGGAACGCCCTCCGCTCGTGGCTCGAAGACTTTTGATCAAACATGCCCGCCTGGATAACTTTCTGATCCACATTCAGTTTGTATTTTGCAGCTGCAAGAATCTTCTCCTCCACACTGTTCACCGTACAAAGTCTCAGCACTCGGACCTCATTTTGTTGACCAATGCGGTGAGCTCGGTCTTGAGCTTGCAGATCCTGTTTGCAAGAACAATACACTGTGAGGACAGAGGTGCCTGGATTAGCCCTGCCAACAAGCCCCTACATAAGAGGGAAATAAGTGGGCACTATTTAATCCACCTTTTCTAGGGTAAGGTTTTGCTTACATTTTTAAAATACACAAGCTACTTTCTTCAGAAAAATCTGAGGTCATTCCTAGTTGAGGAAGTTTGATTTAAGTCAACCAACCCAACCAGAAAATAACACCTCAGGTTTTGAAATCCATGTCTCAGAATATTGTTTTTCGACATTTATTATTTATATGCATGCATATGTACATTATATATAATGATTGCTCAGCTAGCCAACTTCCTGGGACCTAACTTTATTGAAGGCTTAGTCTTTAGTTTAGAAAATGAGAAGGACTGCTAGGGACTCAGTAAACTGATAAGCTTTTGGGGATAGAAATTTGGCATAATGTACTAAGATGTTAAAATTGAGTATGGCTTGGATTCAGAAATTGCGCTCCTGAAAATTTGTCCTAAAGAAACCACCATGAATATGCATAAAGATTTATAAATAAAAATGTATCTTCTCAGCATTAGTTATTATTTATCATGGTTTTAAAAAGTAAACATTCTACAATAACATATTGATTTTAAAAATTATGGTATTCTACTGTGCATATATACCAACATAGTAACATAAAAAAAATTATCCTGTAGAAAATTTAACTACACAAAGCTATCAGTGCAAATTGTAAGTTATAAGTGAGTTTGTACATTATGACCTCATATGCATTTTTATCTAAACAAGAAAAAGGACAAAAACCAACATGCCAACAATGTTCCTATTGCCGAGTATTAAAATCATAGCTGTTGTTTAATCTTGTTCATTTTGCTTATACATGGTTTAACATTTTTTTTTTACTTGAACCATGTTAATCTTATAAGAAAAAGGCATTATTGAAATCTTTAAATAAAAACCTTTATAAGCCTATGAGGTAGTTACCTAATTTTACAGCTACTCAATAAAAACATGTCCTGTTTATTCACTGTGGTCCAGGTGATGGTCTCTGGGCTGATACTAGTTACTTGTAGACACTTGTCCCTCATCAGATTGTATATATATTTTTAGGGCAAAGGTTATTCCCCATTTTCCACTTTCTTGCACCATGCTTTGCAGAGCTAACACGTAACAGCTGTAAGCCTCTCCTCTTGACCAGCTGAGCTTTTTGGTCATCTGCGTAGCCTAAGGAAGCAGCAGAATAAAGTCTGCCTGGGAGATTCGTTTTTGTTTCAGGGACCTTTGAAATTAAATGACTAATAGATAAATATCTTCTGAGGACAAATTTTTGCCTTAAGTTAATGCAACTATCATAGTGCTGAACCACGAACCTAACCGAAACCCATCCCAATTATTTTCTAAAGAGGAGAATGAGGTAGGTAATTAAAACACAAAGGTGATGGTGGTGGGCAGGGGGACCCTGAACACCCTTCTCCAATTGTCCCTGTCTCAACACATCTTTAACACAAACAGTTAAGCAGCAGCCAAATGACAAGCTCTGTGTCATCAACCCTTTCACCACTTCCTAGAACAAGGGTCAGCAAACATTTTTGTAATGAGCCGAAGACTAAAGATTCTAGGCTCTCTGGGCTAGGAGCAAAAATGGTGCAACTGTTCTTGCCAAAGGCTACTGTCCCTGCCCAACCATTTTATATTGATACCTAAAAATGTGAAAAAACCATTCTCCAATTTGGGGTTGCACAAAAACAGGTGGCAGGCCAGACTTTGACCTTGAGTCATAATTTGCTGATCCCTGATCTTAAAGATGTTCATTAAAACCACAAAAGAACTAACATGCAAGTGAGCCTATGAGTTCCTTGGCCAAAAATGGGGTGGAAGATATTGTAACAAAGAATTGAGTGCTGTAATTATTGAATGGATTGTTCAATACTTCTGCATCTGAATCAGTGGTCTGAAACTTCATCACCCTGATGCAGAATGATGATACTTGAACACAAAAGCACAGTTCAGAAGAGGGCCTCAAGGAAGCTGAGTGGCTAACTTTTCTGAAGCAGCCACATTATTCCAGCTCCATGGGTTAAAAAATCAACCTGTTTCTAATCAATAGTGTGAAAATGAGCAACTCTGAGCAGTTTTATTGCTAATTCCACATTCATGAGTTCTACCTTTGCTTCTAGGTAGGCCTCTTTATCTTCAATTTGTTAAACCCCATTTCCTCTCTTTGCCTTAATTTTGATTCAATGCAATAGAGAAAACTTACAGAAATGTCATGCATGCTGAAACCAGGGTGGTTTAAAAAAAAAAAAAAAACTCCACTGTGTTCATTTTGGGGCTGTGAAACATGTATTAGCAGGGGCTCGGGGGCTCTGTGCTCCTGAGCAATCTAGTTTCTTTAGGTGCAAAGTATTACCTGGAAGAAGGTGTGCAGAGTGCCTAGCAGTTTCTGGAAGAGTTGTAGCTTAATAAAAAGTTAGTTCTCTTATATTTTCAGTGAAAGCTCAGTACTCATCCAGATCACTCTGAGATCACTCATTTCTGAAAACAAAAGTTTGCCCAACCTAATGGCCATGTTTGAATGACAAACAGGCAAAATTGGGTCAGCCTAGATTATTGAATCAGGTGGAAGTGAACCCACCTATGGTAGATGCAAAAACTGGCAGAGGTGCTCAGTTCGAGGAACTCATGGTCAATTAGGACAGAAAAAATTGGGGGTCTTTTTTTTGCTGCCAAAATTTTAGCTCACTTGTAGTTACAAGAGAACACTTCAAAGTCCCCAGGCAATTTAATTTGGTTCTGGAGGTCTCCCTTTAGCTACTACTGGTCAGAAAAGTTGTGCCCTCAAAGTTTGCAACAGAGAAGGAAAGATGTGAGGAGGGAGGGAGCAGAAGAGGGCACAGATGTCTCAGCATTCTTTTCCATGGGAAATCAGCATTTCCAGAAAGAGAGATTTCCTTTGGCCCTTAGATTTGACACTGTGCCAGTGAAGATGAACATCTGAGAAAATCAGATCAAAGACAAAAGACAGCAAACTCTCCATTCATCTTCAGATGGTCAGCAATAAAAGCAAAGGTACCAGCAAGTGGAGTAATCTAAATGTCCAAGCAGAATGAAACTCCTGGAGCAAAGGGATCACATATTCCTTTTCCCTAGGGACCACATGACAGGAACTGCACCTGTGCTTACAGAACAAATACTGAATGCAAAATTGTAAAGAGGGAAACTGCAGATCTCTCACGTGAATGTGAATTCTACCTGCGCTCTGGGATGCAACGTGGAATATCAAAATACATATAACATGCTTCCTGAAGACTTGGAACTAACAGACTGTGCTGGTGGCTCCCCATGCTTTTCAAGGTCAGAACATTGCAGTGGTCATTCTATGTGAATTTTTTTCATCTACAGAGAATGACTGGGGAGCACGTGCAGTGCCCAACTCAAGAAGGTGTGTGAGCCTCTCAGCATCTCCCAGGAGCTTTACAAGGAAGCACCTAGAGCACTGAATAGGAAACTTGGGGGTGGGGCAATAGGAAACAGGAAGTAGGCATATTCTTAAAATGCATCCTGAACTCTACTTCTTGCCCAAAACAAATGCTCTAAGTCTTTTTGCTCAACCTTCAAAGAAGCCAGTGAGATGGTCAGTGATACTGGAGAGGAGGCACAGCTCCTCCTGAGGAACCTGGGTGAGGTGGATGTACAAGTTGTAGAATTCCTATGCAACGGCTGCATTTTCATTATGTCCATGATCTTACAGGCAGATACATCACCTCCCATGGCAATGTCGGAATCCAGCATCACAAAGGATGCATTCAATATGTATTTTTTAAAATCCATCTAAATACTTCTTTAAAAAGATAACTCCAAACTTACCTGGTAAAAAGACTTTACAATGACAGATGTTCCATAGAATATGAAAATATATATTCACATATACACACACACACATATATATACACACACTATATATATATATATACTACACACACACTATATATACCACACACATACACACACACACATAGATATTTGGTATTGGGTACTAAATTCAGGGGTGCTTAACTACATCCCCAGTCTTTTTTGTCTTTTATTTGGAGACAGGTATAAGTTTCCCAGGCTGGCCTTGAACTTGTGATCCTTCTTCCTCAGCCTCCTGAGTCACTGGGATCAAGGGCATGCACCACCACACTTCGCTCATAGGATATTTTTTCCATGATGATATTTTAAACAAAATACACAAAATAGAAGATTAATTATCATATACTAATTGGCCTTGAGGAAGTTACTTAACTTGCCTGGAACTCAGCTTCCTTGACTGTAAAAGATGCAAATACTAATGTTAACTATACTGTAGGGTAGTTTAGAAAACTGAGCTAGGCAATGCACATGAAGGGGGGTTGGCACAGAGTAAATGTAGTGTGAGTTGCTATTATTGAGTTTTCTTTTTTTTTGGTGCTGGAAAGCAAAATCAGGACCTCTTGCATGCTAAGCTCACATTCTACTACTGAGTATAGTGGAACATTTTTGATTTATCCTTGACCAGATGTGATTTGCTCAAATGGCAATCCCGGGAGATGGGATTAAAATTTAGCAGGAACTCAGTTTTTCCAACCCAATCTTGAGCTCTTCAAAGGCCTGTGTATGACAACCCAATATCTATGCTCCGGGGGAGATAAGGAAAGAGCTATAATAATTGGCTGGGCTATTTCTCCTTTGGAGAAATGGCCTAGTCGTTTAGAAATTTGCTCTGTCCCATAAATGTGAATGATGAAACTGATAATCTTTCAGCTTCTCTCCAGAGAGAGGCCTGGGCTCCTGAGTCAGATCTGCCCACCTGATGAGGATTCCAGTCACTGTCAAAGATGACCACCGTATCAGCTGCCTGAAGATTTAAGCCCAGGCCTCCAGCGCGTGTGCTCAGCAAGAAAATGAAATACTGGGACCCAGGTTCATTGAATTTCTTCAGCAAAGCAGCACGATCTTCAGACTTGGTGGTGCCTGAGGGGATAAGAAAAATAAATTTGCCAATTAACTCCTGTCTGAAAATGGCAGAGAACTAGACAAAAAGGCCTGCTTCCTTGAGACATTTATCCAGACTTCTACAAGTTGGTGAGGTAATCACCAGGGTTTTTATACTTTTGAAAGGAACTCTGAATATTTTGCAATTAAAAAAATATAAAAGGAAAGATTGTTTAAACATTTCTGACTGGGCACCCTTGCAGCTTAACAAATTCTACAACATTCTTACTCTAATCTAAGACTTAATGGAAACATTTCCTGGATTTATTTCTGGGTTGTAAAATACCAAATAATAATAATAGAAAAACCCACCCACAAACACACATGTGCCTAAAATGGTTATTACAATGGCTTAAAGCAACTTTGCTCACAGGCACTAAAGCAAGGACACTTAGTTATGCCAAGAGAATAAAAACAAAAGGAAAGTTGATTTCTACTACTTTGCTGTTTAGCTCGCTATTAGGTATGCTATGGGAAAGACATAAAATATGAATGAAATGTTTGTTATCTGAAGCCACAATAACATTTATATTTTTAAAAATGTAAGCCCTAGTCTGTATCTCAGGTTAACATTCTGCTCTATTAGGTTTAAAGGATGCCACGCTAAAACCAATCAAACATGGTACACCCTTGCGGTGGTTCACACCATGGAGTGTGGTTAGTGAATGAGCAGAGAACCCCAATCTCAGGATGTGGAGCTCACTTCAGGGCACATTTGTGTTCCAAACTGGCCAGTCATTCACATACTATCCATTTGTGATGTATTTATCCAGCCTTTTCATGAAATACATTGTGGAAGGGAAAATGAAAACAAAAACACAAAGCAACCAGCACCCCATCTGAATGCATTTCACCAGGGAGTGCAGAGGCTGGGTTCTGAAAGGGGCTTTAGGCTGATGGGAAATACATATGCATGTTATATGTTATATGATACTCGCTGACTGGCTGCTATACAAATATTATTTCTACATGTTGTTCTTTTTTTTAAGGGTGAAAACATACCAGCAATTTATTTTGCAGGTTTAAAACATTTAAGTGACTAGCTAAAGGAATCAAGTTACTTATGAGGGTCAAGTTCCCAAATGTGGGGGATCTGTTTTTCACATCCAATAAAAATAATAAGTACCCTCCTGAGAAGGGAAGAAAATCAATTCCCCACACACAGCAAATGGGGATTAGAAAGAAGGAGTTTGAGGTTGCTCCCCATTTAATGAAGCAAAGTTCTTTAGACTCAGTGTACTTCCTAAATTAGATCTCTTGTTTGGTGAAGCTGGTCAAATCCTCCAGGATGAATGGTAGGAATTTAGATTTGGGGGAGGAGCATTAACCTGCTCTGCTGAGTGAGGTTTTGAACATGTGGAACCTTTTTATTTTCAGAATTGGCTGTCTGAGACCATGGGAACCATTTGTTCATGATGCTGGAGGAAGACATGTTCTGTTTTGCCGTGCAAGCTTCTCTCTAAGGCCTTTCCAGTTACAATAATTTTTTTAATTACATGGATTAATGGTTCCCATATTTACTCTCGGCCTTAAACTGAAGAAAAAGCCAAAGAAACCAAAAGTAAAAAAAGGGGAAAGAATGGGGCTCCCAGAGGTAATGACATCTGTTTTCTGACAGCAGGATATAAAAACTGTGCATCTATCTACTCTGAGGGTAGAAGTTCAACAGTTTTAATCAACTGAAAAATATCTGTTAATGTATTAACCCATTATGTCCCATCATCCTATTTATGGAACACTTAAAAAACTTAAATTGAGCAACAAATATCACTTATGTAACTCTAAAATAAATATTTGTTTTTAGAGTCATAGTGTTTTGAGGAAAGTAATAAGTGAATAGTGATAATATGCATTAATGGTATATTATTAATGATAATAAATCACACCATAAGTTCTAGATTATGATTTCTAATCTATTTTAATGAAGCTGTGTCAATCTCATTGAGATATTTGCAGAATATAAACTTGGGACCTAGTAAGTTAAGAAGATATAAATAAAACTAATTGGGGAATAGGCCTACTTGGGACAAAATAATTTTTTAAATGCAAAACAAAGCATTGAAAAACAAAAAGAGTGTCAAAATTACTTAGTCATGGAGTTCTCAGGCTCTATGCCAGATACCTCAGGCAAACAGATTCACTATATATCTGGTGTGTATTTAAACTGTGTAAATAGCTGGAAACTTGACAAGTTATAAAAACAAACAAGAAAAGATTCAAATGCTTTTTATGCAAAGCTATAGCATTTCTTATTATAAGGTTCAGAATCAGGTGGGCTTTATCACTGAGTCACATTCTTGGTCTTGTTTTTTTTCTTTTTTCAGACAGGGTCTCACTAAATTGCTGAGGATGGCCTCAAACTTTTGATCCTCCTGCCTCAACCTTCCAAGTAGCTGGGATCATAGGTGTGCACCACTGTGTCCTGCTAGATTTTCATTTCTATTAAAGATCCTCAAGTCAAGATCTTTACTGATCATCTGCAATCTTTTCAATATTGTTCAGAAAGATTCAAAGGCAAATGCTCCTTGCAGGTGCACAGAATTTACCCTGCTCAGCACTAGCATCAGTTTCATGGTCTTTTAGACTGATGTAGAACATATCCAATTATAAGAATATGATTAATAGCAAGGGCAACTGTTTAGAAAATTACGGAATTTGCCAGAAGGAACACACTAAGAGACTTTCACGATTACTAATTTTAACTGAGTTTCAGCTGCTCTTGGAAAATTTCATCTTCTGAGATAAAACTGTATCACTACCTCTCACTCAAAAATCATTTCCAATGAAAACAAAAACAGGAACGAAATAGTAGCTAAGCCTATTCATACAACCATAATCTTTGCAGAAAATCCTTGCTGAGCTGTCAACAAGTGATTTTTTTTTCCTGAAGTCACAATCTGAGATATCAAATTCAGCAAAGAAAATCTGAAGACATTTTACTAATTGGTGATGGAGTATGTGTGTGGGTGTGTGCAGTTGGAAGGGTATATAATAATTTATCTGTGTGTATTGATTGATTCTCCAACAACCCTCTGCTCCCAAAATGAATGGCTGCTGTTTCTAGTAGAAGAAGCCTGTGCAGCCGTCTCCATCCATCTGTAGCACTACGCAACTTACTTGTCTCTTTCAACTCAATGAATGATAAGAGCTCTGATGTCTGAACAGCAAGTGGCTCATTTATCTTATGTCTCCAATTCCTAGTCATTTTCAATTAGTCCAATTAATAATTTTAAACAAGTTCATAATCATTCTTAAAATGCTATCAATTCGGTAAGCCAATACTATTTCCAAGGTGGGGTTTATCTACTGGGAATGCTAAAACTGAGCTCATTTGGAATCAGAAAGATGCAAGTTAAACCCTGTTTTCACCATCTGACCTTTGTTTTCTCATCTGTTAAATGGGAATCATAAGAATAGTGATAAATAAGGATCCACTACTCATTGTAGAGAAAATAAATGATGAAGAAAAATCAATCAATGAAGCAGAGCATGCATCTGCTATTACCTAGGTGTCATCGATGCTCCATAAACATCAGCTGTCAGGACAGTTATTACTAACAACAACAAGGACTGCAACCAATAGACTATCAGAATTTTTCACACTGGCAAGAAAACATTAGAATGAATTGTTTCAAGGAAATCACTTCTTACCAGTTTGATAGATTCAGTTATTCCCAGGTTGCTGGCCTCTGAAAGGTGAGGTTCGAATGGAGGGCCACAAGTAGCAAACATATTTATATAGGACATCTGGCTATAAATCCAGGGGGACATCAAACCCTCCCCTGAGCACAGCGAAAGGTGGACAGAGTGCCACACTTTGCCACACTGGGACAGAGGCTGGTGGGGAGCAACCAGTCAAAGAGAAAACAATCAGGAGTCTTGCCAAAAGAGACAGACTGTGGATGATACGTCTGAATCTATAAATTCAAAATTAATGTTTACTTAACCATCCGTCAGCTTTCAGTGACTTTGGAGGGGAGAGGTAAAAGGGCTTTTAAATCATCAAGTCTGCCAGATGGTTAGATTAGTAATACTCCAAAAGGTAGGCCAAACAGAGAATTCACCTAAAAACTCAAATGAGAAAATGTATGAGAAGTTTCAGTTTGGTATATTTCCAATTATATTTAATTAATGGCAAAAGGGAGACAAAATATTGGATTGAAAATCAAATAAAACCTTCTAATCAAATAGAAACTTTAAATTTCCTGTTCACTTAACAATAACATTAATACTGCATTTGATTAAAAAAAAAAAAAAACAGGTATTAGCAGTTCTGTGATCTTTGTACCCAGGGATTAAACGCATCCTGGCTGTAAATTAGCTCTGTTTCCTCCTCACCACTCTTTGAACACATTCTCACCTGCCACAGTATGAAAACTGTAACATCTTTAATCTCTAAAATGTTATAGCCAGTATTAAATTCATAAAAGTAACTTAGGGAACATTACCAATTTCATCTTTTCTTCCCATTCATATTTGCTAACTAATGTTTATGATGTGGTATTTCAATTTTACTTTTGAAATCAGACTAAATGCTGATTTCGTCTGCAAAATGCAGGGAACAATGAAGTCAAATCTCCTAACAATGTGACACGTAGGTATGTTCTCTTGAGAAAAAGAGAATTTACTGATAGATATAACTGGAGATGAACATTATACTGCTATACTAGAGAAAGGAGACATAGCTTTTATTCCCTTAAAATATATCTTCTCAGGAAAAGGTAAAGGATTTTCAGCATTTTCAACATGATGCATAAGCATCATGTTGATCCTAAGAGCAAGGAAAATTTTTAAAATTTAGTGTAACTGTAATACTCATAAGTGACTCTGAATTCATTTGTGTTGGCTTAAATGTAGAACAACTGCACAATGATGTAAGCTTATTGAAAGGTAGAGAATGTAAAAACTGCCACCTAGAAAACTTGTACCTGGGCTCAGGATATAGCCTACCATGTGCAAGGACATGGGTTCAATCCCAGTATCATAAAAAATAAACAAACAAACAAACAAAAAGACAAACTTTGATTCTCCTCCTGCGTTTTGACCAAGGCTGGACCTAAGTGCCTCCTCCCTTCATTTTCAGAAAGCAGGGATGCTGAGTCTCCTGCCTCACACACTCACCATCAAGACGCAGGTAAAGGAAGTTCCGAAAAGCAAAGTAATCCTCCATGATGGTCATGAGGGACGTCATCTGGCAGAAAAGCAGCACGCGGTGATTAGTTGCTCTCAATTTGGGCAGAATACGATCAAGTAGCTCAAACTTTCCTGAGGCCCGATACAGCTCAGCCCTGAACCCAAAAATGCAAAACAAGAAGACCGTATTACTGCTGTCTTCTTGAAGGATCGAGTAGCTTTTTGCTGTTCTCCCTGTGTCTTGTATGTAATAAACATTCAGTAAGGAAATGTGGAACCAATGAATGAATACCAGCTCTAAAACAAAGTATTCAGTGGAGAAAGAAAGTATACTATTCATAGGAAACCCATAAAGGGTACATTGTACCTGCTAAGTATGACGGTAGATTCTAGAAAGAAAAGGAAACCCTTTCATGTTCCTAGCCTTTTCGCTTTCTCCCTCTAAATTCTAAGTCTTTATGTATTACATGCATAAAAAGGTTAATTTAGGGCACTCAGTGATCAATTCAAATACTTATTGAGTACCTAGTATGTAACAAGCACAATGTTGGGCATGGGTACAGAGATAAACAAAATGGGTGATTATTAACTATGATTAGTCCAATGAAGAAAAGTAGTGGGTCATGATAAGAGGGCTCATCCCAGTGTTTGACTCCTTCTTCAGATTAGAGAAGAGTTTGGCAGACCTGGGTGGGCCCTAGCCTGCTGCCTCTTTTTATAAAGTTTTATCAGAACACACAGCCACGCTCACTCATTTATTTTGTCTGGTTGCTTTCGTGCTACACTGGCTGAGCTGAGTAAGGGTGACAGAGACTTCATAGCCCACAAAGCTGGAAATCTTTTCAATCTGATCCTTTACAGAAAAGTCTGCAAATCACTGTGACCTCCCTGAGGAGAGAACATTTTAG
This sequence comes from Marmota flaviventris, assembly GCF_047511675.1. Classification (NCBI taxonomy): domain Eukaryota; kingdom Metazoa; phylum Chordata; class Mammalia; order Rodentia; family Sciuridae; genus Marmota; species Marmota flaviventris. The sequence continues at coordinate 37,958,475 of NC_092510.1, read as the reverse complement.
CTGAAAGTTGAATGATGGTAAAAGGCATGCAGGTGACCAATGGGGGCCGGAGGCTTAGAGGAGGAGATTCCAGGGAGAGGTGAGACACATGTCGAGGCCCTAAGCAGAAAAGCAGCCGGAGAAACTGGAAAAAGTAATGGTGAGTAAAACCTAAGTGAGGGGAAAGTGCTGAGACAGTACAAAGAAGGGAGGTGGGTACAGGGACTGGCCACGGGGCTCTGCGCACTCCACCGATGTGCTTTAAACAGGGGAGTGAGGTTGGTCTAACTTTTGGTCAGTTTGGTCTTTTTGCAAGATCATCATGGACACTGCATAAGAGTGGCTTGGGAAAGGGACAGGAATGCTGGCTCGCTGCTGCAGAGCAAGTAAAAAATATGAAGGGACAGTGACAAGAGAGGTTGCCATGATATGGAGAAAAGCTAAAGTAGGGCCTTTTTGCTCCACAGTAAACAACTTTTTTTTTTTTTAAGCAACAGGGCTGTATTATATGCTATTACAACTTAATTTTAGGGTTAATACTGCTTGGAAAGCTCCAGTGCACATGCAGTCTACAATACTATTACTGGATATTCTGCCTTTTGTTTTGGTTTTTTTTTTTTTTTTAATTTATTTTATTTATTTACTTTTTTGGTTCTTTTTAGTTCTACAACACAGTAGAGGATAATATGATGTATTTATACAAACATGAAATACATCTTATTCTAATTAGGATCCCCAGGCCCTTAGTATGCTACTTTTAATAGTCATATTTTCAAACCTATGTCTTTCTGCTTTCATTCCTCAAAGACCACTGCCCCTCAGAGCCGCACACCCTTAGCCGTGTTTCCACCCTGCAACCCTGTCCAAGCTGCAAGAGTGGAAGTGGCCACAACTTCCAGGGGAAAGCGGCAAGGACAGGCAGGAGACCCCAGTGTTGTCACTCTGCATGGGTTTCAGTTCCAAATTCTCCCAGTGGCCCTGTCTGTTCTTGGAATCCAGCAAGGACCCCTCTATCCTAATACATCATCTCTGGAGCAAACCCAACAAAACAGGCTGTCCATTAGTGAAGTCTTCATCTGTCTGTCGCTGCAAGGATGATTCCCTTCAATGTCCACTGCTAATGAAAAATCTCTTATACAGACCATTCTGGAGTGAATGACTGCAAAATCGTACACATTTATAGCAGATGAGACATTTCCTTTCATGCACATGAATGTTAAATATCAACGTGAAATTTAATAAGATAAATTTTCTTCCAAGCCCAAGCCACACTTTCAGTTAGAAGTGACAACCCTTGGAGGCTCCAGCAACGTTTTAGAACACTAGGAGACTATTAAGTCTATTAAATGAGATCTATGTCCTTAGAATAACCACTTGCTCAAGGCAAGTAGTAATTTATGCCAGTAAAGTAAAAGAGAATGCTGATATCATTTTGGTTAACAACTTCTGCCCCTCCACGGTGGAGCAAGGAGGACCAAGGACACTGGTAGTATGTATTTGCATAATAGGAAAAAAAATACTATAGAAAATGGTAGTGTAAGTAGAACCAATAACACTATATTTTCAAAGAAAAAAAATGTAAGATTTACCCATTGATGACCCCATTTGAATAGCCCAGGTGTTCAGCAAAGGATTCCTTTAAAAGAGAGAAAAGAAGAAAATGACTTTAAAATCTAAATATATTATTATTGTTGTTGTTGTTGTTGTTATTATTATTATTATTATTATTATTTTGCAGTGCAAGGGATCAAACCCAGGCCTCACATGTGCTAGGCAAGTGCTGTTCCATGGAACTAATATTATTGACCTAATGGTTTCTCTTTTAATGAGTACGCCCTATGGACTCTTATAGTCAAAGGCAACAAAATAATCAATGAACAAGCAAATACTCAATGTAGGCTGAACTGGAAACTCAGTGTCTTTGAGGTCAGGTTTTCGTTCTGCTCTAAGTGGACTCCCAGAGGAGAACGTGAGCTCGCCAATGCAACAGGCACTGAGCATCAACCAGCCCAGCACGGAGCAGGCATTTGTTTCTGGGGACCCACCCACAAGGAGCTCAGATCAGAGTCTAGGTTGGAGGAAGAGCACAACACAAGCAAGTCAGGATTAATAGGGAAACATAAATGTAATGTGAAAACAGTTACCAATAAAAATAATGGCTATTATGTAATGCAGTTCTTAACTGAGTGAAATCCTAACATCTCTCGCATCCGGTGCTTTTGTTTTTACAGTGAAGGCCCTAAATGTACTCTACCCTCAGTGTTCAGCTTCCACTTTTAGAAGACAGAACTTAGTTACTGAACTCCCTCCAGATTCAGAGGAAGAAATATTTGACTCTGTTCTGGGCTCTCTCCATTCCTGCTTTATGGAAACAGAGACCTTCTAGGGGTAAATACATCACACCTCTACATTAGCCACCAGCTTTTTCTCCATATCTTTCCTTTTGGTTTCTAGTCTCAAATATGCTCATTATTCCTGGCAGGCTCCAGCCACTCAGGGCCCTGTGGCAAAGCCAACACAGATGACACACTTCCACTTCCAGATCTGGCCACTCCTTTCTAGATTCTTAGGCTCCATCCCTGTCTAGCAGGTTGGGAAAACCAAAGAGATGGTATGTGTCCGTGGACCATGATAAGGTTGGGTAATCCGTATCTTTTTAAAAATGCTGCTTTCATATCTCCATTTCAAAGTTTCCCAGAGAGGCAGTGAGACCAATCTCGAGACCGGGCTTCTGAAATAATGTGGCATCAACAAAGGACTGTGTGGAAACAAAACAAAGGCAAATGCACAGGATACTTCAGACCCATAACTGCCAATAGATCAGCCAATGACTGTGGGTCTCTTATTTCTAAAAAATCAGCTCTTCAAAGTTTTTTTTTTTTTTTAATGTTAAAAACACTGCAAGTAAAAATCTGTTTACTGACAGCTACTTATAAACAGGCAGGCACTGGGGCTCATTGCTCCAAGCTTGGTCTCCTTTATGACCCTTCGTCCTTCCCAATACTCCAGACAGAAGCTTGAAGACAGAAGACGTCATCTGCCTTCCTTCCCCACATGGCCCAGCACATTTTGAAGGTTAATTTTTTTATGGTAACTGAAATGAAGTAAGACACTTAATTTTCATAATTTCTAAGTCCCCAAAGCCCTCTATAGATCAGAGTAAATGCCTTAAAATTGTTCTCAGGAAAAAATGGGACAGTAGGTGACAGGTCAACCTGACACGACCCTCATCATTTTCATCATTAAGACTTTCCCCACACCCCCAACCCCATATCTACCCAGCACTAATTCACTGACACCTTATGCCTGATTAACACATTAGTTTCCAAGATGCTTCCTGTTTTCTCACTTAAAAGTTCACCTATCTGCTGGCTCTACAATCTATTGTTCCCCTCTTATTACAAATCAAGCAGGCTTGAGTGACTTTCTCTACCAAGTTACAGGGACACAGTGGCCTGGGACATGAACTCACTAATGCCTACTGAATTCTCCTTCATCTATATATCTAAAAATGTGGCTGGTTGGTAAGATTGTTTTTAAAACTGTTATTGCCATATCATACATTTGAATCAAATGTATTATATGTCAAGGTCATTTTACTGTCATGTGTAACTAATTAAAACAAATAAAAATAAAATAAAATGTTAACCATGCCTAAAAAATAAAAAAAAAAAACCTGTTATTGCCATTGTCACTTCCCTTCAATCTATAAATATGCCCCCTCCCTATGTTAGAGTCTGGTCTCAACTGTGCTGGGTAATCCTCTATGAATCTAAGTGCTCCACAAGAATCCTATGTCCATGATTCTCTCCCCTGTGTCCACGGAAGCCTCCCTATCCAAGGACACTCTCCTCTATGTGTGGGTCCTCTTCCTTATGTCTATGGATCCTCTCTCGTACATCTCAGACACTCTCTCCTAAGGACTTGAAGGACACAGCAGGTGAGAAGTTCTCCTAATTTCCCTGCACAGTTGAGATAGGACTCTAGCACAGGGAGGGGTAGGGAATAAATACTCTGACCTATCAGGTGTGATTGCCAAAAATAAAGGAGTAAAAAAGAATATTCAAATTTAAAAGTATTCCAACACTTTTTAAAAATCCTGTGATTAAGTTTTAATTTTCTAGAAGCTTTTATTTATTGTTTTTAAATGAACCGGTGTAGACACTGGAGTCCTGAAGTGATTTTCCTCTCTCTTGCCCAATTTGCAGTGGAAACTAGGCCCTAGACTGGCAAACAATGCCCCCAGGAGCATGTGATTCCTCAGCAACACTAAAAAAATGGATATGGCAATGGCAGCTCCTCTTCTGCTACAGCCAATTGTCCCTGCTAGAGTGAAACACTACCAGTGTTGGAAGCATGTTCACATGTAGAGAAGAGGGCAGACAATGTCCTCTCCCCTAAAAACAGCTGAGCATCAGAATAAAAGCATCAATTTACATCATCATCACAGTAGAAAGAAGACAGAAAAAATATCAATCTAAGTAACAAACTACAGCCAGTTTCTTTCACAAAGAAAATATTGAAAGAACACCTTTATCTTTAATATTTACAAATACATCATTTGAATATTTTTGACGACATCCTTTGGAAGAAACTAGATGTGGCTGTCATTAATTTCAGAGCTCCCACTGGAACACAGCAATTCACTCAAACCCACACCTGAGCCATTGCTTACACCACTCCTCGCTACTTTGAACTCTTGGTTATAAAATTCCAGATGCTCAGGTGCCAATGAGAATCCATAACCAGGAAATTCACATTTATTAATTCTGCCTGAAGAACTATTAGATCATCCCCTTTTGAATTCTATACATAGATTCTTTAGACTTTTTTTTTTTTTTTTTAATCTCCAGGTCTTTTTAAAATTTTACTTTGAGACGGGGTCTTGTGAAGTTACCCAGGCTGGCCTCCAACTAGCCATTCTTCTGCCTCAGGCTCCTCAACAGTTGGGATTGTAAGCATGCACCGCCACATCTGGCTTGATATTATTTTTTTAACTAGCACTAGTAGGATTAGCACAAACAGAATCAAAACACAGGACTCAAACTTACCTCAATGTGCTGAAACATATATGGGTGATTGCAGATTTTTCTCAACTGCATGATAGTGTTCATAAGTGTCTTTGCACCTCCTTTCCCCTGAGAACAAATGGAAAGAGAAGAATAGAACTAATTATTAATTGATCAGATATTTCCAATTTTTAGAAGCTAGGCTTCAGGGTTAGGAGTGTAAGTCAGTGGTAGAGCACTCGCCTAGAATGTGTCAAAAATCCCAGGTTAGGTCCAAAATCTCTCTCTCTCTCTCTCTCTCTCTCTCTCTCTCTCTCTCTCTCTCTCACACACACACACACACACACACACACACACACACACACACACCAAAACAATAAAAGCTAGGCTTCTTATAGAAAGGAAAAAAGACCATAGGTCTTCTCAATAACATACACACCTTGCGATCCACAGTTCCTGTTGTTACATGGCTGCTTCTGAGTTAGATATAATGTCTATCTTATGATTAGCTTATCCTATAGGTAAAGCATATCTTAAAGTATTACATTAAGTTAATGGCTGAATGACTATCTACTCTCTAGGATTTTGGAAGTCAGAGCACAGAACAGATGCCCAGGGAGTAAATCTGGATTTCAAAACCTTTTCAGATGCCACCCAACACTGAGACAGAAGGTGTTTTCTGCAGAATTGACATGAGTAGAGATAACTCTTTTGGTAACAAGAACATATTCCTTTCTTCCTGCCCCAACATAGTTTAGGGGTTAGAAGATTTCTCTTGGCAGCAACAATAGCTACAAAAAATGCCCAGTAATTCTTTTTAACAACTCAGCATGAGCAGAGATGCTTCTCAGAAATACTCCACAGCCATGAGAAGACACTGCCCAGCACCTCAAGCTATGCCAGCTTCCTTCCTCAACATACCTTCTTATCTTTCTCAGAACCATCTGTGAGGAGGATCCCCTTCGCTTGCATGTGGCGATACAGAATCTTCTGCAGAGCTGACATGTCACACTTGATCACATATTCAACCTGAAGAAAGAAGAGCAAGCAGGTAATAGGAATAGGGAGAAGGTGCCATTCTAACATGATTGTTGAGACCAGATCTGGTGCCACTCCTAAAGCACCAGGACACCTTTCCCCCCTTCTTGGATTCACAGGGTAGGGCTGGGATGGGGTACTGGAGGAGACCATGGTCCTCACTATTAAAGGTACCAATATGATAGTGAGAACCCTGAAAGGTTATATATAGCAGAAGCTAGGCTGTTTTCTAAACTGTCTGGACTTAGTTTCATATCTGAGAGAGGGAATGGCTTGCCAACTGTTCATACTCAAAATTTTTCAATATATGGTATCTCTAGTATTTCTGCTGCCTCCTAACCACACCTCCTTTCATATGAACAATTTAGGAAAAACAGCGGCTAACCAACAGCCTCTGGTTTTCTTTGTAAAACATTTTAATTTGGTCCTATATGGCTATCCCTAATGCTAGCCTTAAATAAGCTGAGATTTCACAGCAGGCCCAGGTTGACTGTCACTAACCACTACTCTTGAGAAATGAAAGGACGCAACATAGGTGGAGGAGAAGAATTAATAGACAATTGGTCACAACTCTATGGCCATCAAAAGGCCATTTCCTGTTGAAACAGGACAAAATCCAATTTAAAACAGTTAAAGGAAATTCATATGTCCATGTTTTATCACACACCTGTATTACTTTATCATGCTCCTAATGCATAAAATCTGCCTTGCTTATTTCCTATTATTATTTTTCTTTATTAAAAAAATTCCCAAGAATACAAATGTGCAATTTTCATAAAAAAAGTCAGATTAATGCCTAGAAATCTGCAGAATGTGATTAAAAGTAATCAGCAAGCTGCCTAATGTTTAATAAACCGATTAAAAATGATTGGAGTATTTTCAGCTCTGAGGGCCAGAAAGAAGAGGTCACAAATGAAGAGAAGTAGAATATATTCATTTCACTGTTGCTTCAGAAGGAACCTGTCAGACTGGGGGGGACCAGGGTTGATAGTCTTATGCTTCTCACTTTGATGCATCAAGTCAGGTTATAGAAAGGCTTGCTGTTTTGCATAACAGTTAAGAAAAGCAAATAAAATAACCCAAACATGCTTGGTCAGGGAAAAAAAACCCAAATCCCCAAGTTTAATAAATAAGTGTGAACTTAATACAGGCTTTGTGTTTTACATACTTGATCACGCTATATGCTTAAGTATCTCAGCATCTCTCCTTTTTCTTTTTAAATATATTTTTTCAGTCTTGTTGAATGATAACTGACAAATAAAAACTGTATATATTTAAGGTGTACAGTGTGATGTTTTGATATACATATACATTGTGAAATGATTACCACTAACCTACTTTTTCCAGAGTTCTTGATCACTATGAAATTTGATCTTGGTGAAAAAAAACTGTTAAAAAAATTCAGACTTTAACAAGGACAAAGATATAAATGACATGAAGGGCCAATATTATGGAGCTCTTTCTATGTGCCAGGTCCTGTGAAAAATGCTTCATGTGTCTTTTCTCACTGAAGTCATAATAAGAGCCACGCCTGATGGTGCATACCTATAATCCCTGTGGCTTCGGAGGCCGAGGCAAGAGGATCACAAGTTCAAAACCAGCCTCAGCAACTTAGTGAGTCCCTAAGCAACTTAGCAAGACCCTGTCTCAAAATAAAATATTTAAAGGGCCAGGGATGTGGCTCAGTGGTTAAGTACCCCTGAGTTCAACTCCAGGTACCACCTCCCCCCCAAAAAAAATACAAGAGCTCTATGGTATAATCACCTTTAGTGTACTTTTTATAGCCAGGAAATATGAGCATCACAGAGGTTAAACTACAGGTCCAAAGTGATCCAGCTATTCAATGGTGCAGTTAGGATTTGAAACAGACATCGTTCTTTAAGCGCTATACTATGGAAGACCAAGGAGATTTTCAGGCTTCCCAGCTCTGCCTGGTGTTCACTTTCCACTAGGCCACTTGGAAGGCTTATTCACATCCTCCCGAATGTGGGGAGGATGCCAAATCCTGTTTCAAGGTGCAGAGGGCTGAGGCATGGCATATCCAAAACTAGGGGATGAACTCTTAACCCATCAGTCAGCTACTGCTAAGGGCTAGAGGGTAAGAGCTTGGAAAGCAGCAGACTTGTGGGACTATGCTATGGACACAGGGATCCAAGTGTCCTGCAGGTAGTCCTGTCTGTGAGAACTGAACTCTTCCTTAGGATCTGATGGCTACTCTTGGAAGAGGAAAGTACCCAAGCCTCCTCCCTCATGTGATTAGAGGGTAACTGTTTGATACACATGATCAAATAATTAAGTTTCACAACTGCATTTTTCATTTGCTTCTGGAAACTTCCAAACAGCTCTGAACTTTTTTTTTTTTTTTTTTTTTTTTTGCTTTTGTACTTTTATCTAAGCCCAGGATGTCCTTGGCCTTGAAGCTTCTTTCTAAATTCTGTTGTACTTTGAGGGCTCTTTTTGAGATTTTCCCTAATCACCCTATCAGTCTATCACAAAATTAATTTTCCTCTTTAATTCTCTCAAAGAAGATGGTCATAAACTTATCTGATGACATTTTTTCATCATGAAGCCCATCTTCCCAACATGTTCTAAATATTTATTTATAAATTACATGCATGCATTAATATTAATGTTTCAAAATATGATGAGTTACTTTTAGGGCAAGGAACAATGTTAGAGACAGCTGATTTATATCCGTATTTCAAGATGCTAATTTGATGATACATAATATTCTTGAAAAATTCCTGCCTCATTACCCTACAATGCAGCTGATAAAAACTCACTCTAGGATTGACAAGGAACTCAAAAAACTTCACATATACCCCCCCAAAAATAACCCAATCAATAAATGAGTAAAGGAACTAAATAGGCACTTCATAGAAGAAGAAATACAATTGATCAACAAATATATGAAAAAAATATTCAACATCTCTAGCAATTAGAGAAATGCAAATTGAAACTACACTGAGATTCCCTCTCACTCCAGTCAGTATAGCAATTATCAAGAATACAAGTAAACAGCTCAGGAGGCTGAGGCATGAGGATAGAGAGTTCCAATCCAGCCTCAGCAAAAGCCAGGCGCCAAGCAACTCAGTGAGACCCTGTCTCTAAATAAAATACAGAATAGGGCTGGGGATGTGGCTCAATGATTGATTATCCCTAAGTTCATTCCCTGGTAGCTCCCCCCACACACACACAAAAAAAGAATACAAGTAACAATAAATGTTGGTGAGGATATGGGAAAAAAGTTTCATTCATACATTGCTGGTAGGACTATAAACCACTTTGGAAAGCATTATGGAGATTCCTTAGAAAGCATGGAATGGAACCATCATTTGACCCAGTTATCCCATGCCTCAGCTTATACCTGAAGGACTTAAAATCCCCAAACTACAGTGATACAGGAGCATCAATGTTTATAGCAGCTCAATTCACAACTGCCAAGCTATAGAACCAATCTAGGTGCCCTTCAACAGATAAATGGATAAAGAAAATGTGGTATACATATACAATGGACTAGTACTCAGCCATAAAGAAGAATAAAATTATGGCATTTGCTAGTAAATGGATGGAACTGGAGAATATCGTACTAAGTAAATAAACCAGTCCCAAAAATCCAAAAGTCAAATTTTCTCTCTGACATGGATGCTAACCCATTACAAGGGAAGGTAGGGAGGGGAAGTACAGAAGTACATTGGATTAGTCGAAAGGGAATGAAGGGAAGAGAGAGGAGATGGGAATAGGAAAGACAGTAGAAAGAATCAGACATTACTCCTCTATGTTTATATATGAATACATCACCTGTGAAACTCTACACCATGTACAACCACAAGAACAGGATCGTAATCCTAACTCCACATATGAATAATATATCAAAATGCACTCTCTACTGTCATGTGTATCTAAAAACAACAAACAAAAATATTAAAAAAAAAAGAATCAGAGAAGAGACAGGATGATCTTCTTTCCATTGTTTACCTATATTTATATTATTTGATTTCAAACTTTATTCCTTTGTAGAATCTTTTTAAGCCCTCTGGGGTCTAGAGTAGTTAGTTTAGTGAAAAATCAGATAAGGGGTTGGGATGCAGTGGTATAGAGCTTGCCTAGCATGGAAAAGGCCCTGAGTTCAATGCCCAGCACTGCAAGAAAAAAAAATCAGACCATATCAAATCTGCTGATCTGGGTAAAATATATGGTTTCCACAATATGTAGAAAACGAATGCGCAGGCAGTAAGGATGAATGGGCAGTCAGGTGCTATACTGGTGGAGATTCCTGCTGGGATAACCTAGGCAAGCTATCCTAGACATGTCAGACCCTCTGATATACACACTCGGTATGGTGTCAATCTGAATATTAAATAACAATATAGCTTAATGTTTTTATTTTTTAAGAAAAAAATAAACGTGTGGAGTTTCTAACATCATTCTGCATCTGAAGGGATCACTAGTGTGCACCCTCCCTCACACACATCCCCCTGTGTGCGCACCAGAGACTCCTGACCTAAAGCACCTGAATGCCTGGACCATTCACCCTGCTGGGCTGGGTGATGTTGCCTTCCATTGCTACACCAGCATCTGGTGTAAGTACATCCCATCTTCCAAGGCCAAGTATGTAGACCCCTCATCCCAGGCCACCCATTTCTGGGGTAGCACCTATGCCTGCCATGAGGCCTGAGTGCAGGACAACACACAGAATAAGCAACTGATAGCTATGAATTGGGAAAAGGGACAGAAACAGTCATCACAATGTAGACACACAGACCGATAAGTAAAAGGCGAAACAGGTTTCTCTAACAATGGTACCAGCTTCAACTTGGTGGAGACTGACTTTACCCTCCACAAACACGGTGGCACCTGAGTATACAGCACCAATGGGAAAGTCCCTTAAAATACTGGTGCTACGAGAAGTGAAATTTGTGATTTCTGGGAGCTAACTCCCCCCATAAGTTAGCCTCGTGAGAGCCACGGGGGCTACTTTTGTTCAAACTGTATGCAAAATTAAGATGTTGATCTCATATACAAGATAATTATATCCTAAGAATTCTATGTTAACAAATGGTCAAACTGGTCCTATAAGTAGGCAAATCTGTTGATTATGCTGATGAACAATTTCTTCCCAAATAACCCTGTAGAAGAATTTAGCTTTATTCATAATCTATGCCGGCATTCTGTCCTTCATTTACAATTCCATTCCAAAAGTATGGATTATTAGATAAATGAACCCAGAGGACTATGTGTGATATATTAGGACTTTATGAACTGAAAGGATTTTTTTTTTTTTTTGGTACTGGGAACTGGACTCAGGGGTACTCCACCTCTGAACTACATCACTGGATCTTCTTAATTTTTTTTTTTTTTTTAAATTTTGAGACAGGGTCTCACTAAGTTGCTAAGGTGGCCTTGAACTTGTGATCATTCTACCTCAGCCTCTCAGTTATAGGCATGTGTCACCATGCTTGGCTGAACTGAGATTTCTAAATAATACAATTCAATTTATGAAAGCTTGGGGTTCTAGAATCCATATCATGAGCAAGGAATGAATGATGGTAATGATTAACCAGAGTAAGCATTTTAAGCTTTTATATGATGAATGTACAAGTTGTCCATCTAAACAAAGCTTTTTCAAGTGTTTGACACAAATTATATCAAAGTCAGGATTGATTTCAGCTAGGCCAACCTCTCTCTGATTAGCCTCATACATCATATACATATTTTAATATATTTAGACATCAATATATACATAGCCAGCTGTGTAGCCGATTTTTGATGACATGAATTAACAAAGGAGAGAGTCAGCACAGACAACCTCAAATAAGAGTTAAATCAAAAAAATCAATTTTCATTTAGCTTAAGTTGTTTTATATAGTCCTTTTCTATGAACTGGACTCTTTCCTGAGAACAGGAACTCTGCTGGCAGATTGGTGATAGTGGTGATGTGTCACAGTGTACTCCCTTGCTCATTAAAGGTTTCACTAGCCTTACAGTAAAAACTAACTTTTTTATACAGCAGAGATGCAGTCATCAAATGGTGGCCCTTCTATACCTGCTTTAGTTTGACCCAAGGAAGTACATGTAAACATGCTCAATACTATTAGACATTAGAGTAATACAAGTTAAAGTTAAAACATACCACTACAACGTGTTGAAATGGGCTAAAGATGTTTTTGAAAACTGACAGTTCCAAGTACTGATGAGAGTGTAGAGGAACTGGAATGTGCACACTTTGAGAGTGGGTCTATAATGTGGTTCAGACAGAGTAGAAAACAACGTAGAAGCCTCTGACAGAATTACGTATACAATGACCCTATGGTCAAGCAGTCACAGTCCTAGGTGTTGACCTAAGTACAATGAAAACCCACGTCCACACAAAACCCTATACATGCGTGTTTATAGCAGCTTTATCTTTAATTGTCCAAAATTAGAAATAATCCAGATGTCCCCTCAACTAAATGGTTAAACAAACTGGGGTGTCCATATAGCAGAATGATACAAAATATCATTAATGGTAAAAAATGAACCAGCTGGTGATAGGAGCAGCAGCAGATGACTCAAACACATTAGGTGGACTGCAAAAAAGCAGATGCAAAAGGTTACTGATAGCCTAATTCCACTCAATGTGGAAAGATAGCCGATTAGGGGTCACCTGAGGCTAAGAAGAGAGAGAGAGGCTGATTAAAATGATGGCACCAGAGATCTTTATTTGGAGAGGAGTGATGGAATAGTTCTATAGTTTGGGTGTAGACATGCTTAATGTAACTATGCATTTAAAAACCCATTGAACTATATACATAAAAAGGAATGAATTTTACTATCTGTAAATTAAAAAGCAGATTTAAAAAACACTTTCTTGATTCTCTTCATAAATACCTTTGAGTACGACTGCTATGAACATATTTAGCCTTTTCCTGCCATCAGCCATGATTCCTCCATAGGTTCTTACATGGGCCAAGAAACACACGTTGCTTGTGGCTATAAGCAGGTGGTAGCAGAAGAACCCCCTCAACCTCAAGAAGGATACTTAAATTTCCAATTTTCCCTAGGTTAAAAAAAATCCTAACAAGGCACAAAATGTGGAGACTGAATGTCAGCCAAACAAGATCAAGACAGCCACAATCACATGCAATGTGACTGGTCTCCGCAGACACTGAATAGTTTATGGGGACAGAGATGTGGAAGGGCCACCGAAAGCACAGCAAAGAAGAGATAACAGTGAGAAAGAACTTGAAGTGGGCAAGAAAATGGATTTCCCCTTAATGACAGAGGCAGCAACATTAGTGGAAGATAAGGACCATGGTATCAGCTGTTGTCACTAGCTGGATAGTGTCATAACTACTATACCCACTTAATCCTCATGAGGATTCTGCAAGGCAGATATGTATATGTTCCAGTTCACTGATGAGAATACTAAGACCCCTTTGGGTAAAATGACTTGCCTAAGTCCACACAGTTAATAAGGAGCAGAGAAGGCAGTGGGGACTCATGCCCACTGATGGGCAGAGCCCATGATTCCCATTCCACAAACGGCCTCCAGGGAAAAGGTAACATGGTTAATTTTAAATCATGCATACCTATCAAGGTATCTGCCGCAGTCTGGCTGGGCACAATTCAGGAGCCACTTGTCAAAAGAAACGAACTTTATTTTTAGAACCACACACCACACCACACAGCTCCTCAGGAAAAACCCTCAGAGCCCAACTGCCACCATCGGCTTCTCCCAAGCCTCTCAACCTCCCCCACTCCTCCTGCTCTTGAGGCCGATTGGCTGGGTCGTGTGGGCGGAGCCAAAAAAAGTCCCCCAATGAGCAGCTCCGTAGTCTGAAAGGGCGGGGAAACAGCCCAATGAGCATCACCGCAGAGGAGCCAATCAGCTAGAAGTTGCTGGGGCCGCTGTGAGCCAATCATCAGATGGCAGCTGGAAGTTTGCTGGCAGCTGGAAGTTTGCTGGGGCCCCTTCAGCTGTGGCTCTCAACATCTCCCCCTCTCTGTTTAAACAACAAGCATGTGGCTTAGGGACTGTGCCTGCCTTAGGTTGTCCAATAGTACATATGGTCCTTACCCGTTATCGGATGAGCTGACCTCAAGGCGTCAGCCTCCTGTCTTAGGTTGGTACCATTGCAATTGGATCTTACCCGTCACTGACTACCTGTCCAGCATACAGCCACACCTGTGGATAGGTCTTTGTACCAGCGGAGGGGTGAGGTTCTTTGCCTCACCTCTTGGCCCCCAAATTTTAGCTGAAGGACCATGACAAGCAGAAGGGAGGAAGATACACCAAGCCAATTGACGGCTCCTTTTGGAAAAATTGTACCACCAATGACACCATCAGCAAAAATACCCCAACACTACCACAAGTCGCTGTACCAACAGATAGTTCACAATGCATACAAGTGAGTTCACAATGCATACAAGTGATACATAGTCCAGGCAAGTTCTGCAAGCAGTTTAGTGATGGCTATTCCAGAAGCTGTAGATTGGTTTTATCTTCGTCTTCACCGGCACTGGAATGAAGATAGGAATTCTGGCAATAATGGCTAAAGAAAAAATTATGTAACATTCCAGAAGGCACTAAAAGAAAACAATTTTCTTAACAATTTACATTATCTTGAACAGAATTATTAAATATAATGAAAAGGAAAGGTGAAAGTAAACAAACAGATCTGTTAACCTCCTTTTTTGTTCACATTTTAAAACAATCCTCAACAGCTGTTTACCCAATTTAAATTAAACCATGTAAATCACATGAATAAAAAAAAAATATTTGGATCCATTTTTTCATGAGCGCTCATCATATATGATATATGGACATACGTACATACAACAACTCTCCTGTTGGTATACCTAGATAAGGCCTTATCCAATTTATGTCTCCTAATAACTTTTGAGAGTCATTAAGTGATTTGAGTTGATCTACTCATATTTGAATTTTTGGTGGACGGACCATGGTTGAGGATAATAGAACTCCTAAATAATTAATTGGAAAATTTAATTGTACTTTATCTATTGCTATCTCTAGATTATAATTTTTAATAAGTTTGTAAGTGTGGCATAACATTCTAGCAATGTGTTTTTATCTTTGTGTGCTAATAATACATCATCCATATATACAATATCACCCACAGAGTATTTTACATACCTTCAATATTATACCCCAGTTATTGAAGAGTACAGTATATTTATGCAGGAGACTTACTCATGACAATCATAGAGGAAATACTTTTTTTTAAGTTTATCATCCTTTAAGGGTACTCAAGAAACTCTCTTGTAGAAAGAACTACAAAGTAAACATTTAGTAAAGCAAAGAATTCCTTTGTGGTATACCTGATCCCCCCATAATCTTTATGCTGCAAATGTCTGAATTTTTCTGGACTGGATTTTCTTAAAGCAGGACATATACTTTTAATTTGTAATGTTGTTTCTAAAGGTCTACCTACATTAGCGAGTCCTGGAAGTAAATAAACAAGACGATTTATGGAATAAAGGACTTCAGTCAACTACCTTTTATTTTATACCTCTTCTAAAGAAAAAAAAATGAAGTCCAGGACATACTAAAATCATTAGCAATCCATCAATAACTTGCAGGACCACTGTAACAGCAAGACAGGAAGTACAGCAAGACAGCCAACTTGACCACAGCACTCCCTTGCTAGCTTATCTATTCAGCAACTCAACTCCATCTTGAACAGAAACCCAAAGAGGCCAAGACCACAGGAAGTCACAGTGAGTATCAATAGCACTCAATCCGTAAGATGCATACACTAGCAAAATAAGATACTTCAATGCTTAGACTTTTACTAGGATAAGCATGACATAATTGTTTAAAAAATTTTTTTCTATTAATGAATAGGAGATATTTCAGGGAATAAAAGTTTCTCTTGGCAAAATGATCACTTTTGTAAAGCATCTTGCCAACTCCAACTTTAAAATGAAGAGGATGAACCAATCTGTCCAAAAATAGTTGTTACCCAGAAAGACCACAAACATATAAAAATAAGACATTTCAGAATTAGCTGATGTAAAGAAATGCAAATAAAAATATCTCATGCAACAAATAATATGCAATGTTAAACAATCTATCTTTAAAATTTACACTTCTAATGTGTAGGGTTTCCAAAATAAGATCAGAGAAATATTAAAGTAATACTCAAATTCAAGCCAAAACTGTAAAGCTAAGAAAAAAAATTCTGAAACACTGAAAACTCAGTTTCCAAATCTTAAATTTTAGGTATAGGACAAAAACCAGGTCCCAGATGGGCTGGGGTTGTGGCTCCGTGGTAAAGCACTCGACTCACACATTCGGGGCACTGGGTTGGATCCTCAACACCACATAACAATAAAATAAAGATATTGTGTCCAACTACAACTAAAAAAAACAAAATATTAAAAAAAACAGGTCCCAGAATAATTAGTTGATGTGTCTGTAGTCTGCAGGACGGTGACATCACAAATATCAAACACTGAACAAAGTTCCAGGAAATTAGGCAGATGCTTCCTATGCCCTTTGATGATAACAACACAAGTCCCAAACCATATATTCTTATTGGATTACAAGCAGAAGAAGTGTAGTTCCTGCAACAGTGAACTCAATGAGGTCAGTCACTTTAAAAAAACAAAAACAAAAAAATCTCAGGTTAAAATGTGATGAGACTCAATGAATTTGATAATTTCATAAAACCTAGCCAAAATCTTTTAGAAACCAGGCTGAGAATGCTATAATTTCCTTTCTCTCTCTTGCTCTATTTTGATAGAGCACTTTTAGGATATTTAGGATATTTTCAAGACACCTGTAACTAAAATATAAACTTGTTATTTTAGAAACATGATTTCAGGGGCAGGTAGTCAAACATATTTGCAGGGGGTAAAAAACTCACAACTTTTGATTTTGCAACATACTTTTTCTGGAAGCTGAGATTCAACTTCTTTCTTCAGTCTCCTCAATAAAAATGGTCTCAACACCTTATGTAGACGCCTGATGATCAATATAGTTTCTTCTTCATTTAAATCCACCTACAAGGGAATCTTGGATGAATCTGACTTTTTTTAAAAAAAAGGATATTTCATATAATAAAACTTTATGTTACATGTATTACATGTGTCAATACATGATTGAGATATTTACATGCATTAAAACCAGGTTATGCTGGTCACATATGCCACTAAATTCTCTTCCACCTTCCCATCAGGTGGCCACAAAGTGACTTCCAGATATACATTTTTGTCTAAATACTCACTTCCATGGAAAAATACCCAGAAAACCAGTTTTAGATCAGTGTGTTAACAGCCCAACATTTCCTGGATTGACTGGCAATAAAGACTGCAGATTGAGACAGAACAGGAAGAAAAAGAGCAATAATGTGTTCCTACTTCAAGCTTCAGCCTTCAGTTACCCTGACCTGTGGTTGTTGCAGATGTAGAAACTCACTGGGATACAAGGACTTGAACATGAAAAGAGGAAGAAGACGAGTAGATCCAGCTTATGCTGGTGGGTCTCTAAGACCCTCTACCTGCCCTCTCTGCTCTGATGTTGTTCAAGTTCTATTTTATAAAATCCCCATATTATTTCATTCACCTTCCTCTGTTAACCTCTAGGGGGAAGAGTAGATCAAAACTACTTTCCACAAACGGACCAATTACCAACCAGCCGACAAATGGCAGCTGTGCCTACAAGGAACCTCAAGATTAGAGGGCCAGAGTTCAAACATAAATATTCCTATCCTAAAACATTCTTAGTGGCTTTTCATTCCCATAGTTAAGGAACCACTAATCAAAATGGCATGCATCCATTTCATTTCTTCCTTTCATAAGTGAATTCTAAAAGAAGATAGCTGAAGGAATGATAATAATGAAATGGAAGTAGTCTGCTCTAGTTCTGATGAGGATTTATGTGCATTCAAAATGGAGGCTCACGCTGAAACCTAAAAAACATGGTGCAGGAAATGAATGTAAACTAGTTTAGTTTTACACAGAAACTCTACATGGAAATACTTCAAAGAGTAATCTATGTTTATAACATGGAAAGATTCATTGTAGGGTTTGTATTTAGTTGATTGAGTTGACCTGGTTAAATGAATTTGGTAAATATCTCCAGGTCCACCATTTCTGTGGCTATAGCAGTCAAGCCTTCCTCCAAGTCAGGAACATTCTCCAGTGGCCTGGGACACAGGCTGGCAAAAGGCAAAGGGGTCAGAATGCCCCACACACCTCTGGATTTGGAGGGGAAAATAATCCTAGAATAAGCTATATCCACCCACTGATTGGAACCATAAAGCAAGTCACATGTTAAGCCACCCTGTGGAGATTTTGTGGCTCTACTATTCTCAACTTTAGGCCCTTTGATTTCATATCACTGTCATGCATTAGGGAAAAAAAAAAAAATTCAACGAGTACCCTTTCACCAGTCATGGCAAATGGAGCATTAAACCACTGTTCGAATGTGCTGCAGCTCTTGAAAATTGTGGGGAGGAGGAAGTTCAGGAGGGCCCAGAGTTCAGGAAGCTTATTCTGCAGTGGGGTCCCAGTCAAGAGGATTCTCCTGGGGGCCACGTAGTGAGTGTTCAGGACCTGAGTCAGCTTGCAGTGGTGATTCTTCATTCTGTGGCCTTCGTCCACTATCATGTATTTCCACCGAATCTGCAACACAAAAGGAAGGGCCAACAACATACATTGAGCAAGAGAAAATATAATTTCCAACACGCAGGTGAGGGTGCGGAAAAACCTAAGAATCCATACTTGGTACAAATGTGGCATAATAAGAAGAATAAACAATCTCAACACACTATTTCCCAGGCCTGATAGAGCATATAAACTATCTTGTGGTAATGGAATGTTAAAGCAACATTCTTCTGCAGAGGATGCATGACTCCAAGTCACCCTTTATGAGGAAGGAAACTTGGGCCCAAAATGAAATGGTTGATCCTGCATCTCCCCTCCAGTTCTCCTTCTATCCATACTGTCTTATGTCAGCTACTCCAGACTTCATGGCCATGGCCCTGCTCACATAAGCACAGATTATATAAGTACCCACTTGAAGCCAAAGTTCATGTCTGATGTTTCCAAGATAGTACCAGCAGGAATCTATAGCTGAGATACTCTTAGCTTTGCACCTTCTTCTTTTTTGGAGGGGGGTGGGCAGCACCAGGGATTGAACTCAGAGGCACTTAACCACTGAACCATATCTCCAGTCCTTTTTTATGTTTTTATTTTGAGACAGGGTCTTGCCATTGTTTAGGACCTTGCTCAGTTGCTGAGGCTGTCTTTGAAATCATGATCCTCCTGTCTCAGCCTCCCAAGCTGCTGGGGTACAGGCATGCACCACCAAGCCCAGCTTGCACCTTCTTTTCTCTTAATATAAGCTAGCTACTACCTTTAGGGCTTGGCACAGTGTTGGTTTTTATGTTGTACCCTTTTGTTTTGTTTGAATTGATTGCTAACAGTAAAAAGTTAAGACTATTTCACATAAAAATCTGAACGTTCAACTTCTTCTCAAGCATCTGGGTTCCCCCAGTTCATGCATATTTCTTACCTGCGAGATCCAGAACTTGTTTTATCAAAAATAAAAATATACTCACTGGCAAAGAGGCAATGCAAAAACCTCATTCCTCTGGTTATGTCAAAACTGCAAAATTCAACAGGACAAATTCCCCCACATGACTATCACAAAGTCAATAATGGCCATGGCATGATCCTCCTTCCTCTGTCTATTCCTTTTCTCTTTCATATCTTACCCTCAGCCCTCTTCTGACTGATGGTGAGGGATGTTCCACTAAGCCTTTCCATTCCCTGCACAACAGTGGCAATGGCCAAGAAAAGCATCTGCTGCTCAGATGTCCCTGGACCCTGCTGCAAAGCTCTTAGTGAGAGGAAGCTGACAAGCAATGTATTTACAGTCCTCACCTTCCTCATTAGAAGCACCAGTACACTGGGGAAAAGGAATAAAATCATCAGTCTGGCTGGAATATACAGGCAAAAGAAACCACCAGAATTTTTTTCACTTTCTCTACAGGGTTTAAGAATGATTACAGTTGTACAGTCAACTCTCCCAGACTTACTGAAAGCATGAACAGAGGCCTGCAGACCAAAAATATACTAAAATAAATACTCTTAATCAACATTCCTGCCTAATTTAGCTTATGAAATAATAAACAAGGAAGCAGAGGCCTTTGATTTTGCTATTGGGTCTACTACTAATTAGGTCTTCCACTTGGAAAAAAATTACTACCCCTTTCTGGAGCTCCAACTCTCCAGCAACAAATAAAAGCAATGTATCTCATTACCAGGCGTCTCCAATGAATTTTGAAATACATATGCAGAAGATACGATGCGAATTGTTTTAAAAAGGATCTCAAATGTACAAACACATTCCCTTAGTAATAATGGAAACACGTCATTTTTGACATTGTCAAATTCATCTCTGACTGTGAGGAATGGGAACACAGCACTGTTGTCAGTGCCATCTCAATTATTAAACCTCCCCTGGGAACACGTTTCCTTTATGCTATTTCCTATGATGCCATGAAGGGAACTCTCAGTTCCCAGAGAAAAGGTTTAATGCAGAGATAGAACAAACCCCCAGAAACAGAGATTCTGTTCAATTCTGGCCATAACTCAGTTTCAGATTATAGTGGTTTCAAAACCCCACAGGGTAAAAGAAATTACCAAGGGGGAAAAAAAATAAGTTTTCATGATTTGTTCCATGAAAAACCCTACTTCCATCTTTCCACATGAACATATTAAGAGATAAGAAGATATAAATGGAAAAGAAAAACCCTTCTCTGTTGTGCTAAAGGACAACATAGTACATACAAATGAGGAGACATACAGGTCACAGAAACAACTCTTTTATCAGCTTCAGATAAATAGTCACAGAACATCCCTGAGTAATCTGAGCAATGATCGCCCATCCTTTTACCAGGAAAAAACAGAAACAGACACAGCACAGGAGACTCAGCTTGAATAAGTGCTCATACGGAAAGGGACCATATGGAGAGGTACCTACTCATCTTTGGAGAGAGAGAGAGGCACCAGAGGAATGAAGTTACGCTGACAATAACCCAGGGCGACAAAAACAATTATTTCTTCCCAAGCACATTCAGGGTTATTAGAGAGAGAAGCTGCCAAAGGAACCAAAGAAACCCAGGTGAATTTTTTTAAAAGATGTCAACTCATTAGCTATGAGAAGATGGGGAAAATCCCAGCATCAATCACACTCACTCCAAAAAAAAAGACAAAGAGAAATCCATGGCCAAAATATATCACACTCATAGAGAGAGAGAGAGAGAGAGAGAGAAAGATCAGCCATCCAATGATCAAATTATACCATTGAGTATAATTTGAGTGATACTTTACACGCTGCAGAGATGGTCCATAATTAGAGATAAAAGAATTTCTTTAAAAACATACCTTTGCAAGAATGTGCTTGTCTTTTATAATGTACTCGTAAGTAGTCAAAAGGACATTGAATTTGCCACTCCGTAGCTGAGGGACAAGGGAGCGGCGCATGGCAGGGGTACCCTGAATGGAAAGAAAAATATATAGATTACCTGATGGAAAGTACGTGGGTGCTATTTCTCACTATTCATAGCCTAATGGAGCCTAGACGTGACATTCCCACATGTGTGCATTATCATATCCTGATCCATTATCCATGAAGAAAGTCTTAGCTAAATCACGCACATCTTGACACTTTCTAGGCCCTTATAGGAAGGTTTTCCCACTTAAGACATAGGGAGGGGAAGAGAAGAGGAAATTGCAGCAAGCTTGCAGTAGTAGGGAACCCGCTGATCGGCTGAAAGGCTCCATTTCTGTGGGAACATGCAGCAGGCAGCCTCGGCGCCCTGGTAATTGCCTGGCTTTGCAGGAACATTCGGCACTGTAGCAGCCCACAGTGAGCCAGTCAGCAGCACGCAGAATGTGCGATATTTGTCATTTGTATTACTCTCATCAGAAACCTCGCAATATGATAATTAACAATTTTCTTCTGCATTTCACTATCTGAAAGTAATTATGGTTTATTACAGTAATCTTCTTGGGATGATTAACTCTCACTGTTTAGTACATGATGTACATGACAAAACTTTACAACCAAATACAGTTCACAGATGTGCATATGGAATGAAGAAAATAGGGTCTATTTTTTGCTTTTCCACATTTATATATAAATACAGCATTCCAAACCTTGTAAGAAATTTTCACCACAGAAGGAGCCCATTTGTCAAATTCATATGTCCAGTTAGAAAGAGTCCTATAGAACAATGACAAAGAAAAATACAGTAAAAAAGACATTTGTATAAAAGTCAATGTCTAAAAAGATGTTCTTATTTATTTTCAGACTTTGCCTTAAAAGGGGCTAGAGAATATAAACTATCTCAACTACATATTGATTTTTTTTAACTTATAGATGGACCCAATACCTTTGTTTTATTTATTTATTTTTATGTGGTGCTGAGGATCAAAACCAATGCCTTACATGGGCTAGAAAAGCACCCTACCACTGAGCTACAACCCCAGCCCCTACACATTGATTTTTAAACATGTGGAAATAAAAGACAAGATGAAAATAAACTGCCACAATAGTGACAACTTTGTGTTTCATAAAAAAAGAAAAAACTTAAGAAAAAAATGTTAAAGTACATGAATACAGAAAAACTAAATTTTAATATGATCATGAGAAACAGCAACTGCCACAGCGAGGTGGGGAATCTTTAGAACTAGTCATATAAGTTCAGAGAAAAATTGATTGAGGGGGGAAAATCATAAAACCATGTGAAAATCTTAGATAAATCAGGGGAAGAAATACTGTATGACTCTTTTGAGTCAGAACATGCAGAACAGATAAAATGCAAAGGATGCCCACGTATAGTGGAAACAGACAATTCACACAGAAGGGTCTGCAAACAGTCCTCATTTAAAGAAAATGCAAAAATATCATCCAAGTTCCAAGATTATATCAGCACTGAGATCTATGACAAGGTCTTTCTCAGTGAATAAAGCTGCCCTCGTCAGATCCACGCACTCCCAGGGACGGTGGCTGTGAAGAGTTATTCTTTCACATAGGAGCCTCCACTGAAGACCCAGGAGGAAACACCTAGTGGGTGAGGCAGTGGGAATGTAATGGTAATAGCAAAAATTAGTCTTTCTGAAGCAGCAAAGCCACTGAAACACAAAGTGCGCACACTTAATGCAAAATTCACAGTTATAATTTTGATTTCCGTTCTGCTTTAAAAGATTAAGGAAAACTTACATAGATAATCTTTTGTGTATGTCAAGAAAAAAAATTTTAAAAATACCCACCTATATCTTTCTCTTTTGTGAGCCACTTGAGAGATGATTGACAAGACCCACTAATACAATGATACAGTGTGCAGGCTGTGTAGACAGCAATGCTAATTGCTGATAAACTCACTTGGTCCCATACTTAAGTAGCCAATCAAAAAGGCTGGGGGGGGGGTAGGAAATTAAAACCTAAATTCAGATTACATGCACTTCGTAATCCTACTACATGATACAATTCTGTCTTCCGTGAGAAACAAGGACAAGCTACTAATAGGGCAATCTACAATGTACAGAACGGTGACTGTGGAATAAATGACTTGACTTACGAAAGGGGAACAATGATGAGATAGGGGCCATTGAGTCTTTTGTGCTCCATCAGATAAGTGATGAGTGCAATGGTCTGTATGGTCTTGCCTAGGCCCATTTCATCAGCTAAGATTCCGTTCAAATTGTTATTATACAGGGAAACCATCCATTCCAGGCCCTGGAGCTGAAATGAAGAGTAATTGCTTCAATTATCCAAGATCTGCACAGGTAATTAATACTAATACAACTCAAGTGAGGCTGTGACTTCTTACCTTCCCCGTGCTGTATGCCGGGTTTCCCACAGTAGAAAAGTGGGGGAAGCACCAACGCAAAAAGAATTTAAAATATGAGCCTGTAATCGTCCCTGCTGCTTGGCAGGTGTTGAGTGTTAATCAGATTTAGAAATGATGAGCTGCAGCATACTGGTGGGATTTTAAGCAGTTCTGCTGCTCATCCCTACTTAGCATTTCACAGTATATGACATTCTAGAATTATTACAAACGAAGAAAACCCAAACCCAAATCTATTCCAAACACTCCAAGAACAAAAAGCCAACAAGAGGAACAAACCAGAAGGCAGGTTTGGCACACAGACCATTAATCATTAGAAACATGCTTCTCTTCTCGGTGATGCCCCCAGGGTGCATCCCCTCAGTGAAGAAGCACTGACCAGGGAGCCAGGGCTACTCTGCTGGGCCCATGGGAGGGCATTTCTTTTCTTGGCAGAGAGAATGTTCCCAGGCAACACATGGAGACTCTGCCATGTGGGTTCTCCCCAAAGGCGGCACACTGGGAGCTGATCGCCTGGAAACCTGTTCGACATATTTGAAAGCACAGAAGCCCTGCGCTTTGGATTCTTCTTGTTAAGTACAAAAGGAAGGTAAGAATGCAAAGTTGTTAAAACTCCCTCCCCAATAACTAACTCCCTTGCACTATGATATTAAAGATGTTGTGTTTAAAATGGCAGAATCAACCATCCACCCCCACCACCCACACAATGTATAATGCATACATGTAGAAGTCAATTTGGCTTACCAATGAAGTTATGCTCATTAAAAGGTTAATAAAAATTCACTGTATGTAAAAACAAAGTGAGTTATTTGTGTTTTTAAAATATTTATTAAATGACTATTCTTTGCAAAGGATCACCAAGGAGCTATAACAGATGGATACTAAGGTGTGTAAGATGCAAGTCTCCCTTCAGAATCCTGCAGTCAAAGAGGAAACAATAAACATCTATACCCATGTACTGAGAAGTAGCCAACAGTGCCAATGTATGTGCTAAAAACTGTATTAGCCAGAATTTTTGTTAGGGAGATTCTACAATGGTTTGAAGAAATATTTTCATGAGCCGCATGGAGTACCTGGTGAAAAAAACCAAGTCATCCTAAAGGTTTCTGCACAACTACAGCAAAACCAAGAGACATTGAGAGAAACAGAAAGAGCCTCAAAGAGAACGGGCAAAAAGAGAGGGAAGAAGGGCAAATAAATGGAACCCACAAGGTGCTGGACAAGAGAGGCTGTCTGCCTGCAAAATGACCCTGATGCCACCAGACTTTTAGGAAAGTCAGCTAAATGCCAGGAACATTGGATACTTAGTGAGGATAATATTTTTTTTAATGAAACTGGAAAAGAGACTGAATTTTGTATCTGTGTTAATTCTGGATAAAACAAATGCAGAAACTAGCAGTAGAAAGGACTAGAAATTCACAGTAACTGTAGACAGTGATGGGGACTTTCCTAGGCTGTGGGATTGCGACAGGGGCAGGTGTGGCTCTCCAGGAAGTAGCACCAAGGCCACAGCTATGTCAAGGTTAAATAAATAGTAAATGTACAAAATCCTGTCAGGAGCAAGACAGAAAGCTTACTCATAGAGAGGATGACCATGGAAAGCTGTGAGCCATAATTCAAATTAATTAGTGAAAAAACAGAGAACACATCAGGCAGATAAATGTGCAGATTTCCAAGAAGAAGAAACTTCACCAGGCAAATATCCAGAGGGAGATTGTACAACCCACATCCAGGGAATCTTCCAGAGGAGGGGAGAGGAACAGGACTCACATTTGGAAGCCAGAGGAGGGAGTTTTGAAACGGGAGTGAAGAGGAACGCTTACAGAGATGCTGGAGGGAATCACATGGCATTAAAAGTTACTGATGAATAATCCAAAAATGAATCTCTTATATAGGTACACGATAGTCCGTTAGACTACACCATAAGTTAACATCTATGTCAGGGAGAGACAGCAGTGGTCCTCCAAGTGTGTTCCAGGGACTCTGGGGTCACCCAAGACCTTTGCAGAACACCCAGAACATCCTAAGGTCAAAATAATTTTCATAATACTATAAAGGCATTACTTGTCATTTTTACTGCACTGACATCAGCACTAATGGTGCAAAAGCAATTGCGGGCACAACTGCTGGCACTTTAGTACCGATCCAGGCAGCATGGTACAACCAGTTAAGGCATGCTCCCCTCTCACGTGACAGCAGCAAACAGTGCCAACTTTTAAGAATGGATAGGACCTGGTGCCAAGAAGCTTAAGAACCACTGACCTAAAGCATGCACTTCTTCATGCATATTCTATAAGATACACATTTTATAGGACATTCATAAGTGATATAAAAGAATGGCCTTGGTGATAAATACAAACTTAAGCAATATAAATAAAGATATTTTACTGCACGATGCTGATGTGCAGCATGGATTGCCAAGAGAGGCAAATGCCAAGGGGACCATGTCTGGTTGGCTTGGGGCAGACCAGAGTTATGCCTATGGCCAATAGTAAGAGCCCCTACACAACCACACACGTATCCAAATTCAAAATAGAAAATAACATAATGGTCCCAGTTACAGTTGACAGTATTTCCCCCAAACCATTATTATTATCATATATATTTTTAGTAAAAACTCATGGAACAAATGTTCCAATGAACACACTTTGAGAAACACTACAGGTAGTAAAAGGTGCAAGAATGGACCTCAATTCAGGCAGATCAAATGAAAATCTGTTGTTGATAGCCTAGTTTTTAATCAAAGCACAGGTGCTCACAACTATATGGTACCTTTCAAAAGAAAAAGCATAAATGTAGTAGATTATACTAGCTGGTAAGATCCATAGCATGAAACTCTAGCTAAAATTAAAACTTTTAAAGAAATATTTCATTTACTTCAGGTACGAAGGTTTTCTATGTTAAGAGGATGTGGCTGGATTTTCCATTTTGAAGAGATCCACACCCAGTGAAACTTTCCAAATGTTAAGTCAGTATTCCTTATAACAAAAATTCATCCCAAAAACTATAAGAGAAAACTGGTATGGTGTGTCCTGAAAAAGAAGACAACACGTGTAGAAAGACGCTGCAAGAAGGATTACAGACTTGATGGAGGGACTCTCAATATAAGTGACATGACCTAAAATGTGTCACCATCTTCAAGCCATCAAAAGCTGCATGACACACTCCAATTGACCTCAGGTAACACACAATGGCTTGCCAAGGACACACGGACATGCCGATCACCTGGTAATGCTTCAGGGTCCCATTGATGAGGAGGGCAGACTGCTTCTCCACCCGTTCCGAGATGGCATGAGCCACAGTGTAGTAGGACTGGGACCCCCTGGCACTGTACTGCATGCTGTATTCATCATCCACATCTTGCTTCGCAGTCCTGAGGACAACAAAACAGAGACTCACACATGGTCACTTGAGTGTGTGTGGTATTTCACCCAAAAAATGAATGGAGAGTCTAAAACAGCTGCAGTACAGATAGTTTAGCAACTACTACATGCCTTGTACTTAAAACATATTTGCTATAATCGTCACAGAAATGAAGCAAGGTAAGCATTATCCCGATTCTAGGCATGTGAGGAACTTGAGGCTCAGAGAGGTTACTTCCTCTGCCCAGGCCACAATAGGTGTCCTTGATCTCCAAAGACTGAGAGGGGCTTGAACCCTACAGTTACAGATTAATCTTCTGCCAATGAATTTGTTCTTTTCACAGAACATTGGCTAAAGACTGGAGGACATATGAGAGAGGATCAAAGAGGACATTACAGGGTTAAGAAGGAAGGAAGGTAGTCTCTGATCTTTTATGGCTTGTTAATGAGGCCGTATTTTACTCCATGGGCAATGAAGAGCCATGGAGGTGTTCCGAATGCCTTCAGCAAAGGAACAGGAGTGCATTGGGAGAACAAAGGTTCTTGAAATGGGGCAGCTAGCTATGGAAAAGGGCGGGGGAGAATATTAGGATGTTTATTTCTGGTTTTCAGAAAACAACTCAACTTTTAAAATTTTCCCTTTTGCCTACTGTTTCACAACAATTTTCTTACAATAATACAACTTTCCTTATAATAATGAGCTATCCAAGCAGAGAGATGTGTAGACCACTGATAGGATGGTAAGACCTGGTACTCAGAAGGGTGGAGTGGGGGTTGAGGGGCTGGGTGGAGCCCAGGGCTGACTCAGCTGTGGCAGCTGGGGTGAGACGGGAATGGCATTGCAAACTCGGGCTTCTAGGTGAGGGTCTCATTAATGGAGGCAGAAAAAGCAGGGAAGCAGCTTCACCAGATAAGGATAAATCTGATTATTCCAACCTGGGACAGAAGTGCCAGTGACAGGTGTGAACAGGCCACAATGGAGGAGGGGATAAGGAAGGAGAAGAGTCGGGGAGAAAAGGAGGGTGGGAGGAAGGTGAGGAGGAAGGGAAGAGGAACAAAGGGAGGAGATGAGCAACATGGAGCCTGTGGACCTGGGGGACTGGAGCTCAGTGACTTCTGAGAGGCTGCGGGGACAGTGCCAAGTCAACTACAGGGCATGAAGATGGCTCCCTCCCTTAAACAAGAGTTTCTAAAAGAAAAACCACACAGTGTGATCCTCACGCAGTATATCTCCAAGGGAGAAAACAGAGACACATACTCGATGATCTGCTTCGCATCTTTCTCGGAAACTTCTTCACTGTTTGGATCCAGAAGGATTTTCTCTTCGGTTTCCTGCCTACTAGACTCTTCTTCTTCATCCTGGGAAAGGAGCAAAGATATGGGGAAAACTACATTTTTACAAGGGAATTTTATGATTGGCATTTCCTGAAAAGACAAGTAACATCCAACTTTATGAATGAAGCCAGTGAATACAGTGAAGAGGAAGTGAATTTAACATCTACTTACCAGGCAACTCACCACTCCATTGTTGTTTAGAGCATTGAATGGGAGAATGAAAGGGACCCTCTGGGGACACTAGACCCTTGCTCCCAAGACTAAACATGTAAAAATCATGCCAAGAACTTGCATGTTTGTCATCATGTGGTTATCAGAGAGCCTGGTACACCATATCTGCTACATCCTTCTCTCCAAAGTCAGGCTTCAGACATCTTAATATACTCCTTCTCCTAAATACGTTCCCTATGAATATGCCTGCAGAACTCTTGAGGACCCCCCAAGTGCTCCGTGCAGAGGAATACTGCTTTCTGCTGCTGCTTCACATCACACATTTCTGAGTATTCAAACTTCTTTTAATCTTTCTATTTGTAATTATTGAAATTTCATAACTGACCTAACAAATACCGTAATTATTTCTTAGTTTCTATTCAAAGTATCCAAGATTCCCATTTTATGTTCTAGACATTAAGAATTCCTTCCAAGAGACTGAGAAGTGTGCTTCTCTTTAGGTAACAAGTATATCAAAGGATTCAAACAAAAATCACATTTAGAGAGAAATCCAGAGGATCGATAAACTCATTAAGCCAAGACCATGGTACTCTTTTTATCTAAGTTCTCAGGTTTGCACCTTCAAATAGACTCTAGGGCTCATGGACTCAGAAATTTTTAGGCAATTAACTCTCACTGTGAACCACTCAGATGCATGGGACTGCCCTTCCCAATGTAATCCATCGTCAATTTTCCCCTAAAGACCTTTTCAACATCTCCAATTTAATGCCCACTTCTCTTCTCTTGGTCCCAAATGAGTTTAGAATTCACTGAGCTTCCCCATCAGCCAGGAGCCCCAGGAGATCAGTGTGCCACTAGGCATGTAACATCAGAGCTCTTGCACATGCTTAGCTCCAACCTTCACCTGAAAGTCAACCCTAGAGGAAGAAGGGACAGAAGGACTCTGGGTCTGGGACTCCATTAAGAAAAAACTTTCCTCCCTTATGAACTTCAATAGTAAACCCCAAACACAGATGTATACATACCTCCTCCTCATAGTCAGAATCACTCTCTTCACTGTCAGATCTAGGGGCAACTTCATAACTAAGGAAAGGAATAGAGAAAAAGAGGGGGTTTAGTTCTTTCAATGGTGAAACAATAGACACGCAGGACTTAAGGAGCATGTTCTGTGTACAGGTGACAGACGCAGAAAAGCACTTCCACCGTCTCAGCAAGCCCACATTGTTTTAGTCTCAAGGACTTTACAAGGATCATCAAAACCTAAGAAGCCCAAAGAACACCAGTAATGGTGCTTTCATGCCATACCCAGGATTCATTTCCAACCAGGCGTCCAGCTGACTTGCTTTGGGTGCTTCTGGTCCAAAGAGGACTTTGCCAGTTTCTGTGTGAGTCACTTTGACAGGCAGGTCACTCATCTGACTGCTCTCATCTATTGGCTAGAAGGGGGGGAAAAGTCATGTCACTGCTGGATCTTAAGACACCCTCTCGGTCTGCACTAGACATTTCTCAGCCATTTGGCTGCCCAGCATCTGAAACCTTTCCTTGTGTTTTTAAGTTTCACTACCTAATGTGTCTGGGGGGGAAGTGAGAGGCCACCTCCCACTAAAGAACTCCCTGGCAGCTAAGGTGCAGGTTCGAGACCTTAGCTGCTTCAACTGTATGCATTCGCCAACACTCTGATTTAGGAGCCAGAAGTTCAAGGCAGTGGGGACCAACCGGTGCACCAGAAGAAGGCAGATCATAGTGGCAGCCATGTCAGTGAAGTGCCTTGGGCTCAGTCAAGCTCCCACTCCCAACAACAGCCAAGTAAGTCTTCAACAGATTAGTTGTACAGTACCATACTGGGCAGAGTTCTGGGTCTGACTCTCCGGTATTCCTGGAGATCTGATGAGTTACCAATATCCTCCTACAGGGTGAGCAGCCCTAATCCAAAAATAATCAAACTCCAAAGCTTTTTGAGTCTGACATGACACATACAAGTAGAAAACTCCACAACTCATAGAACAGGTCACAGTCAAAACACAGGTGGACTAAAAATATGGTGTAAAATTACTTTCAGGCTATGTGTGTAAGGTTTATGTGAAACATAAATGAAATGCATGTTCAGAGTTGGGTCCCATCTCCAAGACAATCTCATTATGTATATGCAAATTATTCCCCAATCCAAAAAAAACCTAAAATCTTAAACATTTCTGGTCCCAAGCACTTAGGATAAGGGATACTCAATCTGTACTACATTCCCTTTTTTACCTAAGGCAGGCAGAGTTGATCTTGGTTTTCTGGAACTAACAACCACCACCTCAACTAACAGTCCTAGGTAACTATAGCAAAGCCTTGGTTTCAAAGATTCAGGAAAGAAAAGGTACTATAATTCATGCTATCTCATTAGTGGCTGGACTGGCTTCTGCAGAACCAGTGTTCTTTATCAAAATCAAACTACCAGGTATCTAACTCAACCACTGTCCTGTATGATAAAGAAAAGGGCCTGATTATTTATAACCTGGTGGACTGATCAAGGCTAAGCTGAAGTTCATTACTAAGCTCTAAAAAATGTCTTGCTCAGAAAATTAAAAGAATAAATGAAATTGCAGAGGTTGTATTTAACCTACTCGAGAACAAATTGTCTCAAAAGGCCCCCAAATGGAGCAATCCTAGGCAAATGAATGCTACTGATGGGATACCAACTTCTAGGAGCACATTCCCAGGTAAGATGCTTGGAAATGCTTGATTTGTGATTGCTTCAAGTTTACCTACTTCCTCAAGAGCAATAAAATGGATTAGGCAATTTATTATTTCAAAGAATTTTTCCGAAGTTATTCTTAATTGGTTTTGTGGTCAAATAAATAAAGGAAACACTATCAGCTGTAATTAGGATTACTGTATAATTTACTATTCCAATTAAGCAAATTGACAGGGAAAACAGCATGCTGAAGGCTACCTACTATATCTTATAGGCTATGACCAAAAAAAAAAAAAAAAATACTTCTTTACTCCCTCAACAAAGCACTGTCAGAATAAAAAATATATAAACAATATACTAGTGATTGTTCACAAAAAATAACCTTAAAAGAAGAAAAAGCTTACTCCAGTTTATTCTTTTCCCTTTCATGCAGTGTAACAGAGTGGTTTCAGGCACCAATAATTTGCGTGGCAATATGATGTTTCTTCCTCATTAATGCAAAAGGTCATCCATATACTCACAAGCTAAAGAAGGAAATCGACCACTTGCTATCATTTCCCTTGGAAAAAAAGTCATATCTGGAACTATTTTAATAGAGCTTGCTTTATTGCTAATGTCATGCCTCAAAGAAAATTGGAAATCACTGCGGCTGGAATTAGAACTTTGGCAAAAAACACTGAAGGAACACAGAAGATTAATAAGAGCATTATTTCACAACAAACTGAGCAAGATGTCCACTTTGCAAACTTCAGCAATCAGAATTCACATGTGTTAAAAATGAAAGTAGGGGGAAAAGGTATATGTCACAGGTCCAAGATCAGTGACTAATACTCCCAAGAGATAATAAGAGAAAGAGCACAATGACAGTAACATATTAAATCTCTTCTTGCATGCTTGCTAATTACAAATAGACATGCGACATGCTTAGGTAAGGCAAGCTGGAATCATGTCTAAGTGCTCTGATAGATAGTATTCTTCCCTCATAACAGCCCACTGAGAGTTTCTTCACTTAGACATTTATCCTGATCCTTTCTTCCACTGTGATGAATTACAGTAGTTAGACAACATTTATTTTCAAGGTTTCTGCATGGAAGGACCTTTTTTCTGCATCCAGACTGTGTGAGCACACAACAGGACTCGTGTGCACAGTGATTCTAGAATGAGAAGGGGCATCCCATGCCCAGCCCTCCAAACAGGCTGATCAAGGTGTGAGGGAAGAAGTAGTTTCAAACAAACTTTCTTCCTGCTCTGCTTGGGGGATGTGCCTCCTCACTGTGAATCACTGGCAACAGATCCTTGAGTTTTTCAGAAAAAAAAAAAAAAATCCAATAAATAAATAAATAACTGTATCCTTCTGAACCAAGAGAACATTGGAAATACCAGGAAATAAAATTGAGGACTGTGTTCATGTATTTACATACATGAGCTCTACTCTAAGCCTTTAGAGTTGTCAAAAAATAAGTTAACCAAATACTTGAACTGTTCAATTTATATTTGTTTGTGTGTGGTACTGGGATCAAACCCAGGGCCTTGTGCATGCGAGGCAAGCACTTTACCCTCTGAGCTATATCCCCAACCTCTCAATTTATATATTTTTGTAGTTCCGAATTAATAAACAACTAGGGAAGCTGGGTCATACTTAATGCTTCTGTATTACTAACTGAGCAAATGTAGTTACAGAATCACATAAAATTCACATACATTCCATATACTCATCAATAGGTCTATCTGTGCACAGAAAATTTTGGAAAGGTCCACAAGAAACCTTATCAGTCTGAAATGGAAGCAGATTGCTTTTCATTGTATCCCTTTTACAGCATTCTGATTTTCTACTATGTACTACTGTTTTTAAAATGATTAGCTGAATAAAAATAAAATTAGTACACACACAGAATGGTACTGCACTGTATATGAGAGGGACTCCGTTCAGCAGAGCGTGGTTGCAATGGGGGCAACTTCCCTTACCTCTCCATCTGGTCCCAGGGCAGACTCCCCACCCTCTGCATTCTCTTCAGCCTTCTGCAAAACAATGTCAAATGTTATGTGTTAATCAAGAGGATGGGACAGGACTTCATGACAATTCTTTGGTACATATCCTTATTTCATTATGGCCCATAATCATCTAACAAAGCTTAAGTGTGAATGTCTTTTTATTTCTCTTTGCTATCTGAGACAAAGCACAAAGCATGCATTGTATTAGCAACTGGCAGAGAGTCATTTAAAGCCAGATGTGATTCAAGGCCAGCACACTAGAGATTTGTGGATTGCATCTTTAGAGACCCAAAGAGCGTAAGACATGGCAGCACTGAGACAGCAGTGAGGACAAGAAACTTCCTTCTTGTGTTTGGCACCGTGGAGACAAATCCTGACATAATTAGTTCAACTTGCCTATTCCCTAAGCAAGTTTTCATCAGCAATAAAGAAGCGCATTCTAAAAATGTCCATCAAGAATCAGCTCTGGGCTGCTCCTGGGTCATAAAAATATAAAATAATACAAATTTCCATGAGTTTCCTGGGTGTTTTTCATTCTACCTAATTGGCTTTCGTAATATACACATTTCCACAGTGTGTATATAAGGAAATTGGATACAGATACCATGATCTCATGAAAAATTCTGTCATCTACCTTTTCTTAAATATTTCAATATCTTAGTCCATTAACCTCTATGTGCCTCAAAGACAACTAAATCAGTAGCTAAGATTATGTCACCTTTTATACAGATCCAAGAGAGCTCATCTGTAATATATACAAAATAGTCTGAAACTTCTTCCACTTATAATAACCTCTCTGACAAGTGAAAATATTTCATATCACCTTTACAGAATCTTTATTTTATAGTTATTACTGAAAAGCTATATTATTTCTATGTAAAACAACGAGAGGGAAAAAAAAAACTTCAGTCATTTCCTTTGTCAAGACATTGAAGAAAATGAGCATTTCTCCCTTGGGCTCTTTAGTTAATTAAAAATATATATAATGATATGGGATCAATATTAACTCAACTTCACTTACTTAAGACATTGATTCTATTAATATATCTTTGCCTTCCATGAAAATAATTCAATAGTATCTCAACAAAACAACTTTTATTGAAAATGTTCAATGTTTAAAATCTAACCTTTTGTTCATACTGAAAAGGGGCAGTGTTATAAATGTTTAAAATTTTTGAAGATCCTTTTATAAAATAACTCTCTTGCCAAATATCCGCATGTGTATATATGCCAAGGCACAGGCATACAACAATGTAGCTCCTACCAAAGCATTTGGTTATGACAGTCCAAGAACTTAGTTTTCTGTCTATGCCACTCTGAAATAAAAATATTTACAAGCTCAAAAGGAATGATGGGCTTCCCAGTGCATCAGGCCCTGCAACTTAAGGCTAGGGAGGCAGTGAACAATGGCAGAGGCCCTCCCTCAGCAAAGAAACCATCCCTGCCTCCAGCCACTGAAGGACCCGTCTTTGGAAGTCTCAGGCACTGCACTCAAGGGATAGTTTTAATTAATGGGAGAAAGTCAATTAATCCCACCATTCTTTCCATGCAAACCAGAAATAAGCTACAAATTTGGCCAACAAAGAAAATCTAATGAGACAATGAAAAAGTCAATTTCAAATATCTAGCAAGTGGAACTGGATCACCATTTCAATGAATAGAACATTTAAAAGCTTGAAACACCATAAATGAATAGAAGCGAAACTATTCTGAAGGATACTTTCCTATGAATATACTACGGACTAGCCAGCATTATCTAAAAACTGCTTCATAATCGGGCCCTTTTAGTATGTAGAGTCCCCTAAACTATATTTAAAAATTCTATTAGGTATCAAATGCAAAGGCAAAGCACTATTAGATTTAAGCCTCCTGGTTCTGAAATTAGGCAACCTAAGCGTGAATCCCAGACCTGGATTAAGTACAAGAAACCTTCACTGTGATCCTGAGCAAATCTGCTTCTCTGTGTGTCTTGGTTCCCTCTTGTGTGAAATAGGGATGGTAAGAGTCTCAGGGTTGCTGCAGGGCCAGATCACTGTTTCAACATGCACAATCCAACGTTCTACATAAAGTATGCCAGAAGTGTCCACCTCTACAACATAACCAAGCCAGAGCAGTGTGAGGCTAGTCTTTCATGTCCATAATTAAGAGTGTCTCTAGCATTGTCTAAAAACTGTCTCACAGGACTACAGGTTTGGGGCTTCTATTTGTTTTGCTTACTGAGGGATTCTCACACCTTGAAGAGCTGCGCTTAGCACCTAAAAGCCATTAAATAAATAGTGGGGGAATGCAGGAATGAACAAAAGCACCAAGAACAGCACCTTCTACTTTGATTATACTCACTCAATAATTATTATTGTAATCAGTCACCAATATATTTGCAAGTCACAAAATAGTTAAGAATACACACACACACACACACACACACACACAATTTGTCATTGGAGTTCTGTGTGACCTCTCTCATATATGCCCTGTCCTTAGACCCACTTTTGCCACATTGTTTTAAGAGGCAGAAGCCAAGTAGTGCTCTACTCCATGATGCCCTTTCTCCCATGATGTTTTGGGTTCTTCCAGCTTGGTAAGGGTCTCTGGTTGGTGTGCTTTCATAAATCCATGTTCTCACGTTAAACCAAATTTTCATCTCAAAATAAAAAGAACAAGCAAAACTAAGCCAAAATCCTCCCCTATTTAAATTTCTATCCAAGAGATTATGACTGGTGCTACTATGTGAGCTAACTTTGGATACTCTCCAAGCCCTTGGTGAAGTGGCCTAACACTACTGCAGCAGCAGCTATAGCATCTCCTGCCACCTGACAGATTTTCAGAGTTATCTGCAGCATGAAATCATAAACACAGGCTCTTAATATTGCTGGCTGACACCCGGGCTTACATTCATTGACTAAAAAATACCAAAACAAATACTGTAATTCATTCATTAATCAAGCTTGCACTGGCTTCTTCCTGTCTACAAAAAGTTGAGAACTAATTATGCTTCTGTAGGGAGAGAAGAGTCTACTTAACCTAGTCATACCAAGAGATAGAATGATACAAATTACTCCTAACTGGAGATAACTTGTTAGTAAAAATCATTCAAACTAAAGACGATTTGAGTTCACAACTTCCAAGGTCAGTGTCAATTCCCATCCTCCACTTAGGAATGTTGGCGAACAAAGCTACGGTCAGGCTACTCATCTTCTACACAGAAGGTGTGTAAAATAATGAGCAACGGGACTGCAGAGGGAAAGAAATCCCTAACTATGAAAATCCTGTGTAAGCTGAACTCAAGAAGAGGACTTCGGTGGGGCACTTTATTTAGTTTACCACAGCACAGGGGCTACAAAGAGCCTCATTTTGTAAAGAAACAGTTTTATGTCGAATATTTTACAATCTATTATAAAGTGAATGCATTTTATTCCCCAGCAGGTATTGTTACAATATGCTGAAACAACATTCCAACGTGCTGGCATCTTAAGGACTCATTCTGCTTCGATGGAAACCTAAGCTTTAGGAACCACTTGGGTTACTTTTACTGTCATTTAAGCAGTGCTGTGAGCATTAAGATAGGTTATCAGGCAATAAAAAAATGCCCAGGAATATCAAATTAACAGGCATTTGCACATTACCTGGGTTGTATCTTAAAGACAAAACCAATTGGAACATTCTGATTCCACTAACTGGTCAATCCAGTTAAACAGGACTTTGATCCAAACTTCTGGTTTCACCTATTTGACATTAAACTACTCACATAAATCTAATCATTGTAGCACTGTGTCTACCTACTCTTTTACTAGGCCTTATACCCAAATGGGCAGAACTGCTTACAACCTTTCTTTCACTTAGGAGAATTTTACAGGTAAAAGCTGCAATAAACTGTACAGTCTTTGGAGAAATGGAAGACAAATTTAAGAATTCAGAAGAATCAGGAAATAACTTAAATTTAAAACAAAAGCCTCACCAACATCACTATTTTTGTATTTGATGCTTTTTTCACTATAAATTATGACAACAGGCTTTTCTGATTTTTTTTTAACCTATCTACAAAGGTTGCAAAAAGATATTTCCTATCACTACATTGACCAATACAGCGTGTCAGGACAGTTCTCCCTCCAAGGAAACAGTTCTGAGTTTTACTTATAATAGCAATCAATGAGAGAGAGAGAGAGAGAGAGAGAGAGAGAGAAGAACAAAGCAACTTAGAAAAAAAATTAATGTAAGAGAAAAAAAAATATAAGAGATCTGTGGCACAGTGAAACCCCATGGGTTTTCTGAGCACATGCCAATTTGTATCTCAGGTTTTCAAGAAATGTCACAAATAAATAACAAAAACATAGTTCTGCTAGTATACATCCCATTGAAAGATGTGGAAAGGAGAATTTCATATTTATATTTGGCTTGATGTCAAA
The DNA here is from genome assembly GCF_047511675.1 of Marmota flaviventris. Lineage (NCBI taxonomy): Eukaryota > Metazoa > Chordata > Mammalia > Rodentia > Sciuridae > Marmota > Marmota flaviventris. Next base: position 37,920,639 of record NC_092510.1, on the reverse strand, counting down.
TAGCTCTGGAAGCAAAACCTCTGAAAAGGCTAGACTGCTAAGCAGTAACAGGGGTGCCCTCTAGCATAAGCTTTTGACCAGGTTAGGCAAAAACATATCCTAAGGCACTGCAAGAAATACCTCATTACCACCAGGAGCCATTCTAAATTAGAGCCTATGTAATTAGAAAATTCTCTTTGTAGAAGTTCAGGAGCCCAGTGGTAAGCAGAGTCCACCAAAAATAACAAATCCTCATTTTTCTTCTGCATGCACCAAGAGTCAAAGAATCTATCACTGAAAAAGACATCCTTACATTAATAACCAATTGATCCTCAAGTACAAAAATATGGTGACCATTTACATAGTCAACATTACAAAAAATATGCAGTCAATGGACAAAAAAGTATTTCATTTTCAAAAACCTACAACCACATTTCAACTACATGATCACTCTTTTATATCACAGAATTCTTGGTACAACAACTAATATTTACTGAGCACTTAATATGTACCAGGAAGAATTCTAAATGCTTTATATAAACTTTCCCATGTAAACCTCACAACAAATCTGTGGGGTAAATAACTTCCTATCACCCTCTTAACAGACCAAGAGATTGAAGTACTGTGTAATACATCCTTTAATAAAATATCTAAAAGGGAAAATTAATATGCATATTTTTCTTATACAGTTATGAATTTACATGATTCAGGGAGTACTCATCCAATTTACTCATAAGGCCATGTTCAGTCCTATTTCCATATACCTGGTGGCTTTATCTAGCTCCTTCTTTCTTATCCTGTCATCACCCTGTGGATATTAGAGAATAACGATGGCAGAGATCAGAGACCTTAAGGTCATGTTAAATGCACATAACAGCACCTTCTTCCTAAAATACTGCAGAGACTGGTTCCACATAATTTTATATTTTAATACTTAAAAATTCTTCTTCTTCTGACCCTTACGTAGATGCATATAGTTGACTTCTTTTTCTTCCATTTCAAAGGCAATAATGAAAGACCAGGCTGAGAATGAGAAGTTTCAAAAATGATTTATAAATATATACTACACATAAAGGCCCCTAATGGTGAGAAGAGAAAATTAAACAAGGTCATGAGAGGTTAAAGAAAACCCATGCCTTTATTCAAGAGTGACAGTAAACAGAAAGACAAAGGCCTTCTGTTACGTTGGGCTTTTTTATTTTCTCTTAAAGAAAAACCACATACTAGTTTACCACTGAAGGTAAAAAACAATCCTTTTCCAATTAAATTTCAAGGTCAACCGTATTCATCTTCAATGGCAAGTTTTTTTTTTTTTTTTTTATAGTTGTCTATCTTTGGGGTCCTTCAAGTGTTGTGACCAGCGCAGGGCTATTACATCTCTGAGTAATGTAGATTTTCTCAAAACAAAGGTGTACTGATGCCTTTTTAATTTTAAAAAACATGGATCGGCAGAGCATAATATTAAATGCTCTCAGAAAAGGCTGAAAGGGAGAGCTCAGAATTTCTAAGCTTATGGATGCAAAAGTTTCCTCCATCAGAGGAGCTGGAACAAGCAGCTCTCAATCATTCCCTCTATTGGAGGGTAGAAGAACTACAGATAATACAAAGTGCTAAATAATGTGCTTTTGAAAGCACCCTTTTCCTTTTTTATTTATTTATTTATTTATTTACTTATTTATTTATTTATTTATTTATTTAATTTTTAGTTGTAGATGGACACAATACCTTTATTTTATCTGTTTATTTTTATGTGGTCCCAAGGATCAAACTCCATGCCTCACGCATGCTAGTAAAGTGTTCTACCACTGCGCCACAACCCCAGTCCCCCTTTTTCTTTTTTCTGCACTTGAATAAAGGTGCATCTGGAATTGGTAACACACTTTGAACTAAGTCGTAAACCCCTGTCAAAGAGACAGAGTACTGGACAGGCTAGGAGGAATCTGGTTCTTTCCTTCCTTTTTTATCCCATTTCTGGCAAGATAGTCCAGGAGGGAAACACAGCCCCTTCTCCATGGTCCTGCTAAGGGCCTAGTGCTGATATGCTAGGTGTTCTGAGCACATGATGGGGAAGAGGCTGATGTCAAAGTAAAATTCCTCTGCATTTACCATGTGAAATGACCAACAGGAGAAGCTCAGAGATCTCCACAAGGCAGGCTATCATTACTTTGATACCTATTATTTATTTGTCTGCTAGAAGAGCAGGGCCCACCTCTAATTTGACTCTGAGTTTCCCTTCACAGCATTTAACCACAGTTTATAATTATATATTTGGGTGAAAGCTTGATTAATGTCTGTCTGCACTGCTTTTCTCTTTAGCATACAACCTAAGCTCATAGCAAGTATTCAGTTAATAGTTGTTGAGTGAAAATATAACACGGAAAGAACAAGTGATATTAATAAACCTGAGGGCAAGAATTTGGAAGGAGAGAGTGCCAAGCTACAAATTCTGTAGAGTAAGCTGTGCTATGAGAAATATTGTAACAAATCCCCACTCTGCACACATCAACACAAAAACATCAGCAGCATCAATGACAGTCAACTATCTTTCTTTCTTTGTCCATGATGATAAGACTACCAAATACCATGGCAGGAAACTGTTTCTTATAAACCAGGAGCTCAAATCCAGGCCATTAGCTTTCATTTCTTCACCAGAAATATAGGACATGAACTTGAACACCAAAAACACCAATGATAGTGACAACCTCGGCAAGACACACCCCTAGATTAGGAAAAAACAAAAACGGGGTCCACTCATAGAATTGTATCTGGTTTGCCTGTGTTCCTTTCACTAACTCTGACATTGTCTTTTTAAGTCAGAAATTTGGGAGCTAGAATTCTGCAAAGTCTATGATGCTGCATTGACAAGAAAATGAGGTATTCCTCTCCAACAAAATGTCTAAATTCAAGCCCTGAGTCATCCCTCGTTCGTCTTCACAATAAGGTAAGCTATCTTACACTAAGGAAATCAGGGTCGAGAAGGCACCTTCTCAATCATTTATTCCTCCTCCTTAATTATGAAACAGGTATGAGAATTCAGGAGCCATGAAATTAATTATTTTTTGAAAAACATTTTGTTCAATTATTCAGTGTAGAGAATAAATGATTAAGTGCTACCAACCCTCAATCTTCACAATTCTGATGAAGACTTTCTGTTGATGTTTGTACCTGGTATAATCAGAATTTATCATGAAAACAAAATACAGTCGTCCCTCGGTATCCATGGGGGATCTGTTCCCAGACTCCTGTGGACACCAACCTCTGAGGATGCTCAAGTTTCTTGTATAAAATGAAAGAGCACTTGCATGTAACCTAAACACATCCTCCTGCATACTTTAAATCTTCTCTGGATAACAGATGCCTACACAATGTGTTACGTAAGTCACTGTTAAACTGTATTGTTTATGAAATAGTGACAAGAAAAAAGTCTGTTTACTTTTAATACACACAAAATTTTTAAGAATATTTTTTATCCTAAGCTGTGCACAGTGGCGCACACCTGTAATCCCAGTGGCTTCGGAGGCTGAGGCAGGAGGATCACAAGTTCAAAGCCAGCCTCAATTAAAGCGAGGCACAAAGCAACTCGGTGAGACCCTGTCTCTAAATAAAATACAAAATGAGGCTGGGGATGTATCTCAGTGGTCGAGTGCCCCTGAGTACAGTCCCTGATACCCCCTTCCCCCAAAAAAATATTTTTGACCCTAGATTGGTCAAGTTCGTGGATGTATATTCACAGACACAGAAGGCTGATCATCAGCCAAGAACTAGCTAGATTACTGGACTATCTGAATTTTAAAGAAATCTGCATTCAGAGGCCTACACTCAGCAAGTCACTTCTGAATTGAGATATAATAGCTGAAGAACAGAGATACGAAATATTACCCTTCATTTCTCATCATAATTAGGTTATATTTTACATAGGACTATTTTTTTTTCCCTCTAACTACCTAAAACCCTTATCTGCACACTTATCTCACTGCAGCATCAGGGCAGCAGAACTGAATGAGCAATTTTGTCATCACTATCTGTCCAAATAGGCTGAAATTTGTTCCAAAAAAAAAAAAATCCTAAAAGCTACCTCGTACATCTTCCTTTGGCTTATTTCAATCTGTATATTGCATTATTCTTAATTTTCATTCCAGTTTCTTAACTCAGCAGTCTCCTGCCACACTGCCATTAAACTTAAGCAAACACTTATCTGTATGTTTTTATTCTTCCTGCCAGTTGTGTGGTACTCAATTTAAAATATTATACTGTATTAAACAATGAAAATAGAGACTATTACTTTGGTGGAGTACATCCTGTCCTTCATACCCTTATCTCCAATACCTGGTCTGTTCCCATACCAATTTATGCAGTTGTTGGCATTCAATAATCCAAACCTTCCATTAGTGTAGGAAGTGGTGCTTAATAAAGAGCAATACTCAAGCTCATCCCTGCCGGAAGAGCAGAGGCTCAGCCATCAACACTAGAACACCTACCTTCTTCTTCCTCCTCCTCTTCTTCTTCTCTTTGGCAGCTTGTGCTTGTTTATGCTCCCAAACCAGGTTGGTCAGATTGGCCACATATTCATCTGTCTGCTGCAAAAGGTAAGCTAAGCGCCGGTCTTTCTTTTGATCAATCAGTTTCCTATAGCCCTCTTCATCTTCAGCCTATAAGCAAAGGAGAGAGTGATGACAGCACCCTACACATTTTCTGACAACTGCATTTTAGGTTCTTCTCTGCTACTGACCCTCTGAACTTTGGTGGTAAGTGGAACAAACCGGATGAGCCAGGTTTCACAAGCCATCACAAGGGGCCTGGGACCAGGCAAACATACAGATGTACAACACCTGTGTCTGGGGACCCTGGGGTTCATAGCAAAGTCAGGGCACAAAGCCCCACTGTGTGTGTGTGTGTGGTGCTATCAGCACTTTGAGTCGGTGCTTTGTTCTTCTGTTTCCTTAACTGCACAAAAATAATTAAAATTTGACAATTCCCTTCTGAAGTCTATTTTTACTTCATATTTCAGAAAATCTTAAGTATAATAAAAACTGGATAGAATGGTACAATCTCTTATATAACTAACAGCAAGCAACAAAAATTAATGGGTGGCAACTCCTGTTCGATTGCTACCCTTCCTTCCTTTTACCCCAAACTGATTGTTTTGAAGCCAGTTCCAGACATAAGATCCTTTCATTCATAAACACTTCAGTAAGTTAAGCAATCAAATAGGCTTTTAACAAATAATTTCTTAGAAACAACTAAGTATAAGAAACATTGTGGATAATAGGAAAGGTCAAACTTTGAGAATTCTTTTTTGTCAGAGACCTGCATTGCTGAGGTGACTGGAGACAAGTCATTTAGCACCTGAAGTCTGATACTGCTGAGCGATAAAACAGATACGATGATTTCCACTTCCACCTCCCATTAAGCAACATTATGAGGTTAAACAGAATAAAACTCTGATGTACTCTGAGCCACTTAGAGAGAAATCTTTTTTATACAACCCAATTAAAGGACACTCCAAAATATTTTCCTCATGTGATGCCTAAATAAAAGAAGTAAGCTGCAAAATCTTTAAGAGGCAACTGCATCACAGAAAAACTCGTGTCTTCAGTGCGAGGATGTCACTCCAGCATTTGCCCGAGTGACAGCAGCTTCATCACTCAGTCTGGCGGCTGTCTGCCCCATGAATGAGCGTGAACCTCAAATGCTATTATAACTCTAATTGCTTTTGGTTATGGTTGATCTCACTTGAAGAAAGAGTGATAAAAAACTTCAGTTTCTCTATTATCTGTATATTCCATCATTTAATTGCAAAAATTAATGATTTGCAAATGCCTAATCATTAGTGTCAAACCAATCTGTTACTGAAGTTCTAATATAGTTTCACTTCAGTTGAATCAGACAAATTTGACTGCTGACTGCTCCAATTACTATAAAATGGACTCCCTAGCTAGTGAGAAATCTCTTGGACAGTCCCCTCCCTCCCAAAAACAGAGAGGGAGGCAGGATAAGGCAGTAAGATTTAGGAACACCTGGAACCTTTTAAAAACATAGTGTCTACTTTATGGAATCTAAGAACAATTAATGAAAATAAAACACAGACTGTAATACCAGCAAGGAAGACAGTGTCACTCAGAATTTCCCAGGTACATAACTATGGGCTGAAAGTTTCTCTTCACCCACTCAGGCATTATGCCCCAGACAGTTCTGCAGGTCTCCTATCATCAGGACCGACTGCTTACACTTTTCTAAAATCTAGAGTGTGCTTTGTCCAATTTCAGAAATAAATAGCCAATAAAACCAAATACTCCAACAATATAAAGCTATCCCTTATAGATCCACTAAAAACTAACAGTGCAAATGTAATGATCCATGAATAGCTCTTGAGAATAACACAGCTGCCACAAAAAAGCAACATCTCAAAATTAACTTAAAAATCACTTTTTACACTGTTAACAGAATAATTTCTGATTAGCACCAAGAGGCTCCAAAACCAGGACCTTCTTAGATTCAAAGATAAGACCTAATAAGCTATTCATTAAAAAAAAACTTGATCACATCAGTTACACATTCACATTTTTTTCTGCAATTTGTATTTGGGGTAAAAATGGGAGTTCATAACTCACTTGAATCAAATGTATGAAAGATGATATGTCATGAGCTTTGTAATGTTTTGAACAACCAATAAAAAAAGGCAAAAAATTCAGTCATTTTTAGTATATTCAGACAGTTGTGCAACCACCATTACTAACAAGTCCAGAACATTTTCATCACTCAAAAAAAAAAAAAACTTGATCATTCATACAGGTAACTTAGTGGTAGAGTGCTTGCCTAGCATGCACAACCTGGGTTTGATCCTCCAATAGCGTGCACGTGTACGTACACACACACACACACACATACACACAGACAAAAGGACTTGGCCGTTCATCTCAGAGAAGTGATGTTTTTAGAAGAAACTCATTTATAATTCTTCCAGATCTAATTATCAAACTCCAGTAAAACACCGTCCCTGTCTTTATGTAAGTGAGAAGCTACAGTCTGTACAGCAATGGTACAACACCACATTCATCAAGTTTGGCCCTAGATCTATGGCATAGATCTTTGTATAAGAAAGAGAAGACACTCAGTCCATCCTCCAGAAATTCAAAGAAACTTTTTAACATGTTTGATAAGCAGCTTTCATTTCTCCTGCCTTATTTCATATTCTCAGTGCAGAGAGATGTGAACCGAGCATCCGGCTGGGCTCCTGCAGGGGGCCCCCTTACCATCAGTCTCCGCATTCTCTCCTTTTCGATCCGCTCTGTCTCCTTCTTCTGCTCCCTTTCAGTGTTGGCATGCCAAGTTGCCACTGCTTTGGAAAGCTTCTGGATCTTCCCAGCCACAGATCGATGGTATTCCTTAAAATCTTTTGCATGTTGCAAAATACTGTTCAGGTATTCCTAAAGGATTCACAAGGGGGAGAAAAGGATGATTAAGATGCACTTCCCAACATCAAGGTATCAACTTAGTCCAAGACTCTCAATGTACACATAACACAACTCAGACTAGAATCTATTTTGGGACAGGTGCCCTGGCCTCTGCAAGTGAGGGACAGGCTATGGGCCAGTGGGAAAACGCACCTCTCCATGGCTGTGTTATTGCATATCTGTAGAAGAAAAGCCAACTCCATCTCTGGGGTGTGGCTGCTTCAACATGGGAAGATCCAGGACTAAAGAGACTGGCAATGACAAATTTAAAGCATATCGCTCCTGCACTCTAAAATAAACCTGAGGGACCTGGTATTTCCAGTGAAAAATCACGTTACAAAAGTAATGTTTCCTCTGCTCTAACTTAAATATCTTAGAACGGTGATATAAAATATGTTTATATGAAGTGAAAATGGCACAAATTTGTAGTCATTTTTTTAAATAGAGGAGGGAAAATGTATACCCTATTTATACTAAAATTCAATATTTTTTAAAAGGAAACTAAGTCACTTAATTAAGCACAAGAAAAAAAACAAAATGTAAAAGATTATAAAAACAAAATTAAATCCTATATCAAACTATTTCAAAATATTCCCTACAAAGGAATATTTTTAAATATCTGCCCCTGTGAAACCTTCTACTGGGCCATCAAAAAGCCCAGGATCCCATATTTATACTTGTAATAAAAATAACTTTTTGCTCAATTCTTTCCTTTTCCAAGTTGCTTTTTCCCAGGATTTTGTTCTGGGAAACCCACCTATGCCTACCTGTTAGGCAGCTTTCCATGAAACCATGACTATGATACCTGTTATCGACTAAATGTATGATGTGTTTGCAGGGCCCCACCCCCAACTCATATGCTGGAATCCTGCAATGTGATGGTATTAGAAGTGGGGCCCCCATGAATGGAATTAGTGCCCTTATAAAGGAATCCCGGAGAGCTTGCTTGCTCTCTTCCTGCCATATGAGGACACGTGAAGTCTGCACTTTGCAAACCACAAGAGGGTCCTCACCAGAAACTGACTTATGCTGGCATGCTGACCTTGGCCTTCCAGCATCAAGAACTTTGAGTAGTAAATTCCTGTTGTTTCTAATCTACCTGGTTTCTGGTATTTTATTATAGTAGTCTCAACCAACAATATTTGACTGCAATTCAAGAAAGCTAGGTCCTAAACTTCATTCTGCTGCTGACCAAGTATGTGATCTCGGGCAGGTCACCCATTTATCTCTTGGCCTAAGTATTCTGATGTATAAAAATGATGTCGCTGAACTATGTAAACTCCAAGAGGCCTTTCTATTTTTGTGATTCTCCCACCACCTGAAAGGGACATATCTGCAGTCATTTTGACCCTGTCCAATGACCCCATCAGACACCTCTATCCAGGTAAAGCCCAGTTCTAAGGACCTGGTGTTTCTGTCGGCGCTTCCTCTCCTGCTCGATCTTCTGCTGCTTCTCCAGCTTCTCAGTCATGCGGGCTTCTCGCAGAGTCTGGCGCTTGCTCCGTTTGTATGCTTTGGAGTTGAGAGCCGTCTCCAGGGTGGTGTCCCTGCGCATGCAGGCCACCACCTCCTGTCTCAGCTGTCAAGAGGAGAGCTGTTAGACAGTCTCGGGAACAGAAGCTGGATTCCTGAGCCCTGACCTTCTCTCTTTTCCATTTAATGGAACAGAACTACTTAAAGTTTCTCAGTCACGGTTAGCCTAAACTAAATGAAGGAACTAAAAACATGTCAGATTCACATGGTATTTTCCAGGATGGTATAAATTTTCTTTCCAAATAATTCAGATAAAAAACAATTATAGTAATGTAATAGTAAAAAGGGAAAAATATGGATGTTGTCCTGACTTTAAATTAATTCATTCTCTTTAATTACTCTCATGATGTTATTTAGTTAATAAGCTTTAAATTTTTTTACTTTGTTTTAAATGTCATGCTAAGATTCTTGTGTGTTTAAAGATTACCCTTAATGATGATTTGCAAAAAGAATAAAAGAGGTGCTTTCTATTCATGTCATAAGGTAGCAGTAGGTACTCAAATAATATGAATTCATAACCTAAAATAAATGATGCAAAATACCTGTTTTGCTTTCCTCACACTCAAAAATAATATTCTTTGCAATATATTTAAATTTTATATTATATCATGAGCTTACTGTAGGTGATCATATTGTATGCTATATGGCAGCAGGAGAAGGGGACTTGGGAGCACACATTACAATACTCATTCAATTGAATCTGAAATCAGCATCAATTGCAGTTAATGTAATTGGGAAACTTTATAGGTGACAGATTTTTCAATACTATCAAACAAAACTCAGATACCAGTAAGAGTCCAGCACAATGAAGCTCTTTTGAATCTAAGCTTATTCCTGAAAATAAATTTAGCTAATATTCATTTAACAAAATTTTATCACTTTCATTAGTTCATATTATGAAGTCACCTATAATAAAGAAATAAATGGAACTTGGAGGATTTTCTCTTTTTTTTTAATTTAAACTAAATTCAAATCTATTGCCAAGTAGCATCCAGCCACTGATGCCTTTCTGTAATGACAACCTATAAGTCAAATGTACATCCAAGTTCACATGATAACAGCACAGGAAGTAGCCTAAGGATTTTAGTCACATCCTCTAACAGACCAAATCATGCAATTCAATACTTTCAAACTATATTTATTTATTAATAATTCATTTTTCACGCCCTGGCCTTCAATAAAACAAACCCATCTAACTAGTAATGAAAAGCTCTTTATCCTCTTTGACTTTATCTGGCAATCTGTAGATGGGGAGACCTGCACCTTTGGGGTCAGCATGGCAAAACTCATCAAAGTAAAAATTAGTTCCACCTCATTTCACAAGTCTCCTACTGATTTGGAAATCAGAAAATAGATCATTTTGCTAGTTTTTAAGAAGTGACTACTTAAAACTATAATAAGACCAGATAACAACTCATTGATTAGTCAATGTGGGATCAAGTGCCCCAAAGTTAGGTTTTGAAAAGAGTAATCAAGTTACAAGACATTGTTTCATGCACTTCTATGAGTAATGAGCTATATAGTAGAAAGGCTATCACATTTTAAAAAATTATTTTCATGACTAATATTTTACCTTTGTGCTTACCAAGAAACTCTAATCAACCACCTCCTCATTTTTCCTTGGCACCATAAAGGCAAATATGAGCTAGCCCTAATTGTTCTCCAGGTTTTTCATTCACAGTAACAAATGCCCAAACCCTGATTTTGTAAACCAGAGTCCAGGGGAAGAAATGTTTCTGATGTGCAGAAGAAAAAAACATAATAAGCAATTCATCTATACTATTAGCTATACTCAGTTGGTCTAAAAGATATGCTAATTTGCTAAGTTTATGTCTTTATAACAACATTGAAGAGACTAAAGGAAACACTCAGATCACCCTTTAGGAACAATTACATTTACTTCCTACATCTCAGATTCACTGGGGAAAAGGTATTACCTGACGTTGAAAATTGAGCAACCGAAGTGCTTTCAGTTCCACGGTTGCTTTGGTTCGTAAATCAGGTGGCAAAGAGCCAGGCAGATTTTCCAGTTCTTGAATCCTATGAGCTATGCGAGCCTGAAGTCTGAAAGGAAATAATAAAATGGGGGGAGGGGGGAGATGAAAATATACATTACGATTTAGTCTTCAATGATCAACAATAACCTCAGTTCAAGTTCATGGCAAAACATACCAGTTACTGACAGTAGATTTCTGACACCCAGCTACATTGTTTGATGTTAAGCTGAGAAAAGCTACCTTTGAATTAATATAGACAGGTGCTATATGTTACCTAACACTCTGACTTTCTCCATAACTTCTCTCTAACACCCGGAAAGAAAGCTCATGCTACATCTAGGGGGAATAAAATCAAAAGTTCTTGCTCATTCTTAACAAACAGAAAATGAGAGACAGGAAAATCTGACTTGTTCCCTAATTCCCAGGCAGCCAGAGTGCACAGCTGAGACCAGAATTTTCTTTTTAACCTCCAGTTCTGTCCTAAGGCAACCAGGCCATTTGTACTCCTTGCCAAGACTCTGATGACAACAGCAGCTAAAGCAGAGCAGGCAAGAGCAGTAGGAACTGAGGCCACAGAAACCAGCCAACCCCAAACATTCAGACAGCCCTGCCAGCCACAACCACTTCCTCTGTGCAGAGTGCTTGCTTGAGAAAAGAAGACAAATTAGGCATTTTTCAAAAATCAGGGGCATCAGTACATAGAAGTTAAAATCTAAGAGTTTCTAGAGAAGGATGCTGGGAATTCTGATTTTAGACTCCATCAAAAATATAACTGCAGGTACTTCCCCATAATGAAAGCAGAACAGAAATACAAGACGTCTCTCTTCATTCCTTTGGAATACCATTATTGTCACAAATACACACTTGAAATAGGTTTTAAATCCTATTCTTATGCGTAATTATGTGTCATTTAAATGTATTTGCCTCGTAAATTGAGGGCAAAACTGTGTTGGAATAGAGTTCATAAAAATAGTAATAAAAGAAGTAGTGAGTTAACCTAGTAAATACTAACTATACTAAATTAAGTGCATTTAATGGATGATTTTATTTAATTATCTCTCACAAACACAAGTGCATGTGCACAAGCACACACTCATCTCACAAGGTGAATACTACAATGGTCCCATTTTACTGATGATGAAAATAAAAGAACTTTTGGACATCATAGGACCAGAGTTGAAACCCTCATTTACCTGATAACAAAACCACTGTGATAATAAAGTTAATCATTAAAATACACTTTCTGAGAACTTTCCTGGCCTCCACTACAAAAGTTGGAAATTAAGGATTCTGTCAAAAATGGCTATTACATTATTTTTCAACCTTTATGATGTTGCAGAGTAATTTGAAAGAGTAAAACCTTGTAATACTTAGGTGCTGCAACGGATCTTCATACTTCCTATGGCCTAAATATCAAGATGAGTGTGTGCCTAAAAATTTCAGATGTTTGATTTGGGAGGGAAATAAAATACCATCTTTTTCAAACATTTAAAGATGATTAAAATAAAAATGACTTATTTTCCACTGGCTTCACTATAAATAATATAGATGATAGATTCCTATTTTATTTGGTACGCTTGCCATTGATTCTGATTTGCTAAATGATTTATCGCCATTGTGTTCACATTATCATCACCACCTAGCTATTACTTTACAGTAAGCACACCATTGCAAATAATAGCACTTTTAAATGGTCTAAACACCTAACAGACTAAAATTGTGTGAGTTCAAACAACAACGAGAAGATTTTACCATTTTACTTTTCTGGAAATATCATTCAAACTCTCTCAAATTTTTCCCTCATCCCAGTCATGATGGTCATGGGGTTATTATCATGGTTTTTTATTTTTATTTTATGAAACAAATACAAAATTCATTTATCCAATTCATTTTATTAACCATACACATAGCCCCAATTCTCCAAATATAGCAGCAGATGATGTATCTTGATACTCAGGCCATTAGGAGGAAAATCCACTAGGGGAAAAATGTAAAATACAAACAATTTTACCTTTGAAACTACTTTACTTTATGGCCTTATGATTATGCCCATAAGAAAAGAAAATCGAATATTGTAGTGGAGTGAGATGGCTGCCAACAATTTGGCTATCCTGGTTCTAGATTTGTGACAGACCTTCCGTATTTGAATAACCTAGAACTCAAACTACCCCTTTATATTCTGGTTTGCTCTTGGACAAAGTGAGCCAGGTGCTAAATCAGAGGGAATAGCTGCCTTTTCCTTAATCTTCCAAAGGACTATGGAACTAGGAAATAAATAACCTCATTGCAGGACAAGTGGCTGATGATGCTGAGATTAAACCTCACTGAACTACAAGGGGAGGGTAAAGGAAGGGCAAAGGGGGAAGGGTAAAGGAAGAGGTGGGGAGTGGGAGCTTGCAACAAGGGGTGTGGTTGCCTGAGGCACTAGAGCAGGTAGGAACTGGGGGGTACACTTCTTTCTCCCTGTGATGACTGCTTCTCCTAAGGGCCTTGTCATTTGTTAATGAATCTCAGTCCCCAACACAAAAACATCTCTCTTTTATGAAAGGGAAGCAAGAAGTACAAAGTAAAAACTCTGGAAGAGGCAAGGAAACCTTCACAATGAAATGATATGCATTCAATTCTGCACATGGTGGGTAGATAGCAAAGGTACAGGAGGGGCTTCTTTAACATAGAAAATTATATCTTTGTTGTTGTTGTGCTTAATAGAAATGTTCATTTTAAATAATGCTCCACTCCAGACAATTTCATCTTCCCATCAGTGGGATTCGGCAGGTAGTCTGATAAAGAGATTCAGGATTCTGAACTTCCTGAAACAACAGCAAGATGTAATACTGCATGACTGCGGGAGACTCATTTAGTGTCCTCACGAGTACAGAAAATTGAAGCAGAATTAGGTCACTCAGGTTTTTCATACAGATGAACAGTAAATCAAGAGGGGTTACTGTTCTGGCAAGAAAAAGAGTTCCATTAAAGGCAACAGATATTTGTTCAGGTCCAGAGAAGAAGTTTATGATTCCTGTAGGAGAGTTATTTGAACAGAAAATGACACTGGTACATTTTGTTCCTTCAAGGAGCTGAGTGACACTTTAAAAAGACAGAGAGAAAGCATGTGTATGACTTTTTGTAACTTTGCTGGTAAAGCGGCTATTGGTAATTTTTGAGAAGAAATTTTCAGGGTTGCAATGGAGACTAGGGCAAGACCAAAAATACCACCAGTAGGGAGCCCATGCTTGCTCCCGAAACAAGTAGACTGTTTTCACACTGAATTCTGACTCCATTGCAGATAGGGCTGATATATTCAAAGATACCCTTCCCAAATAAACCCCTTCGACTGTGAAATGCATTTCCCATGCAAACATTCGTGGAATTAGTTTACACGCCAATGCGACAACTCCTGAAGTACTTTTGTTCAGACATCTAACTCTAAATGGAAGGAAATGAACTTGGGTGTAATGAGACGGCAAAGGAAGTATGCCAAAGGGGGGTAGGAGCAGCGGGTAGAAATCTCTCCCTGACACTAACTACAGAAAGAAGCAATAAAATTCCATCAAAAACGAAAGGATCCAATTTAAATAGGGAAAAATGTCTTAACTGGAGAGCTTGTACAGATCTGAGGCAAAGTGTTCACATGCAGAAACTTATTTATGCTACGACGTACTAAAGAAGGTCAATTTGTCAAAATTCTGATTTTATGATGAACAAGGAAAAGCCAGCCAACGGACTTAAAAGTTAAAAAAAAAAAAGTAAGTTCTCATAATTTCCTTGCAGTTTTCACAGACAAGGTAAGTGATATTATAAGGGCCAAAGATATTAACATCTGTTAAAGAATTTCTGACAGATAATTTTTGCTCAAAGTTTATCAAAGTGTAAAAGAGGTTTTTCAAGACATTGTTCAAATCTTTAGCCAGATGATAAAAATGCAATGGATCCTTCCTGTAACCAGGCTAAAGACTAGTAAGCCATTCTACTACAGAGAATCAAAAGAAAAGAGGTTTGTGACTGTCTTGAAAAAGTATCTAAAGGCCTTAATCTAAACTTTTTAATAGATAAATTTAGTCTCTGCAGATAAACAATTTATCTTCATATAAGCAAAAAGCAACTATTACTCTATAAATAACAAAGATATGGTCCTGCAATATTACCAATAGAAACTTATGCTTCTTCTCTAGAAGGCCATAAAAAAATTCAGACCCAAGGTTGTTGAGATCAATGATTTCTAAAGCCACACAGTTTACAAAAGATATTAAATAATAATAATAATAATATGAAAAATAGCCATTCCACCACATTTTACAATGTGTATAATTTAAAAGGAACTGATACAAATTTTTTATTAATATGGGGTTGGAGAATAAAAGATTTTCATAACCATCCATTAAGATCACACTTCCAAAAAAGGTACAAATATGAGCTCATTACAAATTAGCCCTGCAATTAAAATTCTGGTGAAAATAATATAGAAAATTTAGGAGTCAGCAAAATAAACAGTTAAAACACACACACACACAAAAGAAACAGGCTAAGGAGAAAAAGCCAGATATTACACAAAATTTCTTGATAGAGAATGTCTTGAGGGCAATTCATATGATTTAACAAAGGTACAGCAGCTTTGCACCTTCAGAGTAGGAAAAAAGAATGTTAGTTCTTAGGGAATCCAAAATTTAGAGTAACTTCACAATGCCTCTTTACCCTATTGTTGACTTTTCAATGTCTATATTAACATACACAAAGTATTACACATGAAGACAGTTCTCCTGCCTTGGCTGGGCTAGTATTTGACACTGTACCACAAAACTATTCACCCAATTGAATCCACATATCAGTTTTGAAATATTGTTTGATGATAAGTATCTAGCATTCTAGGTATATGTGAAATTTTGAAAACTACAACTTAAAGGCTCTTAGCTGAGGATAGTAATGAAAGAGTAAAGTTATACTTCTCTGCCAAAAAACTATATACATCTAATTCCAGTTACTATGAATCTTTCCAAGTAACCCTCAAAATTGACTAATTTTAGTCTAATAACAAGTCATGTGCTTGTCAATAAAGATTAAGGTAATGTTTTAAAGGGGAATTCAAACAATGTATACTAACATTAATTAAAATTTTAAATGCTGATTTCCTTTAAAATTAAATAATATTGGGGAAATAATAATAATAACTAATATTTACTGAATGTTTCTATGCCATTATGTCTTCCCAATTCTATGAGAAACACCATAATACCTTCTTTTAACATATGAGTACACTGAATCACAGAAAAGAAATGTAACCAAGGTTATATAGCTAGTTGACCATAGCATACTTTCTGAAAAAATCTAGGATCCACAGTCTTGGTTTGGCTTTATCTTGGCTCAATACTAAGTGAACTCCCTTTTGAGTTGACATTCACCATTTACATAAGGGGTCTGCAATACAGTGTACAGGTCAAATCCTGTCTACAGTCTGTTTTTATAAATAAAGTTTTATATTGGAATGAAGCCAAGCAATTATTGCCTGGGTATTTTACACAAAACGGGCAGAGCTGAGTATTTGTGCCTGAGAGGTGCAACTCTGCAAAGCATAAATTTTCTTCTGTCTGGTCTTTTACAGAAAAAGTCTGCCAAACCCCAATTTTGGATAAAAATGCCAAATTCAGTGAAAATTAAGTTTCTGAAATAACATTTTAAATAAGGACCCCATTTGAAGATACTTACACAGGATTTTCCAAGCAATAGACCAAAACATGTGTGATTTAAAACAAAGAAAATATTATAGCAAGCTACCAAAGCATACTTTAGTATCATGAGAAGTGCTACCAATCTGAAGGTCACCCCAACACAGCATACTCAACATCTGATCACCTCATAGACCGTCAAGGGCATAAACTGACAAACAAGGAAAACACACTGCGTAACCTGAGAGTGAGATGCCCATATCCTTGGGCTTTTGATGTCTGGATCCCAGCACCTGTCATGCATGGAGGGGATAAAGTTTTCTTGACTGCATGACCAAAACCACAGTCGGCCACCACAAAGTCCCAGCAATGGCACACAAACTCTTCTCTACAGCTTTGTTCTGAAACCATTTTCGTGGCATGAGTTTCTGCCTCCAGAGTTTCCTTTTGGCTCTTCCCTGTCCCATAACAGAATGACCACAGCCTGAGGAGGCACCTCAACCCTTGTGCAGGACAGCACTTGCCAGTCCTATGGCTTGACCCTCCCAGGCAGGGCAGTACCTGTATTCCCGCTCCTGCAGGATCTCCACGGGGTCCAAGCCTTGTGGCTTCTGGATAGGGCTGATGCGGCTCTGCTTCTGTTGCAGCTGCAGGATGGGCGAGGGCTGCCCGGGGGCTGGTTGTGGCACGGAGGGCCCCGGCACTGCTGCTGCAGGCTGCTGTGCGGCTGTGGGGGGCGCAGGCGAGGGCCTGCCGCTGGGCGCAGGCACAGGCAGCTTCTGCGGGGTACTGGGGCCGCTCAGCAGCTCGGGCCCCGGGCCTGCAGGAATAAAAGTGACATGGGCAGGGGGGCAGGGCAGGCAGGGTGGTGCCCACTGGCCACACACCTGTCCCTGGGGACCAGAGATGAGACCCCCAAATGTCTTAAAATACATAAAGGCAAGAGGACATAAGGAGGACAGGAAGGAGGGAGGGGAGAGGAGAAAAGAGAAAGGGAAAAAGAAAAAAAGGATCTGGCATCTATCCCAATAGGGAAATGGTATTAACTAACATTGGTGAACAAGGTCCAAAAATGATTCATAGGTAATAAATTAAGGATATAGCGGAATAGCTTTTAATGCAGGGCTATGATGGGCTTTTAAAAAAGAATTACAGGTGCATTCAAATTTCAGAGGCATAAGGGAGTTACATAACAAGGGATGCAACTTCAGAGGGGTCCACAGCAGCCCCTTTACTGCAAACCTCAGACCCAACCTAGGGGCAAGGAGTCTGCTGGTCTTCTTATGTGAGCTAAAAAGGGCTTACATTTTTCCTTAGTGGCATTTAGAACATATTTCAGGCTTCATCAGTAAATCTCAGGAACTTATTTTTTTTTTAACTATATATTAGAAAATATTTCTAAAAACAAGTCAGCGGGGAAATCTGCTTATTTCACCTGATAAAAATTTGCAAATGATTAAGATTCAAGAGAGCATTTTTCTCATGTTATCACAAGCAAATAACATACAACCTTCAAGCTTATCAAAATACATTTAAGAAGTTTAAAGTAATTTTCCACATTAAATTTCATAGCTTTAATTGCTAGGTATAGATCTAAATAAGAAGTGCTACATCTCTACTCCTGGATGAATTTTTAGTGATCTTAAAATTATAAATAAGATTAGTGATGCTACCAGATGAGTTAGTAAATACAAAAAAATTTAGTAAGCATATGTTAAAGCTACTAACAGGCATTCTTCCAACTATTTTCTATATCCCTTCTAAGAAAAAAAAGTTATTAAGTGGTAACAAACAATAGTCTATAGACTTCAGAATGGCTTAATAATTAACCATACAAAGACATACATTATGAAAAATGGAACACATTTATTCAATTTCCAACAAATACCATTCAGAAATGGGATCAAATAACAATGCAAAGAAAGCAATAAGCAAACATTTTGACAGGAAGAATGTGAAGAATCAGAACAAACTGCTTAGGAAACCACCTTGTGTGTCATCTGTGCTCGTGTGTCTGTGTGTGTGTGTGTGTGTGTGTGCGCGCGCGCGCGCACGTGCATTATTAGTCTTTCTTCCCCTCCTTCTGAAATTAAGCAAAACTTGCCAAAAGATATAAAGCCAGATAAGATTTCTTCTCAAGGTAATTTGCAGCCCTGGTTCTAGGAACAGATGGAAAAAATCTTGGGAGGGAGGGTGCATTTTCTATTTTTATTTTTTATTTCAAGTATTTTAAGTTTCAGGTATGTACTATCATAATGAAATTTTTTTCCCCAGCTAAGTATTTTCTTTTTTTCTGAATGGGAGGTCCTTTACATAATGCATAGCTCTTCCTAATTTTTTATTTAGAGTTCCTTTCATCCATATATTAGAAACCAATTTCTAAACATTAAATCTCAGGGTTGTTAAAGTACTGGAATGAGTTATGGAGGGGAGTTTTAGAATATTTTTCCCCTAGAGGTCTTTAAAGTAGGGTACATTTTTCATTTGGGTTGCTTTAGGTAGGATTTGGTCAAATGAGAGGAGATACAGATTTCTAACATTTATTTTAATTCCCTGTGATCCTATGAATCTCTTTAATAAGCTCAAGAATTTAATACATTTAAATATATTGGAAGCCATAGTTTAAGTATACTAAATAGTGAACTTAATATATTTAAATCCTCTAAAAACCATTGCCTTCAATGTAAAGAAAATTGGGGTTTCACTAATAACATCACAATAATTACTTTAAATTCAGTTTTCAAAGTGTTTTTTCTCCTTTCAAAGTTCAAATAATTCACAAAGTCCTAACAGTACAATAGGGTTACACAAGTCACTCACTCTGGGCACTCATCTTTTGCATTGCTGTCTGTACGACTGATGCAGAATCCTAGAAGGACTCCTTGAGGTATTTTCAAGTCACCATTTTTAAAACTGTATTTAATCAAAGAAAGGTATCCAGTTATTTTTAGTCTGTGTCTCCAAACTAAATCTGATAAATATATGGTTAGCGTTCTTCAATTGCTAAAGATAAGACATTCTAATCTGGTTGACCCTTCCTTAACACCGAGAAACAGAGAAATCTAAACATAAACTTACATCAAATCTCTAATTTAAAAGTTCTACAACTTGATATGCACTAAGTAGGTACATTTAAAGCATGTATTTCTTCTCCCCAAAAGAAATGATAAGTTTTGTCTGAGCTCCAGCACCAAATGGTTGCATAAGCCTGAGCAAGTAACTTAACCACTCTATGCCTCAATTTCTTCATCTATAGAATGGGAAAAATAATAATGCACCCCTCACAGGGCAGTGGTGTGATCCACGTTTCCATATATTCAGCCCTCATCTTTATCACCACCAAGGAAAGGGAGATAAAGGAGCCTAATTTAATTACTATATATTATATTCTGCTTTACAAAAAAAAAAAATCCTTGGAAAAGGAAACTTTGGGACTACTCTTTTCCATAGCACAGTTCAGAATGTCTCTACAGTTTAATACAACTTAGCACAAAAACTTGGACAAGTCCACTTCATGTATGCTTCCTGCATCTGCCATCAGTGCCACTTATAAGCAAACTCCATTTCCTAACTAAACACTACAAGTTTAATTACTGTGTCTATTTTCTCCTCCCACCAAAAGATTATATAAATACTTCTATTTACAGTGGCTAGGGACCCAAACACAATTTGCTGCCCATTTTTTATGTTTGGTGCCTGTCCCTCAGGTGGCTTATAGTTCATTTGCATGGTGGAGGGTCTGCTCTCTATCCACAGAAATCACCTCTACTCCACACATTGATGGTCTACCACCTACATAACACAGGAACTTTCCCTGACATCTTCAAATGGAAGACAAATTACATTCTTTAGCTTATCTCTTAGCCTCTCTTCAATATAAACATTTTAAGCTTAATTGTCAGAGGTACAAAATGCTATCTACTTCTTCATTCCTCACCTTAGAAGTCAAAGTAGAAACATGCCCTGGACCTCCAAAAGGGGTCCCAGCACTGCTTAAGGGGGGTCCTGAGTGGATGCATGCCACCTCATCATGCCTGATTTTTAATAGGGCAACAAACTTAGTAAAATACCCAAGTCTCACATGCACAGAAATTCTATGCATTCTGAACTCCCACTTGGCACAAAGGATATTGATGCAAATAACCATTCTTTGCCTTACATAGGAATTCAAGTGGTTTCCACAGGTTGGAAAAATAAATGTAATGAAGAGTATGGGACATGCCAAGAAATATTTCAGAAACAACAACAACAACAAACAAAAAAAGTGTGAGGAGAGATAAGCACTGAAAAAAAAACTGAACAAAAACTTTCTAACATAAGTTCCCTCCCTTCACCTTCCCCAAACCAAAACTTTTTCAGTTCCCTTTTTTATTTGCTTTAATCTCCAAAAAGAAAATTGAATCAAAATGAAAAGAAAAGGCTGGGTCAGACTGGAGTGGTGCCCACAGCAGGTAGGGTGTGTTCCAGGGCAAGAGTGGCCCATAATTCAGACTGGAAACCTCTAGAGTTAGGCCTTCAGAGTTGGGCCTTCCATACACAGTGCCTTCAGGCGAGCCATAATTCCCTGGGGGTGGCCAATGTGACCGCCCTTTTGGTGAATTCTAACTTTGGAGCTGGTTTGAGGCAGACCATCCAGCCCAAAGCCTTCTCTTCACCCATGCATAAGTAGAAAGTGGAAGAAAAAAAAAAAAGGGAAATGCAACTGTCTCCAGGTAAGTGGACCTACTAACTTTTATTGTTTCCTGAAATATTAACCAGGATGGTTATAAGCAATTATATTTACTTTACTTTTAGAAGGGAGACAAACAATAAATAGTTTAATGTTAACTTTAAAAAATTTGGCCTTATTTTAACTCACCCTCATTGCCAATCTAAAACATGCCTTTGGCAAGAAAGTTTATCTTACTATGAAAGTTTATCTTACTAAGTTTAGAGGATTTAAAAATAGTGACTTGAAAATACCTTACTATCTTACTTAGTAAGATAGTAAGGTCTCCCTGGGCAATCAGATTTGTGGACAAGTACTGCAAAGGTGGTGGATGAAAGCTCCTAACGGTAACAGGATCTTCTTTTCTTCTTTCACTCATGGCCTCCTTGTCCCCTCTGCCATAAAATCCTATCTTCCCAAATATGCTCATTTCTAATGGAGCCCAACTGTTAGAAAATACAAGATATGAACAGTGGGTAATAAAATGAAGTTCCTCCAATGGCAAAAATCTGATAAGGGAAGACATGGGTATTGGAGGTGGGTATTAAAAAAAAAAAAGAATAAGATCCCTCATTTCTGGAGATGATCCAGAAAATGCATGCAGAGTTGGGTTTATGAGAACATGAAGTATTGATTAAGTACATGTGCCCAGACAACTGAAAACTTCATCCTTTAAATTTTACTACTTCATTCAGTCCCATTATTTTAACCTTGGATGAAAATGTTTCTCAAGTGAGCAATTCAGCTTCCTACATTCTTAACACTTTGGAATTTCTTCCTGCTGAGTCTAGGTCATTTTTACAACGCCAGCGCTTGCAGAGGCCTGTGACAAGGTGACACCCCAGGACAAGCTGAACATTTAGAGGTTATGCCCAAGAGACAAGGTCCCAGACCACCATCTTTGGGGAAGTTTAGGCTTTGCTCCCTTCTCTCCATCAAGTCATCAGCTATCTGGTCATGACTAGCTGGCCTCTGCTCAAAACTTGTTATTTAAGACTGTCATATACCAAGGTGAGAAGATAAGATGACCAATTTTGTTGACACCGAAGCAAGAGTAAAAAGGCTCTACAAAAGAAGAGATGCTACATTCTTTACATACAGAGCAAAATGCACTTGCAATCTGGTACTCATACTCCGAGACAGATTCTTTCTTTTGTCCTGATAAGTTTGTCAGGGAGGATACTAGATAGGAAAGGGTCAAGATGAACCCTTAAGTCAGACTGCTGGGATCTGGATCCCAACTCTCCCTCCAAAGGGAGTGTAATACTGCAGAGTGCACCTTACCATGGGTAAGCTAACAGGTTTGCAGTGGGTGCAAGCTACACACACATATACATATTATTTTCCTCCTATATATCTGGCTGCATTCTTGAGAGCTGAGATTTTACAGTTTTAAGGCCTGTAGAGGGTTTAAATTGCCTTTTTCAGCACGATTTTCTTGTATAACCTTTCCAGTCATTACTATTAAATCTTATGTGATCCTCTACCTACCAAATGGCTCAGCTCCATAGTAGCTACACAGAAATCTTGGTGCAATCAATACTTTTTTTCTCTTTAAAAATCAGTTGCCTTAAATATTCATCCATGCATCCAGCATAATTTGGTCAACTTCATTCCTCAGTTCTTCCGTTTTCCTTCCACTCCTCCCTCCTGCTTGGACCCGTGCTTCTACCCTACTGATCTCCCTTCTGTTTTCACAAGATCTCCTTTTTCATTCCTAATTTTCTCTCTAGTTTCTGCATATGAGGAAAATTACTTGACCCTTGACTTTCTGAGTCTGGCTTATATCACTTAGCAAGATGTTCTCCACTTCCATTCATTCACCAGCAAATGCTGTAATTTCATTATTCTTCATAGCTAAGTGGAATTCCTGTGTGTGTGTGTGTGTGTGTGTGTGTGTGTGCGCGTGTGTGTGTGTATAACATTTTCTCTATCCATCCATCTATTGATGGGTGCTTAAGCTAATTCTATAATTTTACTAGTAATGGACTGTGCTGCTATAAACATTGGTATGTAAATATCACTGTAGTAGGCTGATTTTAGTTCTTCTGAATAAATACCAAGAAGAGGATAGCTGGGTCATATAGTGGTTCCATTCCTAGTCTTTGAAGAACCTCTACACTGCTTTCTAAAGTGTTTTTACTATATTTGCAGTCCTACCAACAATGTATAATAGTACCTGTTTCCCCTATACTCTTGCCAGCAATTATCATTATTTTAATTCTTGATTGCCATTCTATCCGGGGTGGGATAAAATCTCAGTGTTGTTTTGATTTGTATCTCCCTGATTGCTAAGGACATTGAACATTCTTTCAGAAATTTCTTGACAATGCATTCCAATTTTATATGTAACTATAATGCATCAATTAGAAATTAATAAACAAAAGGAAGACGAGCAGAATAGAGGACTGGGATGAGGGGGAGAGAAGAGAGTAGACTGGGGATCAAAATGGAGAAAGCTACATATATGCATTTATAAACATGTCAAAAGGAACCCCACTATTATATATATATATATATATATATATATATAGAGAGAGAGAGAGAGAGAGAGAGAGAGACATTATCTTTATTTATTTATTTTTATGTGGTGCTGAGGATCCAACCCAGTACCTCACATGTGCAATGCAAGCTCTCTACCACTGAGCCACAACCCCAGCCACTGAAACCTTTTTTTTTAATTGCCATGATCTGAATGTTTGCCATCCCCCCACCCAATTTTTATGTTGAAATCCTAATCCCCAAAGAAATAGTATTAGAAGGTGGGGCCTCGGGGTGGTAATTTAGCTAGAGTGTCAGAGATCTCATGAATGGGATTAGTGCCCTTAAACAAGAGGCCCAAGAGATTTCCCTCACCCCTTCCCTTCCACTATATAAGGACACAATAAGAAAGTGCCAACTATAAATACAAGAGAAAGTCCTCAGCAGACTCCAAATCTACTAGCACTTTGATGCTGTACTTCTCAGCCTTCAGAACAGTGAGAAATAAATTTCTGTTCTTCTTGAGCCACCTAGCTTACCCTATATTGTTATAGCAGCCTAAACAGACTAACACAACCACTTTTTTCCCTGTTTTTCGGTGCTAGGGACCAAACCCAAGACCTTGTGCATTCTAGGCAAGTTCTCTGCCACTGAGTTACACACCCACTGGCCCTGAGACACCCATTCTTAATGCTATATCTACAGTTAACAAGACGAGTTTATCATTCAGGTAAGGCAACTCTTAGAGCTGACTCTACCAGAAAAAAACAAACTCAAAAGATAAAATATTTAAAAACAAAAAAATTCTGATCTGAATTATTTCCCACTGTTCGAGTCACAAAACTTAAGAAGAGTGCTAACATAGCAAACTAATTGTTCCTTAATGACCAGCATCTCAGGACTTGCCCAAATAAGTAGAAATCATTCACAAGAAATGTTATCGATGTCCAGGGAGCATCCCATTCCCCACAATCCCAAGCTCTCATCAGAGCTGAACTATAAACTCTGCTTGTCCATTTCTTAACAACCACCATCCTAGATGAAACAACCTTCATAGAACATCATTCTATAGCCCTTTGTATTCCTCTGTGTTCTATCACCAGGATCAAGTTAGACCACAAGAAGGCCATGCAAAGGACTCTGTCATCTCTACCTATTACATAATATCATAACTTCTAACTTTATGCCACGGAGACTAAGACATTGGTCATGTGGAATCTGTTACTCTAATATGAATAAATTTTATTGAAGTTTTTAATCATGCAAAGCCTCTTGCAATAATAAAGATGAGGATAACAGTATAGTCAGGCTTCCATATCTACCAGTTCCACATCTGTGAATTCAACCAACCACAGATAGAAAATAGTCAGAAAAAATAACTGCCTATGTGCTGAACATGGACAGAGTTCTTTTTCTTATCATTATTCCCTAAAAAATATGGAATAACAGCTATTCACATAGCACTCAATTACATTAGATATTTCAAATGATCTAGAGATGATTTAAAGCACAAGGGAGGATATGCATAGGTTATATGCAAATAGTATAGCATTTTATATAAGGGACAGGAGCACTGTGGATTTTGGTATCTCTTAGGAGTCCTAGAACAATCATCCTCAAATACTGAGGAACTACTGTAATTTAAACAATAATCTTACCCAGGAAATCTACTTTATATTTTCAATCTATAAGTGGTTTTGTGTGAGAAATTGGTAAGCAACTTCCTTCCAAATGGTGAGAATTGTTAGGTATAAGATCCCCTCTCCTTATGGCTGTCAGGAAACTCAAGTGGCCTTTGAAGCTTGACCACAGCAACTAGGAGGGCTCTTGCGATCCCCACATCCCTGACCTCAATTTCTTACTTCTTTTAATACTCTTCCTTGTTTCTGATTTTCTATTAATTATTTTACTACAGGTATAATTCTGGTAGACCTCCTTAAATGCTTTTCCAACAAAAAGGAGAAAAAAACAACAAATATAAAAATGGCTCAGGTGGGACCTATTCAAGGAGGGAGTTATGTTGATATATCACAGTGGGTACAAGTGTCCCTAACCTGAAGTGTGTGGATAGGCTTCTGAGAAAACATGAAGATTTTGCAAGAGAATGAAAAATTATGGGTGATTGTGCTTTCTTTCTAGGTCAGCAGTTCACATGAGTCTCCAAAGGTTAAGAAACACTGCTCTAGGACTCTATAGCAGTGGGAGACCAAGAATCTTGGCCAATCTAAGTGGAACAAGAAAAGAGAGTCGGCGAGGTATAACAAAGGACTGAGTCAGCCCTGGGCTTATTCCAACCCAGCACTGTGTGTGTGATCAGTCTTTCTTATCCGAGCTGGACCATGGCATTATTCGTTTGGTTGCATATTAACCTACCAGATGGTCTGTTGTAGTTAACAAGGGTCGGCTGCTGCTGCTGCTGCTGCTGCTGCTGCTGCTGCGGTGTCTGCTGCTGCTGTTGCTGCGGTGCCTGCTGCTGCTGCTGCTGTTGCTGCTGCTGTTGCTGCTGCTGCTGCTGCTGTTGTTGTTGCTGCATGCCAGGCAAGGTCCTTTTCCCCTGCACTGCAAGCTGCAGTGTTTCGGGGAGGGGCTGGCCCCGGGCCAGCATTTTGTAAGCCAAAATCTGTGCTCTAAGCTGATGCAGCTGGACAGGACTGAAAGGCGAGGGTCCTCTGTTGGGCTGGTTCATGGCCTGTGGATCGCCCGGGATGAGGGGCCCTGGCTGGCTCGGTGGCATCTGGGGTGGCGTTGGGCCTCCTCCAGATATAGGGCTGGAGACATGCTCTGGGGCTCCCAATGGAGACGGGTGTGGTGACATGTAACCTAAAATAAAACACAAGGAGATCATGGCCCTGAAAGAGAGGTATTCTTGAATATACTAATACTAATACTCTATACTAATACTCTACAACAACACTATATGGTAAAAAATTTTCTCTAATTTATCAGTTATATATAGTATATTTACTATGTAATGGCATATTATGTATGCCATTAAAATTTTTCTAGCAGCCACATTAAAAAAGGAAAACAGGTGAAGTTCATTTTTTTCACATTTTTTAGCAGAGCATTATAGGTATACATAATGATGGGATTTGTTTTTACATATTTGTACATGCACACAATATAACCATATGATTTGGCCAGTATCACTCCCCAGCACTTTCTCCCTCCCTACCTCCCAGCAGAGTTCATTTTCATGACCTAGTTTATTTCAAATAACAAATCCAAAATATCCCCATTTCATAATATAAAAATTATCGATGAGGTCTTTTGTGTCATTTTTTTCATACTAAGTCTTTGAAATCCAGTTAAGTATTTTACACTCACAGCACATCTTAGTTCCGACTAGCCACATTTCAAGTGATCAATAGCCACTTGTATCCTAGAAGGCAAACTGTTAGTGGTTGTTGTACACCTAAAGCAAAGGCACCAGAGGACAGTGCTATACATTAAAAGTAGCTCCAACTTACGGAATAAAACCTAAAGGCATCTAACATATCTCAATGGGGAATGAAGAGTGTCTTACAGGGAAAGCAAATATCATCTGGCCTATTATTATGCAAGTTACCACTAATTTCCAGTTATTGAGGACAAGGGATTCTACACAATTTCCCAAATGAGTTCCACGAAGCAGAGAGTGATCCAAGGACCAAGTGCAGGAGATTTATCCGGGAGGTGCAGGGACACTGGTAGGGATTTAGGAAGGTGATATAAGAAGGGAAGGCAGCCAATAAGAAGTGTATTATCAAGCAGTTGTTGCAGTGGGTCATGAAGATTAATCCAGTGCAAAGCTCTGGGATAGGAAATAAATAAATTGCTTCCAATTATCCCAAAGAAGGGATGAAGAAGCTGGGGCATTTAGACACTTACAATCATCAGTCACTGGTTATAACACAGGCTACTACTACCACTCAGGGAGATTAATCACCAGTCTCCTTGGACTGCTCTGTTGTGGGTAAGGTGGTTGTTGGTGGAAGTAAACCAAAGTGGTGATTCCAGCCAGTGGCAATCAGACAGGTAGGGGTACAGGAATGGTAAGGAGGACCCAAAGGTATGGGGGAAAGCATGCACTATTACATCAGTCCTCCAATAACCCCAGAAGATGTGCACTATTAATTCATTTTTTAAAGTGAGGAAACTGAGGCTCAGAGAATAAGTAGGTTCAGAGAATAAATCCTGGCAGCTCCAAGATTTAAACCAATACCTGTCTGGTTCTAATGTATACACTCTCTTTCCATGGTCTAATGTGTTTTGCTATGCAAAAATAAGTTAAGGACTTAAAAGTTTCTCTTAGCACCACTTAGCACCATTTAGGATATAATACAAAAACGAGAGTAACCTGTTAGGTTATAAGAGATCTAAGTGGGAAATTTAAGAATATTTTACTTGAGGAATGAAAATTAAAATGGACAAAAATTCCCAGGCACTTAGTTCAGGAGACAACCTGTATAGCCAGGCCGAAAAATTTCTACAATGATTGAGGGCTGTTGGAGGAGATCCAATATGGAGGAGAAAATGAAGTGACCTACAGTATTCCAAGACTCTCAAGTTCGAACAAAGTGCTAATTAAATCAAAAGTGTCACAAAACACAGTAACACACATAGAGGAAATGTCTTTGCCCTATTAAATGTTATGTGTCAAATTATAACACAGATCATCATACAGGTGATCATTAGGTGAGGACTGTATATATAAATCTGTGTCAAGTTTGACCTGATAAAGCTCTGTGCCTCCATGTACAGTCACAGAGGCCCATGAAGGTGGGACCACCACCGAACAGGGACTCACAAACACATTCACAAGATCAGAGAAAATAAAGGATACAATTTCTTTTCTTTCTAATTGCCATTTGGAGATGGGAGTAAATGTAGCATGATCCCCTGAGACAAAACAGGGTTCTGTTCTATGGATTGGTAAGAAGAGGAAGTCCATTCAGGGAACTCCTGCTCTGAAGAGAAAAGGAAGAACTGCTAAGTCTCACTGCCCAAACCCCTACTACTCCATAAGGGAGGACAAAAACCAATCAGCAATTAAGGCTCTAATTAGTTGGTTTTATAAGAAAGCCAAGAAGATTTCCCTCCAATTAGTCTGAAAGACTAGCAGAAACTCAAGTCCCAACATGTTGGTATTTATAATAAACACTTAGAGGACATCAACAACATATTCTTAACTTCTATCATTAATATTCTTCCTTTTTGATGAGCATTATGGTTTAGATCTAGAATGAGCCCCAAAGGCTCAAATAATTGAAGGTGTGGGCTCCAATGTAGTGGGGCTTATAGGAAATGATTGGATCATGAGGGTTCTCATCTCATTTATGGAATAATCCACTAATGGATTCATAATTTGATGGCGTTATTGGTAGGTGGTGGAAACTGTTGGAGATGGGACCTAGCTGAAGGGAGTGAGTCCATGAGGAAGTATCCTTGAGAACTACATCTAGTCCCAGGCCCCTTTCTCACTCTCTCTTTGCTTCCTGGCCACCACAAGGTGAATAGCTTTGCTTTTCCATACCCTTCCACCATGATGTGCTGCCTTATCATAGGCCCAGAAAAGAATTGAGACAGCTGACCATGGACTGAAAACCTCTGAGACCTTGAGCCAAAATAATTACTTCCTTCGTTAAGTTATTTTTTCAGGTATTTTGTCACAGCAATGGAAAGCTAACTAATACAATGAGGCTTACATTCATCCCTTAATTGTAATGCTGGTATAAAATGATAGTTTGCTCATTATGGCATCTTTCTGGACAACCCTACACCTACTGTGGTAAAATGGGCCATGTGTCTTCTGCTTTCTGGTCATTCCCATTTCCTAAGGTTGACAAGGCATCGGATGCCTGATACAATGGGCCAAAATACTAAACAATGAAATTTTTACTCAACTACCTAGCAATGCTTATCAGGTCTATCCTTTAAACTATGAACAAGGCATCATTACGAGGGTGAGACATGGCAAAGCAATGTTGTAACAGTGAGATGGTTCCATTAAGCACAAGAATGCAGACTCTGAGAACATGATCACTGGAAAGTTAATGCCAAGAAATTTTACCTGAAATTTGATAAGAAGAAACGGGGGGTGGGAGGAATTTTATCCCAGAATTCATAGAAGATGTTAATAGAATCATTCTGTCACAGTGTGACATTAACACTGTGACAGGGTCCCAGCTACAGAGATTTTTTTCCCCCTATACGAAGAGCATTTCATAAAACTTGAGGAAAAACAGAATCTAAATGATGTAACAACATAACATATTTTGGTAATTATCCTTAGTTGAGAAAACAGGGTGAAGAAATTGCCTGAGAGTGAATATACATTTGTCTGAGGATGACAATGTTGATGCAGATTCTGCTCTTTCTTAAATCTTATTTGATTGGCTCATTCAAAAGTAGTTAAAAAGTGGCAGTTTCCCCTCCCTGGTCTTCAAGGGCCATTATCTCCCCAGTTTCACCTTGCCTCTGAGAGAGAAGCACTAACCTCTCTCCTATTCATAATCCTGAATTTGTAAGTGCCAGATTTAGATGAACTTTCTCTACACACACATGCCCATTAAATATTGTATACCTGCCTATGATGGCTTTTTCTGTCCAATGCACTAAAAATAAACAATGTTGTCATTTGGACCATAAGGTACACCATCCAGTATTTATTGAAGGAAATGGTTTTGCTTCCCAACCAATACCTTAAAATAACCTAATAGGTTGCTACGTAGTTAAAGCTAGCAGCCTTTTGATCAATACCACACCTCTCTGTACCTGTGTGTTTATAAATGGCTTTCTCTACAATGGAGTTTTTAAAGATACATGCTATTAAGCAAGTCTAAATTCTTCTAGATCATTATAAAGAATAGGACTACATTATACCAACACTCCTTTATTCAAAAAATATACCTTTAATTTATTCCCTAGCCCACAATGCACTTTACTATTTTAGAGAATAACATTACACGTTAATTTTGATTCCACTGACTGCAGACCTCTGCATTTCAAAGTAAGTATAACTTACAGAACTTATATAAAAATTGAGATCTACTTATAATTGTTGACTTTTGAATGCATATGTTTCTTTCTATACCTTAACTGAACAAAACTTACAAGTGTCCTTCCAGTCATGTGCTAGACATCTTGCCTAGTGTTGGAGACTCCAAGATAAATAAGAAGATAATTCTTCAGTTGAAGAAGGGAGCCAAGCCATTGGAGAAATTTTAAAAGAAATAAAAGCAAAACTGCTATCAATTCTGACTTGTGCATTTTCAGTATTTTTGGTGTTGTTGTTTGTTTTTGTTTTGTTTTGTTTTGTTTTGAGGTTTTTCTGTAACTTCACTACTAGAGTCAGGAGCAGAGAAAGCCACCACCTGGATTTAAGAATCACTGCATATAATTCATCTACACCACTCAGGAATTAAAAATGTGATCTTTATTAGCTCTACAAACATATCTGGGCCTTTAGAATTTAAACTATAAACCTAGAAATGCTGTTTTAATCCATTCTTAGCACTAAATGGGTCAATTTTTTTCTTCTTGTATTGTAAAATGCCAGAATGCTTCAGACTGCCTTTCTGACAATGGTCAAGATTCTATAAGTTAGGTGTAACCATCATACCTGCCTGCCACCAAAATTCAGATCAGAGTTGGGGATGTTCAAAAGGCCCATTTAGATATTAGTGGAGAAGCACTCTGACGCCTCCATAACTTGTCTATTTTTATTTCAAAAAAACAGCAATTCTATTTTAGAATTACTATTAGAACTAAAAGTATACTTCTCTAAATGCTCCCAGACAAATATTTTCTTTCAGTGGATGGATATCTGGTCATGGATGAAGGAAAAACTCAAGCACACTTAATTACATAGGAGTATATACAGCAATGTGTAAACCATAGTAGTCTTAAATTAGAATATTTACATATCAATGTCAATTAGTGGTACAATAATGTATGCCTCTCCCATGCTGAATTAACCACACTATCATTCTGAAATCAGGCTACAATGTATTTAAAAGACTTTAAAGGCTATGGTGCATGCCTATAGTCCCAGTGACTTGGGAGGCTGAGGCTGGAAGATCTCAAGTCCAAGGCCAGCCTCAGGAACTTAGTGAGATCCTGTCTCAAAATAAAAAAATAAAAATTGAGTGGGGACGTAGTTCAGTGGTAAAGTGCCCCTGGGTTCAATCCCTAGAATCAAAATTTTGTAAAAAGTGCTTTGAAGTATTTTAATATGTCTTCAATAGTGACAGAAGGAAAGAGAACATGTAAGGCTCAAAGGAGAAAAGAAATCTAACCTATATCCATCTGGTCATTGTTGTGAGTTTCTATGTTCCTCTCCATACCAAAACATGTGACTATGACCTTATCTGGGAACAAGATCTATATAGATGTAGTCAACTTAAGATGAGGTCATACTAGGATTAGGGGAGGCCCTAATCCAATGACTAACATCCTTATAAAGAGAGGGAACTCTGAATACAGAGATAGACACAGGGAAAATGTCAAGTGAAGAAAGAGACAGAGAACTGAGTGATTCATCCATAGGACAAGGAATGTCAAGGATTACTGGCAGCCAGAAAAAGCTAACAGGAAGCAAGGAAGGCTTCTTCCCTAAAGCCTTCAGAGAGAACATCACCCTAGTGCCACCTTGATTTTGAACTTCTGGCCTCTAGAACTGTAAGAGAATAAATTTGTGTTGTTTCAAGCCTCTCAGTTTATGGTCATTTGTTATGATAGCCCTAGGAAAATAATACAGCCACCCACCAGTGATAACAACTAATTTCACTGCCAGAAAACACCACCTTACAAACAATGTAGGTACTCACATGACCTTCACATCTACACTGTTGTTGGCAGGCAGATCTGATTCTCTTTCTGGCCCTGTCACTTACTAGATGTATAAACTTAGGAAAACAAAGTAAATTTGCTGAGCTATAGCTTTCCTATCTATGAAACAGTGGTAACATTATTTACCTTACAAGATCATGGTAAAAATCTTGGGTAAAGTACATAAAGCACTTTGCAGCATGCTTGGACACATGGTGGCTAGTAAAATTACTAGGACTTTGTAAATAAAATTGTCCAAATAAATCATAAAGTTATGTTGGTAAGGATAGGGGTAGTTTTCTACAGGGAAAAGAAATCTTTGAATCTGACCCTCCTCAGACACATTTTTTGGAAGTTATATAAAACATACAGAACCACAATCAGGTGTGCAGCAGACACAAACCTTGGCTGTGTTGATCCATTGGACTCTGGGGGGGACCCATTCCTGGGTGAGGTGGTCGCATACCGGTGCCCTTCATGGATCCACAATGGATATCTTCCACAATGCCCTTTTCATGCATCCCATCGATGGGCTGAAACATTTAAAGGGCATCAGTTAGACAATTCTTTAAGGTATAATATCTCTAACTGTAGTTTAAAGAACTCTCTCCGAAGTCTTCAAAAGTGTGACACAGTCATCCATTACCCACTCTATAGTCACATATTTTACATCTCACAGGTGAGAGGGGAAAAAAAACTTTTACCAATAAGATCAGCTAAATTATCTGGAAATCAAAAGTTAAGGCTTTTAAAAAAAAAAACACTGAACTTTTTTACTCAGCCATGTCACAACCTGCCAATAAAAATGAAGTCCTGTTCACAAGTACACAAATATAAGTTATTTTTTCATACCCTTTTGAAGGAGTCTTGAAGACTATTGTAAGATGAAGTGAGTCTGGCGTCTGAGGAAGACTATCCGAAGGATCTGCGATGATCTATTTTGTTGTTGTTGTTGATGTTGTAATTTTTTTTTCATTGGAGAGGAAGGAACTATGGAAAGTTAAAAAGCTGGAAACCAGAAAGTTCCATGACAGTTGGGAAGAGAGGAACAGACAAGGCAGAGAAGGGAATGGGGGTGAATACAGAAAAGGCACAAGTGTGAAACAGACAGCTAAGCTCCAGGGGGAGGAGGGCTGGAAGAGGTTAAAGGCACAGTTTGGAAATAAATTTGACTATGGGGGCTGGACCCCAGATTGAGGCCCAGTACATGACAGACACACAATAAATAGCTATTGAATCGACATTAATCCAATCCAGAATTGGGCAATGGAGCCTGTGTTTGAAAAAGGAAAAGTCTATTCCTCCCCAAACTGTAATGGCCATGTTCAAAACAGCCTGAAAGGAATATTTCCAGGAGTTTATAGAAACCAAATGACTTCAAGCAAGAAAGTATGAGTGTTTGCAGTTTTGGAGAAAAGAAAGTTAATTTCTGCAGAGTCAAAAGCATGCACTTGAAAAGAGGAAAAATTTACCATAAAGAGGATGTTCAGAAGAAAAATGGGAAAAATCTGGTATAAAGAGTGTCACTGAGCCTGTTAAATAGTAATAATAGGGAGGAAATCAAAGCAACACAGCAGATGTATTTAGGCTACTTGTTTATTTATTTCCAGTAATGTTGAAAAGCAAAAAGCTGAAGCTCAGGGGGAGAAGGAGGGGTAAGACAAGGAAGAAAGCAGCCTATAAAAAGCACATAAGAAAGTGAGGCATCTGGCCAGCAGGTGTGAGCCCCATGCTGCCTCTGGGTCCAATCCTCACTGGGAATAGGCCAGGGCTACAGGGAGCTAAAGGAGGACGGCAAAGACCATAAGAATCACAACATCAGAGCCACACGAAACAGAGAAGAGCATGAGAGGGTGAGAATATGAGAGAGTGTGAGAAAGATGGCAGGTAACCCAAACAGAGAGACCAGAAGAGAAAAAAAAAAAATCAATAAAACCACCACATACAAAAACAGAACATGGCCCCAACCCTCACTTACATGCTTCATTTTAAATGACTAAATAATAAATAAAGGTTAGCTAAATATTATTTCCTTCTCATTTTCTCTTTCATTTTGAAGGTGAGACATCCATCCCCAAGTCTTTCTAAATTTCTGTAATTCACTTAGGCAAGTGTTTACTGGAAATAGATTGGAGCTAGAATACAGCTTTAAATTAATCTAAACACAAGATAATTTAATGATTGTAGTGTATCAATAGGTTCCCACAAAATATGATACAGAAAACAAGCGGTTTTATTTCTCTAGATGTCTGACAAAGTGAAAATGGATTTAAAGGGGAAAAAAAGGAGAGAGGGAACTTGGGGATACTGCAGAAATATCCATGATTTACTACTAAATCAAAATAGGAAGTAACGAATAATGACAACATGATTCGAGACAATATGATTCTATTACGGCAAAAGAAAAGCAGAAAACAAAAAACAAAAACCCTCCCACCTATATATGCACATCTGTGCTAATAGGACGTTTTTACTGAACATGAAGGAAGATAAGGTCAGAAATGCACTACAACAGGCTGTTACCTGGGATGAAAACCAGGATAACCGTTTTCCGATTTATTTCAGTATTGTTTCTCTTTTCAAAATAAGCACATACTACTTTCCTGATTTGAAAATCACCAAATAACATTTTTTTAAAAATGATTCTTCCATATCCTCCCTTAAAACTGACCTAAAGTCCTACACAATTAGAGGTCACTTTTTTCTGTGGTGATCTTTTTGTGTTAAGTCAGCATCTACTGCTTGTCTTCTCTGATGGTTAACTTTCTGTGTCAACTTGACTAGGCCCTGGGGTGCCGAGATATTTGGTTAAACATTCTTTCTGTGAATGTCTGTGAAGGTGTTTGGCGATGAGATTACCCTCTGAACTGAACTGAGGAAAGCAGGTTGCCCTCCCCAGTGGGTAGGCATCATTCAACCCACAGGGGGGCCAAAACATACACAAAGGTAGACTTGAGGAGATGTTGTACACTGGAGATCTCTCTCTCTCTCTCTCTCTCTCTCTCTCCTTCTCTCTTTCTGACTGCTTAACTGGGATGTTGCCCTTCTCCTGACCTCAGACTAGGACTTACACCTTTGACTCTTCTAGTTCTCAGGACTTTAGACTCCAACTGGACCAATACCACCAGCTTTTCTGGATTTCCAGCTTACTGACTGCAGATGTGGGACTTCTCAGCCTCCATAACTGCATGAGTCAATGCTTTTTCATAAATCTCTTTATATCTTCCATTGGTTTTGTTTCTTTAGAGAACCCTATAGATCTGCTGAATATCAAGCAGCAGCCCCCCCCCACTTGTGATGTCATGCAAAGGGGTATAAAAACCTCTACATGTCACATGAGACAAAACTTTCAAAAATTGTACAATGTCCTCACAGATTCTCTTTAGCTACTACTAACTCGAAGCAAATAGTTGCAAGGGATCTTGTTGAGCCTCGAAAGTCTCTTCTCTTGCTGAGCATGGTGATGTACAGGAGGCCGAGTTAGGAGGATCTTATGATTCAAGGCCAGACACAGCAACTTAGCAAGACCCTCAACTCAAAATAAAAATTATAAAGGGCTGAGGATGTAGCTCAGTGGTTGAGCACCACTGGGTTCAGAACTCACAATAGAAAAGAAAGATGTCTTTTTCCTCTTCCTCATATTTCCTGTGAGGGCATAATGCTAAACTGTACCAATCTGATCATCTTCACAGCAAAAATCTGAGTCTCATAAATAGAGAGGATCATTATTATCTTAGTCCAGAAACAAACAGCTGGACCTGAGAACTGCAAAATCAGTCTTCTTCCAAAACCAGAATAAGACTACTTCACAGAAAGACAGTAAAGTGCATTTTAAGGATTCCTAAAAATGATTTAATTTCAATAAAATGTTTTTAAAAATCTGTAGAAAAGAAGAAAAGGACTCCTTCCTTCTACTCTTAGAATTTTTTTTTTTGTACTAGGAATTGAACCCCAAGGGCACTTTATTACTGAGCCATGTACCCAAGTCCTTTAACACAGGGTCTCACTAAGCTGCGGAGGGCTTTACTAAGTTGCTGAGGCTGTCCTCAAACTTTTAATCCTCTTGCCTCAGCCTTCTGAGTTGCTGGAATTAGAGGCATGCACTACCATGCCCAGAGACGTTTAGTGATCTAATTTTAAAAAGTAAGTATCAGAATTTTTAGGGAAGAATAATCCTCAATACACTCATTTGTACATGATATAAGTTACTTAACAGAGACAGGAAAAGACAAGACTTATTCACTAATAAACTCATTCACCAAGCCAAAATAGCTTCAACCCAAAAGTCACAGAATCTGTCAGAAATGCACAGCCTAACTCAGTATTTTAAAAAGCCAACATCTGATTTTCATGACTGGTACATCTGTAGCAATAAAAGTGCCTCAAAATGTGTGTTTTTAATAATATACAAGATAAGTCAAAGATCTGGCTTGATTCTCCTTGTTAACCATAGTAGGAAAAAAAAAGTTGTGGGTTATCAGGAATATTAGCCATCCACGACTCAGAAGACAGATCAAAGGGGAGAGTAAACTCTAACCTTATGCAGCTGATGCACGCCTTCCTGTTGGAAGTCAGAAGAGCCCATGGTTGGCATAGGATGTGAGACGCTGGGGGGTCCAGGACTTGGCCCCATCATACTGTGGACAGAACCCGGGGATGGTCCTGGGCCTGGACTAGGTCCGAGGATTGGTCCAGGAGAGGGCCCAGGCCCTGGCGAGGGCCCCGGGTGGGGCATCGCAGCAGGGTCTGTGGGTGTGGACATTTACTTCTCCTGTCTCTGTCAGGCAGTAGAGTGACACTAAGTTGGAAAGCAGAGAAAAAGAAAGGAATGTTTTAAACATGATGTTAAGATCAGAATAAAACAGTCGTTAGCATTTGATGGTGCCATTTCTATAACAAACATCAAACAGAACTGCCCGGTCTCATCCAGATGTTTGAGTGAGTGTGACATATATCTGCCTGCCCCAGTCTTTATGAAGACCACTTGTTTAAAAAAACACACTCTAAATGATTCCCCAGAAAGATATAAATCATTCAAGATACAAAAAGACTCACTGGAGAAACTGAAATTTAACACATAAGCAGAATCTAAACAAGTTTGAAATTTATTACTGAAGTCAACTAATGCTCTCCATTAAATACTGTCTTGGACACCTTATAAGTCATTAGCCGTCCCCCCAAAGCCATTAGAATAGAAACCCCTTTAAAATGTATCCAAGAAAGACCCATTTTCATGAGTCAACAAGCATTCAAAACTTCACAGAGAATTCCAGATAGTTAAAAGGAGAAAAAAAATAGAATTTCATATAGAGAATGAAAGACAAGCTCCAATCATGGAAAAAACAGAAGATATGAAGATCAGACAAATAGATGTTCCAATACCCACATCTGTGATTACTAGTTATGTAACCTTTAAATGATTTAAATGCAATGGTATGTGTAAGAAACATAGCTGGACCTGACACAACAAACGGCCACTCTTATTCAGGGTTATTCCCTCTGCTATCTCCACTGGACCTTCAGTGATCAGAAAAGATATAGTAAGATGTGGTCCTCCTGCCAGAGACTAATTGAAACTGAGACACTTGGACAGTGAAGGCCAGTGATTTGTCCCAGGCCTTGCTCTGCTCAAGCATCCCTGGGAGATGTGGTCCATGACTAGTGGACCAGGGTGTAGGTGCAGACATTCTGGTTCTCCAATTTCAGCAGAGCAAGGTTAATTCTATCACCCGTGCTCCAAGGCTTCTGGACATCCCTACCGGGGACCTGCCTCACACACTGTGTACAATGGCACCTTGGATATGAGCAGAAATGAGGAAACAAGATGTCATCCAAATTCAACAATCCCAGCAAGAGCTGAATATGCTAATAACTGTTCAATATTCTAACGTTACCTTAGAGGCACACATCTGTACACGCAGAAGTTTTTTTTCCAACCATTAACCCCCAGAAATACAGAATGAGATATCTTAGGTAACTTGCTTACCTACCATTTAGCAGCAGAGATAGAATTAGACTGCAGCCGTCTAATCACCCAGAACAGGGCTCTTTCCATAGTGAAACCAGTGGTGAGAGGAAGCACCAAACAAAAACATTAGATCCATTCCTCCTTACCCACTGTCATTTCTGGCTGTGTGTCTAGAATGTGAGGGACACAAAGGCACAGTCTGGCTCTTCTCCACTCCTCTATCCCCAGCACCTCCTACCAGCACACAGCAAGTACTCAAAGGACAGCTGATGAATAAACTGAAGGTGAAATTTCAAGGGCAAACTTGAAATTTCTAATTTTATAAATGAAAACTAAAGAGTAATCAGTGTTTGAGGTGTGTCTGCTTACAAAAAAAAAAAAAAATTAAAGGGTAGGTAAAAATTTAGGCCCTTCCAGTAAGTAAACCAGGGCTAAAATGGGAAGTAGGAAAAGGCTACTTCATAAGGATTATAAAAGCAGGGCTACAACATGGACGTAAGAGAACCCAGTACAACTGGTTTCTAAAACAGGGGAGTATCAAGAGTATCAAGGGTGAATTATAATCCTGAATTCACCAGAAAGCCAAATATTATTATTTATTCTTTGTTACTAACAAAGCAGGCAGAAGTAACTTTTTTTTTCCTTCCACCCCCACTCTCACACAAACACACACATGTTCAGTCAGCACTTTAAATTTAGGAAGCTGACGTCAATTCAGGGGTACTACAAGTTACAATGTTCTTTCATGTATATCAGCAAACTAATCCACCCTTTTATTTTTTAGTGAATAAAAGGAAATTGCTTAGTTCCTGTTATGGTTTACCTTGAAATCAGCTTCAAGAGGTATTCTGATAATATACCACGAGTTTTGAACAATGAAGATACAAAATACTCAAAAGATAGGCTGATTCCAACTTCTCAAGTTGTACATTTTAATATACATCATTATCAATTTCATCTGAGAATCTTAGAGTGTGTTGTAACTGCTCACACAGAGTCCCATAAAAATGCTCCTTGTTTTTTTGTTAAAGGAAACTATTAAAAACTTCTTAGAGGGAAAAGCATATTGGAAGGGAAATGGAAAATCATAGGCACATAAGTGGAATGTTAATATAGGAACATGTTACATAGGAAAACCATTTAATAAGAAGAGAACCCTCAGACTCATGGATGTGATGAACGGGTATGGCTCACAAAAATAGTATAGTTTAATCTCATGCCAAACAGGTAGTGAATGGCAGGAATCTGAACTCTCACAGAAACTGAGTGTGGTATTCACTGACTTCCAAGCCAAGCAGAAGTCCAAAGACCTGGGTCCAAATCTTAAGACCACCCTACTGGAGCCCTGGGGAAAGTGCTTGGGTTTCCTCTAGCAGCTGTAGGCTTCCTGTAGACTCCCATAGGATTATCTCAAAGGTACCTGCCTTGTGAATCCATGAGTCTATGCCCGCTGCCCCAGAAGCATCTCAAAGACTCCATCCCAACCCTGTATGTGGTAGAGTTCACTAATGAATCTCCATGTCAAAACCAGGGCTATCCCAGGATCTGCTTCTGGCTACCATGACCCAAGGGTACCCAACAGGAGGACCTTACAAAGATGAGGCCAGTAGTTCTGACCTCTTATTCTTGCTCACATTTCTGGTGGCAACTTTCCTGCAGAATAAACCTGGGGGTATA
Source organism: Marmota flaviventris (assembly GCF_047511675.1). Lineage (NCBI taxonomy): Eukaryota > Metazoa > Chordata > Mammalia > Rodentia > Sciuridae > Marmota > Marmota flaviventris. Next base: position 37,880,371 of record NC_092510.1, on the reverse strand, counting down.
AACTGCCAAGAGGTACAAGTCTCAAACCTCAAGCAGAGGCACATGTTATTACAAGTTAGTATGGTTGAGGTTTGAAGTCTAGCATTGGCTAACTCAGCTTCTCCCTATGGTATCCATAGGAATCCTGACCCCTTTTCTATTCTCCAAAGCACAAAAGAGAATATGGAGATGAGGTGGCCAGGGTGGGAATGGGCACAGGAGGGCAAGAGGAGAGGAAGGGGCTCAGATGACCTTGATAGGTGCAGGCAGGTCTGTCCACTTGATAAAACCCACAACCTATTTTCTTTTGTGTTCAGGAAGGAGATGTACATTGTCACAGAAGGACCTGTTCCACATTATGTGACTAATACAATGAGGAAAATGTGCCTAAGGGAGGGTACAGTTACCTCCCATAGGCATGCACTGTGGGTTTCCTCCTCTTCCCCATAATGCTTTCCTCTCTCCCAGACAGGACTCCCTGAGGGCCAGGCCACTGTGTTCCTAGGCAAGAATTTTCCAACAGTACACCGTGTCTTCTTTTGGTTCTGACATTCCTGCCTTTACAACTGGGGAGTGTGTGTTTTTAGAAAATAAAAGGCGCTGGCGCCTCACACCACACCAAACACCACCGTCAGTCATCTTCGGCCCAACTGTCCTTCCCCTCCTTAGCTGAAAGGCTCAGCACATCCATCTGCATATTAAAAGGAGTTCAACCCCATGGAATTTTAAGGGTCACCACTCCAACTATGACAACCCTGACAAAACTTACGACGTACTGTCTAATCACGACTCACAGAAAAAATCTAAGACCCTCACACACATAGCAATATTTAAACATACATGTGCTTCATAATAATTTTAGTGACCTCAATTGAGAAGACATATTGTCATGACCCCCATTAAAAAGATGAAGCCAGGAAGGCAGGGAGAGACAGCATGGCCTACCCAAAGTCACATCTGTTAACAGGAATGAAACCCCAAGTCAAAACTTTTTTATGACTTGACTCTCAGCCCAAGGATGAGCTGTTGTTGCAAAGACCAGGCCAGCCATCTGCCAGGACAGACAGTTTTCACTAGGGCCAGAACAATGTGCAGGGGTGGAAAATGGAGGACAAAGAAACAAAGATGCAAACCATGAGGGAGGTATTTTGCAAAGATCAGGATTTGGCTGGGATCATGCATTAAAATATCAAGGGAGAGAGAAGTAAAGGAGAGCTCTAGAGAGAATATGAGGTGAAGGCCATGTCACAATCTGAAGAGGTTGGTGATGTTGAATCAAACACCCAAAGGATGTGTTTTCCGCCTTTCTTCTTTACGGAGTGTCCACCAGGCACAAGGTATGTAGTGCACACAAATATGATCATATCTGAGTGCTTCCCCCAGGACTCTGAAAGTCTGCTAGGTAAGAAAGACTAAATGCAAAAATGGCAACAAGATGGAAGACCCTCCAAGACAAGGAGACATACACAGTTAGAATGTCCACACGGTGGCAGGGTAGGAGGGATGCTTTCAGCTTGGAAGGTGGAGGAAGGAAGGGGAATCAGGGAGAGGCCAGACCTTCAGTTAAAGAAAACAAATGTTTCTAAATCAGTTTGGGGAAGGTCACCAACCTAGACAATACCTCTTAAACTGCCCTTTACCAAAGCTCATAAGGAAGCACAGGGAAGTTTGCATCTCCAAAATATCTTTTCCTACTGCTCACTTTACAGACAGACTTTGAGAGCCACACTACAGGTAAAATATCAGAAATAAGAATTGAGCCCAGTTCATATCCCTAACAATAACTCAGTCTTTTTAAAGTTTTCTGGTTGCTACTGGAGAATGATAAGGCTCCAGAGATAGTTAAGATAAGAGTTCTTTTTATGTCTGTTTGCTCATTCAGAACATCTCTGACCCGACGCCCTGATTCTTGTTTTCTATGTAGCTTTCTCTATAAATGAATTGCTAATTCCTCCACAGAAGTAGCAACATTGCTAGAACTGGGACACAGCACTGTTATTCTTGATGGGAGAGCAGGCAGTGGGTAAGGAGAACAGCAAAGAAGATAAAGGAAATAAATCTACCAGGAGTCTTGTTTAGAGGCCAAGGTTGTCTGCAGAGATGGTGAAACATTACCAAGGCCCACGCTGCTTCTTGGTCTGAAACATACAACTTTAAACAGTGTACAATATGATTTGTGCCATAAACACACACACACACACACACAAAATCACACTGGCATTAAAGCTAAGGTTATGAATCATTCCATCAAAACCCTAGAAAGGCATTGAAAACACATCCTCATGGTTATTCATGTCAGCTAGCCCTCCCTTTCAAAGTCAAGTATGTTTTTAAAAGTTGTTGGATTAAAACTTTGCTCTTTTGTTGTGCATCTGTGAACTCTCCTTCATCCTTCAATCAGGGAAACAAATTAGGACAGGGTGTGTGGAACTGCTGCCTTCACTCTAAATAAACTGCCTTGGGACCACCCTTGCCCAGAGTCAGACCTGGCAAAGGCTGGAGGAGGCTCTGCACAACAGAAGATAACAACAAACTGCAGCACTAATTAGTCCCCCATGAGCCCCAGGCATTGCCTGTGCTGGATTCTGGCTCTTCACATCATCATCCCCACAGATACCTTGAGCTACCATCATGTAAGAGTTTACCTGTGACTCAATCTGATGGCCTCCTTAGTGAGGACTGATGATGTTCCCACAGAGGAAAAATTGTTTCAAAAAATGTGACTACCAAATGACCCAAAGTGTTGGAGACCCCTCCACAAAGAAGCACTGCAGCAAGGTATCCCTGTAATCTAGGACTCATGTCCATTGGTAGCTAGAGCCTTAATCACAGATAACTTATCACTCCAAAAATTCAGGTGAACCAAATTTCTAGGCAATTTGTCATAACAAAAGCCAACAAACTAAACCATTGAAAGCCAGTTTCAAAGCATGACACCCCCCAATACAATCACTCATATACATTTACATGTATGCCTGCTCTTCCCAGGTCATGTTAGGGTCCTTTGCAAGGCAACCTCATTTTGGATACTGATAAGAATCAATAATAGCCACTTCCTTTTCTTTTTGCTAAGATATTTTTATTTATACATCAAACATACAAAAGAAGAATTTGAAATGCAGACTTTAAAATTCCTAGTTGAGATGGCACACTTTTACTTAGCAGTGCAATTCAACCATTATATTCCGAATGAACCAAGGTTATATACATGAAGGATTATTTTTAATATGCCCAACTTGCCCTGACTTTCACAGCAGCAACAAAACTTCAACAATGAACCCTTCAAGTCCACTGCAATTAAAATGGATAATTGCCATTTATGACCTTCTTCAGGTTACAAATTCCTTACCTACAAAATAGACATAATAGAAACCAGCTACAACCTCAATTGCAAGATGAAGCAAATAAAATATTAGATAGATATGAAGACATTTTGTAAGCTATTGGATACAAATGTGCACTACTGCCAGAATTCTTCTAAAGGCTCCAATTCTCATCTTAAATTTGAATCTACAACTCTCCAGATTAATCTAAAATATTACTTTGTTCATGCATCCTTTTGACTCAAACCTTTTGAGAGACAAGCCTTCAACACACACTGGATAAAATATTTATGCTATAGCCTGGAAGTCAAGTCTTTCTACAATCTCTGACTATATCTTCTGAAAACTCTTCCCAACTGGAACCTCTTGCCCCAGGCAGCCAGGTCAAAACAGGTTCAATGGTCCTCCCACAGCTTGTTTGGGCTTGATGCCTGTGATCTCAGGGTTTTCTTCTGATCTGGTATGATTGGCACTCACCACCTTCCCCAACCATACACCATATCTAAGACCTTATCTGCCCTATCAACTCAAGAGAGCTTGCCCTGATCTCTCTGTACCAGAAAGCCTGAGCAGTTTATATTTCTACTTCTATGTTTAAATGTTCAGGTACATTTTGTAAAATACATAAATTCTCAATTACAGACCATTGATTTTCTAACAGAATTTTAGACTCTGCTTAATAGCATTTCAGAACAGCACAACAGCAAACCACAAAATAGTTGCAAATATTTGCAAAGCTATTATATGCCCCATTCTACAAAGCACTGGTTGAAGATGGGACAGGGTTTACCTTACAGACATTCAGTTTCCAGGGTAACGACTCATCTCCCAGAGGATTGGCAAAAACTAGAATACACCACATCAAATAGGTAAAGAAATGTACAACCACTCAAAAGAAAAAAAAAACATAACTGATGTGTAAACTGATAGAGGGTCCCCTTGGAGAATTTGTATGACAATCCTTTTCTTGTTGAGAAATTGTTTCTTTCATTTTTAAGTAATTTTAACTCACAAATTCTGAATTCAGTTTTAAAAGGGAGGAGATTTTAGCTACATTTAATGGTTTTGAAATTTTAAATTTTATTTCAACTTGTGTGGATCCTACACATCAATTTATAAAATGGCCAGTTCATATTTAAATTGGTCAGACTGTAAAAAGTTTCTAAGATAACAGTACTTGCACAGATGTAGATCACATATTAGTGTAGGAATGAGGCTTATATTGATGTTTGTCCACCTAATAGAATATTTTATGTTTCAAAATCCATTAAATTATACAAGCATTTGGCCTGATTATAGCTGTCTAAATGTCCTGCAAATCTTATATATCTAGTAAAGTATCACTTCCATACTAGGTTTCCATTGCATAATAATATATTTTGAACCCAGAAGCCTAGAAGTTACCATTTATGTCAAAAATCAAATATTTTGTATTCCATATCAAAAGTATCATTTTGAGTGAATTAAAAAGATGTTTATAGACAACATTCAAAAGACCTAGCCATTTAGCTACTGGCTTTCATCCGCTCCATTGTATGTTTTGCTAAGGCATAATTATTTAAACACCTTTAACTATACCTTTAAAACTTTTATTACTTAAAAGTTATATTCTGAACACTTGCAAGGAAAAGAACTACATTAACATGAGAAATAATAAAATTAAAATAAACAGTAATAAAGCTTTAAAGTTTTCCAAACCCAGGTTGCAAGATCCTGGTGATAAATACTTTAGGCAAATAAATATGCTGTCTTGAATAATGAGTCTGACAGACTGTAGTTTTAGAATCCTATATTCCCTTCCAAGTATTAAAAGTCACAACTTTCTTGGGGTTGGGTTTGTGGCCAAGTGGGAGAGCGCTCACCTAGCATGCATGAGGTACTGGGCTTGATCCTCAGCACCACATAAATATAAAATAAAGATATTGCGTCCACCTAAAACTAAAAAAAAATATATTTTAAAAAAAGAAAGTCACAACTTTCCTTATGGAAAACATAAACACCTTAGGCCTTCCTAAATACTCTACCAAATAAATTACCACAATCTGTAGCTTCTGTTCCTAACTACTTATGGAATGACCCATGACTTTATTAACTGGCTAGATTAATATATTAAAGTTTCACAATAAGAACTCTTTCAAAGGTGACAGAAAATTTAGCATCCCTCTATTGGCCAAAAACAATCTCTGAAATACCAAATTTAAAGAAAAGGAATTATTTAGAAGGTAATTTTTTTAATATTAAAAAAAGTGAAAAGAAATCAGCAGTAGCCCCCAAGTGTAGCTTTTCACATTATGGAAATAGTCTGATCTGTTCACCAGAAATCATGTACAAGGGAAATGTGACTTATGTATAGATTTTTCTAAGGCCACTCATGTTAACAACTAACTCTCCCTTTCTTCCTTTAAAATCACATTGACCAGAAACAGTCAAAACTTCTGGTGGTTAAAATTAGGCCTTACTAGCAGTCCCTCAACTTGCTAGAACTGGGAAATAGTCCTTAGCATTTTATTTGTGATAATTCAGTTGTCCTCATGGCAGCATGTCAAGATGTCATAAATAGTGATTTATTATTTCTCTGGGGTATCAAAAAGCTGCTGAGCTAGGAGAATTTGACAAAGGCCTTGTTTACAAAGTAAGACTTCTAAAGGAGAAAAAAAAAACATGACAACACTGGAGGACAGTGTCACTTTTATAATTTATGAGAGTTTTCTGTTTATGGTCTTGCTCTAATACATAATAAGTCTTTAAAATAAAAATGTCAAAATATTACAGTATTATAAAGGATCCCAATTTCCTTCTAGAAAAGAATGACATGAGCTTTTACAATGACCTGTAGAATGACTTATCTTAAACTTAATCAAAGAAAACCAGTCTTAAATAATTATCTACAAAGAATTACTTTCTAGTTATACTCTGTTAGGAATACTTGAAACAGAATCCAAGCATTAACAATATAATGCAAGCAGAGGCACTTTTTTTTTTTTTTTTTTTGGTCAATTCTAAGCCTCAGGTGTTGGTCAAAGCACTTTTCAAGAAACTTGATGAGAAATGCTCAAAAACCACTTTAAAAACGAACAAAAGAAAAGATCTAAGGCTGCTTTGAACATGCTCTTGCGGTGAATATTTTCTGTGAAACACCACAGTGAAGCTAGTGCCAATGCTGGGATGTAACTGATATAACTCATAAGAGAAAGGCTGCACTGAAGAAAGCCCTCCTTCTCTTGCCCTGGAGGGTTCTGATACCCCAATCCCTAATTTATTTTAAAATGTTCTTTACCAATATAGTATCTCTCTTTAATGCCATCAACAAGGTAGATGGACCTCTGATCTACAGAGGAAGTTTTTTTTCCCTCAGTCTACTTTAATAAATAGCTTTTGAACCTAACAGGTGTCTCTAAATCCCCTTTTCCAATAGTAAACATCTGAGTTAAAAAGGAACATTAAAAAAGAAAATCTGGGCTAATAAAAGGGCAATTAGATTTCTACAAGAAAAAGTGTGCCCCAATTTGCATAACAATGCACCAACTAGGATTCAAACCTGCCACACCTCTTAACACTTCACCTGGGTGCTACCAATAGTACTGAAGCCTAACAACTGCAGTGAGGCCAACAGGCTTCAGGTAGTGACCCTCCAAGTAACTGGTAGAAAATACTACTGAAAACATCTGCTTGTGCATATACAAATATATAAACACACACACAGCATCAGGCATGGTTTTGTTTTGTTTTTTTGGTTTTTTTTTTTTTTTTTTTTTTTTTTGAGTAGAGTTTTAAGGGATTTCTGAGTCCTACCTGGGTAGGTGGGCAGGAATTTTCTGCTACTCAACCCCCAAACAACAACCCAAGCAATCTCACCGTTCACAGGAGCATTCTGTTCATACAAGCAAAGAACACAACCAGGTGTAAATTCAAAAAGTCCTTTGAAATGGAAGTTTAAGATTTAACTCTGCTATTAGGAACGCGGGGACGTTAAAAATAACAACTCAATGCAGTAAACAAACGTGTATCCTTAACGTCTTCCTTATGCTTCAACGTTACACATACAAAGGAATACAGGTCTACATAATAACCAGAAAGGAGACAATGATGACAGCTCTCCAAAAAATCACGAACCCGGCTAGATTTGCTTTATCAAAAGCACCAGCCTCCATGACATTAGGGAAGAGGAAAATGAGGAGATAACCTAGCAAAACTCTCCCAAAAGTTATATAAACAAAGGAGGGAGAAGCCCAGTGTGGGCTTTGCACCCATGTGCTACTAAAATTACATAACACTCAGTGCAGACACTGAATAAGGAATGGATTCTGCACAACACCCCCACTCCCTCGGACTCCAAGCCTTCGTCCTTGTCTTAAAACATCCAAATGCTTGCTTGGCAAGAGCGAGTGGACAACTTGGAATATTTATTTTATTGCTAGAGTAAATCCTGCGAGAGTTGGAAACACATTTAGGCCCGAAGTTTGAATGTGCAACAGCCGCTGGGAGCCGCGACTCACACTCTCTGGACCTGGAGGAGAAAGAACTGACAAGCGACAGCAGCCGGCAAGGCCTCCTTCTTCTCCCTCGCGGTGCCTCCCGCTGGAAAGTTTTCCACGCAATCGATCGAAGGACAAGGAGCCCATTTCCCCCGCCTGCCTGACTTTGCAGGAAAGGCGAACCGAGAGACCGGAGGGGGCCGGCAGGGAAAGAGCTAGAAAGCTCCGCACGCAGCGGGCGGCGGCGGCGCAAGCTCCTTACCTGAGGGACGCGGAACAAAAAGGGGCGCGGGGCTCGCGCAGCCAGGGCGGCGGCGCAGGCGGCAGTAGGCAGCGGGTCTCAACGCTGCAGCCCTAGGCCGGCGCCCGCGGCCCGGCCCCCGCGGCGGCCGCTTCCTCCCTCGCGCGCGTCATGTCACGGCGATCAAACATGTCTGTGTGCGCTTCGCTGCTGTGACTTCCTGATTCTCCGCGGCTCGCGCGCGCACACACACACTTACACAGCCACACGCACACGCCACCCCCACCAGCCCTTGCCACCGAACCTCGCCTAGTCCCCCCCGGGCTCCCAGGGAGGGCGCGGGCGGGAGCCGCTATCAGCGCGCTGCTCCCGAAGCACTGGCCCCGGCGCGCACAACACACACTCACACTCACGCGCAGACACACTCGCGCCTGCCCCGAGGGCGCGGAGACGCGAGCCGCGGGATCTCACCGCCCCCTCCCACCCCTCCACCCTACTTAGCTGCCCTGCCAAACTTTTTTTTCCTGCCTGATCCACGTCCAACTTCCCTCCACCCCACCCCACCCCCCACGCAGCCCGAACAGCCCCTTGCTCACCAACATCCCCTGCAAACTGCAACCCGGATAAAAATAATGCAATCCAGGCGGCGGAGGCGGGGGCGAGCGCGCAGACACTGGCAGGAGGCGATTTCCCCGCGTGTACCGGAAACCGGCCCGAGTGCCCTGGCCAGGACGCGGGTGTCCGCTGGAGTCCGCACCGCTGCGCCCCGCCCCGCGCGGTGCAACTGCTTGCAGGCTGCGAGGCCTGGTGCGGGGCACCCGGTGGCACTGTGCTCAGAGTGCGCCCTGTGGCCCGAGGGCGCCTAGGGGGTGGCGCGCTGGACCGGTTATTTGGGGAAGTGCATCGCGACACCTTTGCAGATGGCATGGCCGTGTTTTGCAACGCAAACGGGAGGGGGGAAGACGGCCGGGTGGAGGAGGGAGAGCAGAGGAAGGGGTAAACCAGGTTGGGATGGGAATAAAGCAAACTCGCAAGCAGGGAACGAGAAGGAAGGGGTGCGTGTCATCGTTGGGAGGAGGCTTCCACCCAGACTCCCCGCCTCTCGCCCTCGCCACCCCTTATTCCCTCCCCACCGCAGCCCTTCCCCTTCCCGGGAGAACGCCACCGCAGCTGCCCGGGTGCGCGCGGGTCCTGTTTGTGACAGTCAGGCAGAGAGGATTATCCGGATCATGGCCTCCCTGGCCCGCAGCCGCCGCGGCTCTCCCGGGTCCCAGAGCTCCCCTAGCACCCAAACGATCGCAGGCGCCCCGTGTGCCCGCGGCGGTAGCCAGGGGAAGACACGAAGCAAAAGAAAACAAACCCGGGGAAGGGAAGGGGAGGGCAGGGTAACGGAGCCCGGGTGGCACCTCCGACCTCCTTCTTTGGGGCCTCCTTGCTCCACACACCCCCGGCCCTGAGCACTGTGGCCGGGGCCGGACACACCGAACTTCAATACCCAAACCCACACTGCTGCCAGTACCAGAAATAGAGACTCCGCAGCGCCCCGGGCACAGATCCCAGGGCAGCCCCCTTTCCTAAAGGCCTATCAGTCAGAGCCCCCTTGCCCGCCCAAGGGAACGCAGAGAGTGGAGGTTGACACCTCCGATCCAGCATGCACCGACCCTGCAATAGTGGCCGCCGCCGCCTCCTCGGCGCGCCGGCTCCGGCTCTCCCACGGCGATCTGCTCGCGTATCCGCAGCCGGAGCCCTTTAAACAAGTACCCGGGAAGAGGGTGGCAGCCGCGTTCATTGGCAACCTGCCGCCAGCCCAGGCTCCTCGCCCTTCTTTCCCGTTCCAACTCTTCCGGGGAGGATTGCTTGGGATGAACTGTCGCGTTTCCATTATCCTCCTTGGTCCCCCCAGCCCTTCTCCTCCTGCCACCAGCCCTCTCCATCTCAGCTTTTAAGGGGATGGGGGGATTGCAACCTGGCCGAGCGTGTGTTGCAACGCTGAGTTGGCATCGCATCACTGCATACCCAGAGTCAGGGCTGTGGTTTGTTGGGATTTCTCCCCTCTTGCCCCCGTGAAGTAGTAATTATTACTGTTATTATTAGAGCAGCGAGGTTCGGTTGAAACTTTCTCGTTTCTTCCACCGCCGCCCGGGAGCTGTCGTTAGAGCATTCCACCTGAGGCCCGCGGGGAGGAGGCGGGCTTTTTTGTTGTGGCGGTTGGCCCGCCTGTTTGTTTTGGTCTCCGTGCATGCACAATAAATAATAATTAGGATAATAATGAATAATCCCAGGCGAAGGCGGCGCAGTGCCGGAGGGGTTTGCCCGGTGGCTGCAGCGGAGAGGCCAGAGGGAGGGAAAAGAGGAGAAAGGAGTTGTAAGTTATATTTACCTTGCTCGCGAGGAGTGTGCTGGCTGAATCTCTTCCCTCTCTGAGTCACCCAGAGTACAGAAACAGAGGGAGAGAGGACTAGATTATGAATATGACTTCATTGATGACAGCCATCCCCTCCTCTTCCTAAACTCCGGCTCCGCCCCGCGTCCCACCCTCGCCGCCTCCACGGGCGCCGGAAGACGCGCCGCAGTTGGCCCCGCGCGCCGCTCCTCCCTGCCCGCCCGGGCGCGGGTTGGCGGGACGAGCCTGTCACTCGCCCCGCTCAGCGACTCCGGGAGCGCGGGGGGGGGGGGAGGGGGGTATGCAAGAATGTGGATTGAGACAGCTCTACTGTATGCGTGGATCCGTGTGTGTCTGCAAGGCGCCGGCTCTCGGGCAGTGTTTGTGCCTGGAGCAGGGAAACTGCGCAGGACGCGAGAGACCCAAGCCCTGCTGGACTTGGGCGCCCCTTATCTCTTTTTTCTGGCAGTCCTCTTCCAGGGCCGCTGCGGGGCTCCTCCAGGGAGGCTGGGGAGGAGGAGAACGCCTAGCGAAAGGGAGGGCAATCGTAGTAATAGCGCGTAGTAGTTTGGGGGTATGTGGAGAAGGTGCTGGAATTTAACTGTGCCTCCGCCTGTCAGTGCGAGCCTGCATAGAGAAAGGGAGGGGACAACGTAGGTCTCCGAGTGACACCAAAGCTGTTTGTGGCATAGTGTTGGCTGTGGAAAAAACGGGCATTATCATGCCAGCTGAAACTTTTTCTGTCTCCCTCCCCTCAAGGCTTTCATTATAAATCTGCCTCCTTCCCCCTACCCAGTAAAACGGGAGGCGGGCACAAAGAACACTCCTGCCAAATCTGTCTCTTCTCTAAAGGACTGCAAGCTTTCAAATGCCAATGAAGGAGAAACAGCTGAGAGGCCAAACGCCTTATAAATAAATAAACCCGCCCTAAACCCTCTGTTTACTTCGTGAACTAGAAGCAGCCCTTTAACCTTCCCTCACCTGTCATCTTCCTGTGAAACAGACAAAAATATGGGAAAACAACCCCTGGGGGCGGGGCGGGCAGGTTGGGGGGCCATTGAAGCCTGAGGTCTGCTTCTGATTTAAGAAGAGGAATAAATCTCTTATTCTCTACAGACCATAGTCTCTTCTCTCTCACCCTACATTTAAGACCAATTAAGGCTACAAACTGTAATCTCCAGCACGTCGTGGTTTTGAGACTTCTTGCTTCAATTTTCCTTGAAATGCAGTATATTGGCCGGCCCTATAGGTCAGTGTTTGGTGAGACAATTTTATTTTTAGTTTTATGAAGTGTGAAAGAATGTTAGATTTTAAATCAGGGACCTATTATTTTAGACTCAGATTAATGTAGGTGCTTGACTCTTAAAATTAAAACTGTTCCTATGAAGTAGCATTATGAAAGTATGATTTATCCCTTATTTTGTAATGTAATGGCTTAAATTAGTCATTCAAAGTGCGCTGTGACTATTTGGTTGAGGATCCCCCCCCCCCCAGGAAAATCCTGTTTAAGACCATTTATACTGTTGCAAAATTGGCTCTCTTTTAGCAACCTGGTCTGAAATGCAGTTCTAGGATGCTGGATAAGTTGAAGACAAGAAACAATGCAAAGTACTGCCAAATACTGCATGTGGTCATTAAGTGCAAGAATTGTTTACATCCCTGGGACACTGCTGAAAGAAGTAGAGCTTGAAAGGGCACCATTTTCACTGTGGCTGGGAGAGTTAGTGATGACCCACCCTATAGTTTGCTGAGGTCTTCCTACTTGCTTGTTAACTTTAGCTTCTACATTTTCTGTCTATTCCAAAGTGAACCTCAGACTACAAAAGATAACACATCTAAGGAAATAGAACATAGTATGCCCTGAAGAATCCATTGTAAGAACTTGGTTTTCTGCCTGAGGGTATGCTGGTATAACTTTAACTGGAAAACATATAGTGAGAAATTTTAAACAAGATGAGTAGTGTAGTACATATATATCATAAATACTAACTTTTAACTCCCTATTAAGTTGCAATTAATAATGTAGCCAGAAACAGTCATCTACTGTAAAGTGATTTAACTTGATGACAATGCTTATTTCATTGAGAAGTGTTAGGTTTTAACTTTTGGGGGCCTAATTTGTTTCTCTGACATGCCAACCTCACATGGCAGGTTTTAAAAAGTGAAGACTTCACCTCTATTTACTTGTAAGTAATTCCCTTATCCCCTTATGATTCTACCTCCACCTGCCATGCCAAATTTCAGTAAGAACAACCATTTTATTAAGACACTGGAAGAGACTAGGCATTCCTTCTGTTTTGTTTTTCTGGGTTTTTTTTTTTTTTTTTTTTTTTTTTGGTTTTTTTCTGTCAGAGAAAAAGTGAAGAAGAAAACACTCCTTTTTATACATGTATATTCTTCACATCATATACAATTTTGATGCAGTACTTGAATGGGTTGGTATCTACATACATGCACAAGTATGGGAATGGAAAAATACCATCTATCATTGGGAGCAAAGATGAAATGCATTGCAACTCTTTTTCCCCTCACATTGGTCTAAGAATGCTTCATCTTCTCCCTTCAGGTCTTCCTTCTGAAGAATCATCTTGTTTGTAGCTTGTACTGCTACAATAGGAATTTTTTAAAATAAGGCCTAAACTTAGGAGAAATGAAAAAGCAGTATTACTTGTTCAGTCTAAAAAGAAGAGTGTAGAACATACAGTATGATCTCCATCTCTGAAGTCAAGCATAATTTAACAATTAATGCTAAGGAAGAAAATGATGGGGGTTTGGGGGGAGGCTGTTTATTTGGTTTGGTTTGGTTTTGCAGAGAATCACACAAAAACAAATATGGTTGGAGGCTAAAAGGACCCTAGGAAGCTGCACAGGATGTTATATTCATGTGAAGCTTTTCCTTTTGGACTTTGATGAGTCATAATGGTATCATGGGGTATAAGTCCCTTTTTCATGCCTGTGTGGCCATAATCAATTGTTACATACGTCTGTGTTAGTTGACATTCTGTATAGAGTAGATGCTGGGTTTGAAAACTGATATCTGTCACAAAACCTTCATGAAAAAATATTCCATTCATAAAGTTAGGAAGCTTCTAGTCCTAACAAACTGTTAATGTGAACTGAAATGTTGTCTGACTTCAAACAGGAGCAGATAAGACCATTTAAGAAATGAATACTTCATCTTTAGTAATGCAAACTAAACTTTGACGAATTGAATCAGATGTTGTTTAATTTCGTGAAAAGTTTAGAATTAGTAAATAAAATTATTACAGAAATAAGCACTCACCTCTTTTTTCCAATGAGCATTCTCAATAGATTTTTGTCTCTCCACAATCATTCCTCCAAAATAGAACCATAGTTTTCATTGTGATCATATCACTCTCTAGTTTTAAAATCTTTGTTTATTCTCCATCCTTGTTGTGATAAATTTCAAACTTCTTAGCATGTCACCCAATGCTGTGCATGGACAGGTCTCTACCAGCCTTGTTGATTGCCCCAAAATGCCTGCACTCTGGGAAACCTGGTCTATCATCTAGCTCCTGAGAGGTTGTATTGGTCACACTTCCCTCTGACAAAAATGCATGACTCACCTGTGAACCAGCATCCTTATAGTGGTCCTCCCTGCCCTCCCCGCAGCAGAGGAAGCTTGTCCTACTCTGCTCCCATAGCAACCAATGTGTACCTCCATTAGAGCACTTATCACTTTGATGTGATTATTTGTTTGGTATCCTCCACTAGATGGTTAGTGCCTGGAGGGTGTAGAACAAGTTCAATTCATCTTTGAAACCTCAGCAATTAGCTGGATGCTTAGCACATTGTATGTGTGTGTGTTTTTTCTTAACCACTTTGTTGAATGAAAAGATGAGAGATAGATAATAAAATTATCTGACATAGAGAATTTAGCAGGTCTTCACTATTAATAATTATCATGTTAATTAAAACATTACTAAATGCTCAGAATCTTTATTTTGTAAACTGAAAGGGCTTGGAAAATGTTTTGGGGTTTTATTTGGCTTTGTTTGGAGGAGGAGAGATGAGAAGAAACTATAGCTCTTGTGGTCATATAAAGAGCATTGACAAGAGGTTTTGCTTGTGTTTTTAAATCAGGCCTAGAAGTAACAAGAATGCATACATGGCAATTATGTAATAGAGTAGTTACCATTCTAATTGCAAGTTCTTTTTATTTTTATTTTAAATTAAATGCCAGAAGTTGTGAAAAAACCTGTATACATGTCATTTCATCTACTTAACCTGATGAGATATGTGACATTGTCCCCATTCACGGATGAGGAAAACTAGAGTCAGTAAGCAATTCACCTAAGGAGGGAGGAGTCTCCAAAGTGGAGTGAGCAAGCAATTCATTGTGATATTGGAAGATTAGAAATTTTATTTATTTATTTTCTTTAATGTCTGAAAATGTAATGATGCAATAACCAAAAAAAGAAGCATTTATAATAATGTTTATTATACTTATCCACCCTAGTGTCTTTACATGATCCCAAGTAAATTGGTCATGTGCGGTGTATTGTATCTGAAGAATGAGAGAGAAGGAGCCCCACAGAGGAAACACTGATTCCTCTGCTCTTTCATGGACATTAATCTCTCTTTAGGCATTGACATTGCCTCAGGTTTATAGTTTCAACCTTAAATACATTCAAAAGATTATATTACCATATTTAGTTTTAGCCAATCAACGCTCTTATTTGTAAAGCTGGTGGTTAAAAAGACTTCTGAAAAGAAATCCAAAGATTGAGATAATACTGATAATGCAAGCACAGGTGAAAATCGGGATCAAAATTACCACTTTAACCTCTAAGAATTCTTTGCCAGCCATATTAAGAAGTAAAACAATGACAGTCTAATTAGAGCTAACAAATAAGTGGAAAATACCACAATTATACAAGCCTACTTGAGGTATGGATTTATATTAATTACCATGAAGGATAAATTCTGACCTACGCATATATTTGCCTTGAGATATTCACTATTGATAATATAATATCATCATAATTAGCAAGATAATAAAATTTTTTCTATCATCTTCATCTCATTTTTCATCACTTGTATTTTGTGTATGTTTTACAATGTACTTTCTATATTAATACTGAATGTGTATTATCAATAAATTCACATAAATCATGCTTTCTCTGGTTTTGTCTTGTTGGGTTTTGTTTTTATTTTGCTTTTTATGTGCAAGGGGAATGATCAAACAATTCAAAGATGACTAAATGATGAAGTCAGAATTTTTAATTCAACTTTGTAGAACTCCAGACTCAGGGTGTTATGTGTTGCTCATATAAAAACAGCTCAATAATTTGTCATGGGTACAAGTTTTTAAATCCATAATGGAGATTCTGTGGGGGTGGAATATAAAAGATCTTCAGGGCATTTGAGAATTCCCTGAAACTGTTCAAAATTCCATGATCATGTTAATATGCACTTTTGGCAATGACTCCATACATTTCACCATTCTCAAGAGGTTCTTCCCCTAAAGAGGTAAGAAATACTAACAAAGAGGCATCGGTAATATCAATGACCTAGGATAATTTTCTGATAAGAAATCAGCCCTCTGCATGACTTATGAAAAAAAAAACCTATAAAACTCAATATTTCTCTAGATAGTTCAAATGCACTTTTTAAATTTTTTTAAACTTTTTTCTGGGAGGAGGATGTTCATGGATTGAACCCAGAGGCACTTTACTATGGAGCTATGTCCCAAGTGCTTTTTAAAAATTATTATTATTTTTTTTTTATTTTGAGACAAGGTCTTGCTAAGTTGCTTAGGCTTCTCTAAGGTGTTGAGGCTGATTTTGAAATTGTGATCCTCTTGCCTCAGCTCCGAAGTTGCTGGGACTGACTACAGGCATGCATCACCACACCTGGCAGTTCAAATGCATTCTAGCTGCTCAAAGGAAGTCTTCATTTACCTCCAGACAGGGCTTTCTGAGGATGATTTGGTTCTTAAGGATTTCTCAATAATACTCCATTATATATTATTGGCTAGACAAGGAAAGTTTGGGAAAGTGTTATTATCATCATCATGTCTTGGAGGCTTTGACATGTCTTGGGGCAGTTTTACAGTAAGAATCAGAACATGACTTCATTTTTTATCATACAATGTTCAAATATGTAAACTTTTGTTTGGTAGGCCATTGTAACTACTCCCCTTTGACTTGCTTTGTCATTTCTGAATGATAATGTGCTTCTGTACCAATGTGACACTGTGGTTGACCTCTGAGCTCCTCAACCCAATATGTGTACACGTCTCCCATGCTATTATGTGAAATTGTATTGTACTGTTTAACTTTGTGTTACCTTCAGCTATCCTGGATTTATCTTTTCAGTTACTATTTATTGGCAGTTATTTGTATGTACCCCTTTTCTAGCTTGGCTTGTGTTACGTCACCCACAGGATTCTTACTTTACTTTAAGTTCAGTACACAAATGCAAACCACAGTGATCATTTCAGTCCCTTTTCTATACTTGAAATTCTCTGTAAATTCAAGAGAGAAATAGAAAATAAGTCAGAAATATATAAAAACAGAAGTAACCATTGAAAATACCTTAGATGACACTTTAAAGAAATTGAGATAAATAATCTACTTTGGGTGAAAAAAAAAAAGAAGTTAGCCTTCACATAGGTAGTGATAAAATGCATTCCACAACAATATGGCTTTATTTTAATTTTCAATAGTGTTACTAGCCAGAAAGTGATACATATAAATAAAGAAAAAGTATAAGAAGTTTGGGAAAGAGTTGAAAGCATCTGGATTCTGCATGGGGCAAGTTTTAATGCTGGGCAGGAAGCTTTTATCTCCCTTTCAGATAAACTCAGCTGAACAGTTACCGACTTCAATGAGTGTTGGGCATAAAGAAAACGCTCAGATTTGTTCTGGAATTCTGCATATTCAATTGTTTATCTTACCACAAACATTGTGATATCTGTTGGAATTTTGCTATTATGAAGACTATCTGGGGCCTTTTGGTAATAGACTTCTTTAAATAGAGGAAAAAAACAGGACTTGCTGATAAGAGAATTATACACTTTGCCATTGTTATTAAAACTCAGGACTTAAGGTTTAGGGATATGTTTAAATTTTTAAGACATTTACACTTTACATTTTATTTACATTTTATTAAAATATGTTAAAAATATAACCACCTACCAGAGCATTTGTCTTTTTTGCTATCTTAAGTTTATTTATTTTATTTATTTATTTTTTTGCTATCTTAAGTTTATAGGGTAAGAAATACTAACAAAGAGGTAAGAAATACTAACAAAGAGGCAATTGACATTACTAACTGTATCTACCATAACCTGATGTTCCACAATTCACATGGCCAATGTTTTTTTTTTTATTTTCACAAGAACTTAGTTGCTAATGCTAGCATCGTTATCATCGTCGTCATCATCATCAACTACTGATAAATTAATGAAAATAGTAAAAGAATAATGATCTAGTAAATGACTATGCCTACAAACAGCTTTCAATGCTAACATTGCTGATACTTGAGCTATCACAGACCATCTATCAATCTCTTACTATGAGTAGTAACACTAAGACTTCTTACTATAGTCACTGCTTTAAAAACTAAACCCCAATCTCAGGACCTCTGGTTCCATGCACAAAATAAGCCCAGTATACTAGAACACATGGTTGCATAGACTGTCCACAGCCACCCTAGGTTTAGAATCTTCGTCTCCTCAGTTCCAGTCAGTACACCCTCCACTATCCCGCACTGTTTCTCTTAAAAGAAGAAAAAGCAATTCTCTGGGATCTTGTTCGGCAGCTCAGTGACAGCCATCAGTGCCCAACTGATGAAGTGGGCCGAGCACCACCCGCTGCAGGCTATCAAATGTATTTTTATAGACTGTGGTTTTCCAACTATTTTAACAACTATTCACAGTAAGAAATGTGTTGTATATCATGATCCAGGATACACATACTTACTTAGTGAATTGTTATCAGTTAGGGTTCAACCAGGAAAACAGAAGGAATTTAATTCAGGGAATTGGATACGCTGATGATGGAAAGAGTTTAGAAATCAAACTGGGAGCTGAGTAGCAACAGTGAGAAGTCATGGTCTCCCCTAGGCTGGGAAAACCAAGGGACAAGGAAGAACTAACAAATCCCAGAGCCCAGGGTCTCCTATTAAATCTGAAACCATGTGATTCTCAGAGTGATGATGAGTATAATTGTTGCTGGAGTGGAAGAAAGGGAAAAGGGAAATTCCTTGCCATTTCTTTACTTAAAATTTAAAACTGACACATAAAAATTATACATATTTATGAGATAACACATGATGTTTTGATACATGTGTACATTGTATAGCATTCAAATCAGGGCAAGTACATTTATTGCCTCAATCATTTATCATTTCTTCCTGGTTAAAACATTCAGAATCCTTTCTCATGGCTTTGTTGAAATCCATGCTCTACTATCATTATCTGTGGTCACCCTACTGTGCCATAGCACATCAGAACTGACTTGTCTTATCTAACTAACTCAGTGCCTGTTGACCAGAAACTCTTCCCAACTCCTCCCCCTCTATTCTCCTCAGACTCTGGTAGGTACTATTTTATTCTCAGCTTCAATGAAATTGTTGAGATTCCACATTTGAATGAGATCATGAAGGGGATGACTTGTCTTCCTCCTCTCCTCCTGCAGGCCAGTCTCTTGCTTGCATCTCTTACCAGTCAGGGTCCTGTTTGCTGCCTAGAGCTGACAGAAGGGGGCAGGCAGTGCAGCCTGCCAGGGTCACTGTTCACTTGCCTCAGAGAGCTGAGCACAAGATGAAGGATGGATTTGAGAACCAATGGACCCCGTATCTGAAATGAAGTTTCCTAAAACAGGATTTACCTTAAGATCAATGCCCTCTGAAGTTAATATTTTCTTTTGTTTCTTTTTAATTTAACATAGATACACCTTATCATGACGCATAATTTGCAGTGAGTAGATAGGCCCTATTTGGACCAACAGGGAATAAATACATTTCATGAATTTGTTGCCTGGATCTAAATATTCTGATTTTAGGATAGGTTATTAAAACATAGGTCTCATAATCAGGAGTTGATGGATTCTACTGTATGAACCTTAAATAAAACATTTTTACTGGGTTCCCATAATTAGACTATTTTTTCAGATAAATGAATACAAAATAAATAGTGATGGATGACAATGAAGTACACAAATCAATCTCAGTTCTTCTTTTTCCACAATCAGCAAACAGGAAGATATTATATTTATCAATATTTCTATTTTTTTCTGCATAGATCTCATAATCAAGCAATAGTAGTTATGACTATAAAAGAATCATTCTCTGTAAGTCATTTTTACAAAGACACTGATAATACTCAAACAAGGATAAGAATATATGAGCACACCCCAACAATTGTGAAAAGATATTAAATGGAAAATTTAACTAAAATTTAGGGACAACTAATAGCATATAAATATACCTATAATTACACATGTAAAGTTTTATACTTTTGGAAATCCAGTAAAGTGGAAACATCTTAATTCTAACTGTCTAACAAGAAAATGTTAGTTCATGATTATATTTTTGTATAAGCATGATGTCACATATCGTGTTAATGAAAAAATCTATAAAATCCCCCCACCTTGGTGAGAGTTTAAACTATTAAATTTGCCAGTAACACTTCCAGAACCAATGGTTTAGTAGGCTCATGGTGGATTTGTTTATTGCTGGCCATGGTCAAGAATACAGAATCTGGTCTCTGCTAATATGTAATATTCAGGACACTTTTTGAAAACTGGATGAAATACTCAGAAAAGGTCTTCATCTAAGTCCATCCATTCACATAAACATTGAAACCTAAAGCATTAGGCTACTTATAACCTAAATACATTCTTTTGTAGAGTTGAATCAGTTTTAGGTTCATGGCAGAATTGAAGAGAAGGTACAGAAATTTCTCATATCCTCCCTGCAGCTGCACATGTGTGGCCTCCCCCACTCTTCCATATCCCCCTCCAGAGTGGCACACTTGTTATCAACTGAGAACTAACACTGACACATCCTAATACCCAAAGTCCAGGGTTTAATCCAGGGTGTTTACACTGTTGGGAGTTTTACATTCTAAGGGCTTGGAAAAATGTATCATGACCTGTAGTCACCATCACACTATCATACAGAGTATTTTCACTGCTTTAATAATCCTCTGTATTTTGCCTATTCATTCCTCCCCAGCTGCTGGCAACTACCAATCTTTTTATTGTCTCCATAGTTTTACCTTCCCTAGAATGTCACATAATTGGAATCATACAGTATGCAACCTTTTCAGATTGGCTTCTTTTACTTAGTAATATGTATGGAAGTTTCCTCCATGTCTTTTCATAGTTTGATAGCTCATGTCTTTTTCACACCAAATAATATTTCATTGTTTGGATGAACCACGGTTTGTGTATTGAAGGACAACTTGGTTGTTTCCAAGTTATAGCAGTTATGAATAAAGCTACTATAAATACCTGTGTGCAGGGTTTTGTGTGGACATAAGTTTTCAACTCCTCTGAATAAGTACTGTTATGATTTAGATATTAGGTGTCCCCCAAAATCTCATCTGTGGGACAATATAAGAAGGTTTCGAGGTGAAATGATTGGGAGAGCTTTAACCCAATTAGTGTGCTAATCCCCTGATAGGGATTAACTGTTCAACTGTAGGCAGGTAGGGTGTGGCTGGAGGAGGAACATCCCTGGGGATCTGCCTTTGGAGTGGGTACCTGTTTTGTCCTTATGGAGCAGAGCTTACTCTCTGTTTCTTGGTGCCATGTCCTGAACTGCTTTCCTCCACCACACCCTGCTGTCATGACTTTCTGCCTCATAACAAACCCCAAAGAATAAAGTAAACCATCTATGGACTGAGATCTCTGAAACTGTGAGCTCCCAAATAAAATTTTCCTCCTCCAATTGTTCTTGTCAGTGAAAAAGCTAACTAAAGCAAGTACACACCAATCTCAGGACCTCTGGTTTCATGCATAAAATAAGCGTAACATTCTAGAACACATGTGTAAGAGTACCTTTAGATTTGTGAGAAACCATCAAGTTATCTTTCAAAGTGGCTGTACCATTTTGGGTGTTCACCAGCAATGAATGAGAGTTCCTGTTGCTCCACATCCTGAACAACATTTGTGGTTTTCAGTGTTCTGGATTTTGGCCATTTTAATGGTTATGTAATGATATTTCATTATTGTTTCAATTTTCATTTTACTAATAACAAGATGTGGAGTACGTTTTCATGGTTTGTCACCTATATATCTTCTTTGGGGAGATATCTCTTAAGGTCTACCCATTTTCAATGAAGTTGTGCTCTAGTTTGGATGCTGTTTCGTGTGTTGGAGCGTTGATCCTCAGTGTAGTGAAGTCAGGAGGTGGGATCTTTAAAAGGCAGGGCCAGTGGAAGTTCCTTAGGTCATTGAGGGCATCCCTTGGAAGGGAATACTGGTCTCCTTGAGTAAGTTGAGAGAGTGAGTTGAGAGTTCAAAGTTCTCTTGAGAATGAGCTGTTGTAAATGCCTGAGTCTGATCCCTGAGCCTCTCTCTTTCCTCCTGTCAACATGATTGCTTCTTTCTGTGCACACACACACCATTGCCATCCACTATGATATGATGCAGATAAGAGGGCCCTCACTAGAACTGAGTCGACACCAGTATTAGGCTGTTAACCTCCAAAACTGTGAGCTAAATAAATCTCTTTTCTTTATACGTTTGTCTACCTCACATATTTAGTTATAGCAATGTAATATGGACTAATACAGGTTGATTATCATGCTTATTATTGAATTTTGAATTCTTTTTTATTTTGAAAAACAGTCCTTTATCAGATGTGTCTTTTGCAAATATTTTCTCTGAGCTTGTAGTTTGTCCTCTTATTCTCTTGACAGACATTGTCTTTTGTAGGCCAATTTTTTTAATTTTAATCCAGCCTATCAATTATTTCTTTCATGAACTGTACTTTTGGTGCTATATCTAAAAAGTCATCATCAAACCCAAGGTCATCTAGATTTTCTCCAATGTTATCTTTCAGAAGTTTTATAGTTTCATATTTTATATTTAAGTCCATCTAGCTTTGTACATTCCATTTTGATTTAAGTTTTATAAAGGGCATACAGTCTATCTCTAGAGTTTTTTTTTTTTTTTTTTTCTCGTATAGGTATCCAGTTGCTCACCACCATTTGTTGGCCATCTTTAATTCATTATATTGCCTTTGCTCCTTTTGTCAAAGGTTAGTTAATTATATTTATGTGATTCCATATCTGGGCTTTCTATCCTCTTTCTTTGATTTATTTGCCTATTATTTTGCCAATACCACACTGTGTTGATTATTATTGCTTTATACTAACTCTTGAGGTCAGATGACGTCAACCTCCCAACTTTGCTCTCTTTCTTCCATATTGTATTGGTTATTCTGGGTCTTTTGCTCTCTATATAAACTTTAGTATCAGTTTGTTATTATCTAAAATAGCTTTGTAAGATCTTGACTGGGATTTCCCTGAATCTGTTGGTAAGGACTGACATCTTGAAAACATTGAGACTTTCTACCTATTGAACATAGAATATTTTTCCATTTATTTAATTATTCTTTAATTTCTCTAAAAGTGTACAAATGTTCCTCATGTAAACCTTGTATGAATTTGATTGGATTTATACCTAATTCCATCTTTTGGAGTACTAATGCAAATTATATTGTGTTTTTAATTTCAAATTCCACTTATTCTTTGTGACATATAGGAAACAGATCAATTTTTGCACATTAACCTTGTATCCTACAACCTTGCTTTAACTGCTTTATAGTTCCAGAAGTATTTTGTTCATTCTTTCAGATATTCTACATAGATAGATGATCATGTCACCTGAAAATAAAGACAATTTTTTTCTTCCTTTACAATCTGTCTACATTTTATTTCCTTTTCTTATTGTATTATCTAGGCCTTGGTTAAGCTTTTAATCAGTGTTCTTCTGAATCATCACAATTTTTCTTCCTTCCTGGACAACATTCCCCCATGTCCCCCCTCCAGAAAAAAAAAAACCCACTTTAGTGACAGATGCATTGCCAGGCATAAAAAGCTTTGCTGTATATGAAAACTGATGTAATACTGCCAAGAATGAAATGGGAAAACTTCTAGGAAAAGCCAAATAATACTGAATGACATAGGCATCAATATTTGCACGTTTAGTCAATTTACCTATTGAGAAAATGTGGAAAGTAAATGTGAGGAAATAACACTAACCTCCATTCCAGATCCATTTTGGAAATCCATAACCATCTATAACATCCTTGCTGAAGGCAGGGCTCTGCAAGGCTACGAGATGGGATTGCCATCCCCAAGGGAGAATTTCGGTGTATAACCTCCCAAAACTCAAAAACTAATAGTTTTTGGAACTACTCCAACATGAGCTACTCTTATTCAAATGAAGTTCTTACCTGGACAAGTCATGTGACCTTGGACAAGTGAAATCACCAGTGGGCCCTTTTATCCTCACTTAAAAAATAAGAGGACTTAGGCCAAATAATCTCTAAAGTTCCTATCATGTTAAACTCTGTTTCCTCCTCTGTAGATTGGTGACAGTATTATTATAATGGTACCCAACATAAGGCATTATTATGAAGATTATAAAAGGAAATAGATGAATGCATATACCATGTTGCTAACACAGAGGAAACACTTGCTAAATGAAGCTACTATTTAGTTTAGAAGTTTTGTTTTTTTAGTTACATCAGACCAGAAAGTTAGAAAGAATGACTTTTTCCTCAGTTTTAATTGTTTTCAACCTCTTATAGGTCAGCTACTTGATAAGCTACTGGTTTGCATTGGTCTCTTTGTTCTAGTGGTGCTAGGGACTGAACCCAGGGCCTTGTGCATGAAAGCAAGCACTCTACCAACTGAGCTATATCCCCAGCACCTCCTAACAGGTTTTAATACTTTCTTTTTCTTAAGCAAATTATATTCAGTCTCTTCCATGTTTCCTTCTTTTCCATACCTTCTTAGACAATCCCCTGCTCAGGCCTTCTTGTTGAGCTCTTCTTGCTTTGAATACCCTTTCAGAATTCTTGGCCACTTCTATGACTTACAAAACAGAGTGTCAAATCTTTTCTGCACTCCAAAATTTTAGTGCTGTCTGCAGCTGCTCCAAAGCCATCCATATTTGAATGGTTTTTCTTCACTTTTTTTTTTAACCAGGTCTAAAACATAATTCATTGTTTTACCTAAAATTAGCTTTCCAAGCATCTTTTTTGCTGTCAATAATTTTTATTATTTGCACAGACGTTTTGTGTACTGATGTACTAACCACGTTACGAAAAATTTGATTAAAGAAAAAAGTCACCTATAGTACTACCAGCCCAACCCAATCATTGTGATCATTCATTTGTAGTTCTTTCCCTTGGTTCTCATTGTATATGTTTTGTACCATTATAATCACAGTTTAAAATTCTAATTGTATCTTACTTATAATTGCAAGTATTCCATAAGGATTTTCTACATTGAAAACCCTTTATAATAGATTATTGTTTTACTGTTCCCTCTGTTTCCAGTAACTCTGATCTCCAGTTCAGTCACCATGCTTGGCTAACTTCAGTCTCATTCACAGCACTGTTTTATGCATCTTCCATGTGGTCAAGAATCTTGACTGATTCATCACTGCTCAGAAAATAAAGTCCAGGTTTCCTGTCAAGCACTGAAACCTCTCCTCAAACTGGAGTCCACTCTTTCCAGCCTCATCTCCGATTTCAGAAACTTATCTTAAGCCAAATTGTACTACTGATTATTTCACACCCCAAATGATAATTACCTCAGCCCTTCTTCAAGCCATTCAGCCTGACTGTGATGCCTACTTCCCCCAAGATATGTCCTTTAGCTCAGTAGCAATCCCCCTGAAACCTTCTCCAGCTGCACCACAAATTGTGGTTACTCTGCTCTTTTTAACAATTTCTACTTGTTACCTGAACTGCTTTCTTGACGAACTCTGGGACGCTATCTCCTAAGTCACTGTGTCCTCCGAGCTCAACACAAAGGGCACGCTCAATAAATATTTATTAATGATGATGATGATGCCCACAGTCAGCACAGCTGTTCTGCTTTCTGTGATAATGATGAAAGCAATATGGGGACATTTTGGAGAAAATTCACTATAGTCCTCCTTAAATGTGCCCCCAAAGCCCAAGAGATTTACATATATTCTACTCCAATAGCATAGACCTAATCACTGTTGGAAGGAAGGAAGAAGGGAGGAGGGAGGGAAGAAAAGCATTGAACTGAGGGAGGAGGGAGGACAAGAAAGAAGAAAAGGAAGGAGACTTATTTTGCATTTTCACATAATTTATTTCACTTATGACATAACAGAGATAAAGGAATAGCTTTCTTAGATTTTAACATCTATATTACAAAATGCCTCTAGATTCAGTTTAAACAGAAATAGATGAGTCCAAATGAGGACGCCTGGCTTTGTAACTACAACCAGCACCTTTTAGTTGCACCTTGAGTAGTAGAACATGATAACCAAAGCCTTGGGCTCCCAAGCGCTTTGCCTAGGGTGAAACTCTACTTGTCAACTTGCTCAAATGTGGTCAAGTGACTCAACTTTTCTAGGACTCAGTTTACCAACCTGTGGAAAGGGAGGCTAGCACTGGTGTTCTAGAATGAGTTTAACAACCTGCTCTCCTCCACAAGATCCCTGAGTTGGGATTTCCACAAGTATTCCCACAACTACTGACTTCAAACTACCAACAGGCTTACAAAATTCCGAAAATTTGGCAACCAGCTTCCACAGGGTACCCTGCCTACAGGGTTATTATGAAGATGAAATGAGCTAATACATGCAAAGCAGTTAGAATTAGCCCTGGCACTTCATGATATTTATTTGGTGGATATTAGTTATTTTTATTAAACCATTTTATTTTTATTTCTTCTATAGAAATGGAGGCTAGAAATAATATATTGGAGAAAGCAGTTGCCTTGACTTTAGTTCATTTCAACTTCTTCCTAATCACGTTTCATGTTCTCTATGGCCAAGTAGCCCCATTGACTTATTTGAATTTCCTTTACTTTTTTTAAATTCATCTCTTTTGGAGCATTCTAAAAATCAGGAGTCTGGCTTAAAGCCACATACCAGGAAAGAAAAGGGGTTGTAAAAGGTGAGGATAATCCCCA
This sequence comes from Marmota flaviventris, assembly GCF_047511675.1. Lineage (NCBI taxonomy): Eukaryota > Metazoa > Chordata > Mammalia > Rodentia > Sciuridae > Marmota > Marmota flaviventris. The sequence continues at coordinate 37,853,808 of NC_092510.1, read as the reverse complement.
TTGAATAACTTTCCCTGAAAAATCATTTTAAGAATGGCTTACGTACTAACTCAACTAGATATGAAAGTTTGTTCAGATATGATTATTTATTGCCCATCTTGGGGGAGAATATGAATTTTGCTCCACCTAGCCTCCTTTCAAAATAATTTTATTCTCCGGTATTCTTCCTGACACAAAATAAATAAGAATTTTTATTAAAAAGAATCTCAAAATATATTACTGTAAACAGTGCGACTTTTTGCTTTTTTATTTCTGTGGGTATTTTCATGACTTCTAGTAAAATATATGCTTACGAATATTATAATTTGCTGAGTGTTTCATCAGAACTAACGCTTATGCAATAAATATTTGCTACTTACAGAAAACATGGCATTTTTAAATATTTAAACCAAAAGTCACTCTTCCTGTAAGCAGCCTGAGGTGATCTGTGAAAATGGTCCGCTACTCTCTTGACCCGGAAAACCCCACAAAATCATGCAAATCAAGAGGCTCAAATCTTCGTGTTCACTTTAAGAACACCCGTGAAACTGCGCAAGCCATCAAGGGTATGCATATCCGAAAAGCCACCAAGTACCTGAAAGATGTCACATTAAAGAAGCAATGCGTGCCATTCTGGCGTTACAATGGTGGAGTTGGGAGGTGTGCCCAGGCCAAACAGTGGGGCTGGACACAGGGCCGGTGGCCCAAAAAGAGTGCTGAATTTTTGCTGCACATGCTTAAAAATGCAGAGAGTAATGCTGAACTTAAGGGTTTAGACGTAGATTCTCTGGTCATTGAACATATCCAGGTGAACAAAGCACCCAAGATGCGTCGTCGTACTTACAGAGCTCACGGTCGGATTAACCCATACATGAGGTCCCCCTGCCACACTGAGATGATCCTCACTGAAAAGGAACAAATTGTTCCTAAACCAGAAGAGGAGGTTGCACAGAAGAAAAATATATCCCAGAAGAAGCTAAAGAAACAAAAACTTATGGCACGGGAATAAATTCAACAAAAAATAAATGCAAATAAAAGGAAAAAAAATAAACCAAAAGTCAGCTAGCCATCAGTTCCATTCATCAGTTGGAACCCCCAGATCCCGTCATTTTTCTATAGAATACTTTGCTATTTCTTGCTTCGCTCTTTTTATCTTGCCTTTCTTTTACAACTTCTGGATTTCTCATTTACTTATTCCACTCATGAAATGATTTCTAATTTTGTTTTGTGAATTTTATTCACTTCTCAATTTCCAGGTTGCTCCTTTCCTCCTCTTGCTATTATGTAACTTTTTACTTCTTTTCTGAATAGGTGCCTAATGGTTATGTTCCAATATTAGGGAGTCTTCAGGTTTATAAGGATTGCTGTTGGAGGAATGCAAGAGACAGTGAAAAGCTGAGGCTACCATCCCATGCAAGTGCATGCTTGAGATCTCCCTATGTAGGGAAGAGTGTGGTCCCTCCCAACTTGTTGCTACTACCATTTCTTCCCATAGTTCCCAGCATCTGGCAACCACTTGTCTATTTTCTGTTTGTGAATTTGACTTCTCTAGATATGTCATATAAGTAGAATCACATAATATTTGTCTTTTGGTCACTGGCTTATTTCATTTGGCATGATGCTTCCAAGTTTTTTTGCATGTTGTAGTGTGTGACAGTATTTCTTTCCCTTTTATGCCTGAATAATATTCCCCAAAATTTATATACCACATTTTGCTTATCCATTTATCTGTTAATGGACATATGGGTTGCTTCCAGCTCTTGGTTATTGTTAATAATGCTGTTATGGACATGAGTATACAAATCTCTGTTCTAGAACCTGCTTTCAATTATTATTTTTTAGTTGTAATTGGACACAATACCTTTATTTTATTTATTTATTTATTTTTATGTGGTGCTTAGGATCAAACCCAGTACCTCTCATGTACCAGGCAAGCGCTCTACCACTGAGCCAAAACCCAGCCCCATCTGCTTGCAATTCTTTTGGGTACATACCAAAAAGAGGAATTGCTAGCTTGCATGGCAAATTCTACTTTTAATCTTTTAAGAAGCTGCTCCTAATATTTTCCCTAATGGTTGCACCATTTTACAGTCCACAAGGGTTCTTATCCTCATCAGCACTTCTTTGCTTCCTTTTATTTATTTAGAAATGAGGTAGTATTACCATTTTTATACTACTGATCTTTGTTTAAACATGTATTTCTATCATTCATCAACACAATTCCATGTTCTTATTTTTTCAAAGTCCCTTGAATTCTGGATTACCACTGTTCTCATTTTTGTGCCAAAGTACAGTACTTTATTTCTAACCAACCAGAAAATGCAGAATCTATTTAAATTCCACAACACGCTTGTTGTTATGGTTTAGATATGAGGTGTCCACCAAAAGTTCATGTGTGAGACAATGCAGGAGAGTTTAGAGGTGAAATGACTGGGTTATGAAAGCCTTAAAACTAATCAATACATTTAGTCGACTTGAATTGATTAACTGGGTGGTGACAGTAGGAAGATAACTGGAGGAGGCAGGTCACTGGGAACATGTCTTTGGGATTTATATTTTGTTTCTGGTGAGCGAAGCACCAGGAACAGGGTGCTCACCATGCTTCCTGATGACCATGTCCTGCACTGCTTTCCTCCATCACATTCTCACTCCATGATGTGATGCTTCACCTTGGGCCCCAAAGCAATGGAACTTGCAATCTATGAACTGAGACCTCTGAAACTGCAGGCACCAAATAAACTTTAACTACTTGAAAATTGTTCTTGTCAGATCTTTTGGTCACAGTGGCAAAAAAGCTGACTAAAACACTTGCTAATGAGGTCTCTCTCTCTCTCTCTCTCTCTCTCTCTCTCTCTCTCTCTCTCTCTCTCTCTCTCTTTGCTTTTTCCAGGGCAAAAGCTACTCTGCAGGACCATCCAGGTTAGGTAAATACCTCTTCCTAGCTGGAGGGCAGTAAGCCACTTCTGCCTGCACTACAATTAACCTGCTTATGACTTCCCTTTCTGCTTCCTTTTGGTCACCTTTACTAAAGTATAGTTTATGTGTGAGTATAAAATTTAATGCATTTTGACAAATCTGTGTGGTATTGAAATCACCAATACAATCGTGATGTAGAACATTTTAAGAGATTGCTATTTGACCTCAGTCTTAACAAAACAAAACTACAGTATTCATACGCTACAGGAGCACAGCTAGGTGTGATGGAACACACCTGTAATCCCAGCTACTCAGGAATCTGAAGTGGAAAGCTCATTTAAGTTCAAGAGTTTGAGACCAGCCTGGAAAACATAGTAAATCTCCATTTCAAAAAAACAAAGCAAACAAACATGTAAAAAGCAATAGCATAAACTACTGTTCATAGGTTACAAACATCACCACTCCCATATGTGTAGCCTTGCTTACAATTTCTTCTGGGACTTTTCTTTTCTTGCTGAAAGATACCTCAGACTACAAAGGAGAGATGGGAAAACTGTGGAGAGGAGCTGAGAGGAGGGGAGAGGAGAGAGGAGGAAAGAGTATGTTTATTCTAAATTAACATATTTAAATACAAGTAATACTGGACTACTACCATATGTTTGTTTGGGTTTCCTCCATCTAGAGTGAATGGTGATATTCCTGTAGTCTGAATAAATGATATTTCATTGGACGATTTTCCCTCCTTTATTGTGCCTACAAATTTACAAGTGGGTTAGCATCCTTTTCCTTTTCTTTTATTTCTGTTTCTTCTCCAAGATGGTCTTCTCTGAAATATGGTTACTTACTTCTTCCTGATCAGTCATCTACTTTGAAATGTCCTTTCTCAGTTGAGATACATCTATATTGGTCACATAAAATTTACTTATTTTCTGGAAGTTTTGTTTTCCACTTAACAAACATATTATTGAGTACTTACTCTGTGCAGGGTACTCATTGTTCTTCCAGGAATTTGTTTCATATCAAACAAACCTGAACTGCACATTTATTAGTTTTAGGGAAAGTTTTCATTTTACCTTGCTTAGAATTCAACTAGAAACCAAGTATTTTCTTTTCCTGCATTATCTAGGATGGTTTTTACTACAGACACTCCACAACTATATGTAGCTTTTGTTAACATTTTGCCTCTTCACAAATACCATTGTGTTCTGCAGTTCAAGCACTGTTTGGTATTTATCAGATTTCTTTTTTTAACTTCCCTGGGAGCATATTATTAGCCTTTATATATTTTTCAATTTTTCTTTAACTGCTTTAATTGACATCCTTTTAAGTTACCTTGAAATATATATTTTAAGACTTCTGCCCTATCCCTGTCTATATGCAACTTAATTCCATCTTGGCACTTCTGAAACTTCAATGTTGTAAATGAATTCTAACACTAAGAAGATGCTGTGTGTATAAAGTCCGTTCTATATAGTGGGTCTACAGTACTCAGTTTCTCTGAAATCTCAATAGCTCTTTGCATCTAAAAGGTTCTCAATAACATTTAAAATTTTAGAATTTTAGAACTCAAAAAAGCATGCATGCAATAAAAGAAAGAATAGATAAGTTGAACTTCATTACAATTAAAAATTTTATGCCTCAAAAGACTCTATCAAGAATATGAAAAGACAGGCCACAGAATGGAAGAAAATATTTGCCAACCATATATCTGGCAAAGATACACACACACACACACACACACACACACACATATATATATATATATATATAATATTTATGTAAAAGTTCTTCCAACTCAACAAAAAAATGCAGACCACTCGATTTAAAATGAGTGAAGGAACTGAATAAACATTTCTCCAAAGAAGATATATTAAATGACGAACAAGCACATGAAAATATTTTAACATCATTAGTCATTTTATTTATTTATTTATTTATTTATTTATTTATTTATTTATGGTGTGGGGGATAGAACCCAGGGCCTTGTGCATGGTAGGTAAATACTCAAGTACTGAGCTACATTTCTAGTCCAATAATATCTAATAAAATATAACATAATCATACGTATTTAGTGAAGAATAAGTGTGAAGATGTGAATAAACAATCAGAACCCTCATACATGGCTGGTGAGAATGTAAAATGGTGCAATCACAGTGGAAAACAGTTTGATGGTGGTTTCTCAATCATCTAAGAATAGAGTTACCATATGATTCAGCAATTCCATTCCTAGGTATATACCTAAGAGAATCAAAACAAGTGCTCATACATAAACTTGTACATGAGTTTTTATGGACATAATATTCACAGTAGCCAAAAACTGCATGCAACTTAAATACTCATCAACAGAAGAACTGATAAACAGAAAGTGATATGTCCATATAATGGAAGACCATTCAGCTATAATCATGAAGAACAGAGATGTGCTACCACGTGGATAGTCCTGTAAAATGTTATGATGAAGACTGGGGATGCAGTGTAGTGGTACATGTGCCTAGTGTGTTGAAGCCCTGGGATCTATATAGCACTGCAAAAACAAACCAACTGAAAAAACTGAAAGAAGCCAGATATTTAAGGTCACATATTGTATGATTCCATTTATATGAAATATCTAGTATAGGGAAACCTATGAATACAGAAAGCAAATTAGTGGCTGCTAGTTGGAAGAGTGGAAGTGACTGCTTACTGAGTATGAGGCTTCCTTTGGGGCTGATGAACTGATAAAAATGTTCTGAAACTAGATAGCAGTGATGGTTGTATAATATTGTGAATATGCTAAATACTATTGAATTACAAGCGTCAAATAAATAGTTAAAATAGTGAATTCTAAGTTACATGACTTCTCCAACTTTAAAAACTTATGGATGAATATATAACTCATGTAAAGCAGAAAGGGGCGCGGGAGATCAGGAACCATGGAACAAGAATGAGGCACCCAAAGAAGGTTACTGGGGGGCGCTCCCGGGAGAGGTTCACTGGTCCCCAAAAGGGTGTTAGAATTCATTTACAACTTCCGGGGGAAGTTGCTGGCAGGAAAGGCAAGAACAATGCTAATACGGGAAACTGGAGGTAGGAGGGCCTAGGCCATCTAAATTGCAATTACCAACAGCAGGTTGGCCGATGGGAGTTTAGGGGGATCATGTCAGGGTTGGTCAGGGCTGATGTGAGATGCAGGGGCCATTGCTTCCCCCAGCGAGAACTGTGGTGGTTGGGTCCATTAACATGTCAGCTTCTGATTGGTCATTTTGGGTCTCTTCAGCCACATGGAAAGTCCCCGCCCACTGCCCCCCATGAAAGGGGAGGGGGAAGGGAAGCCTGTCCACCTAACAACTCACTCTCTGTGTGTTATATGAAGAGGATGTGAAGTCCATGAAGATATTGCTTCTCAGTGGGCATGGTGGTTTACACTTGTAATCCCAACAACTCAGGAAGCTAAGGCAGGAGGATCACAAGTTCAAGGTCAGCCAGATAAGGCTTAGTAAGACTCTGTCCCAAAAAAGAAAAAAAAAAAAATAGATGGGGGACTGGTGATGTGGCTCAGTGGTTAAACACCCCTGGATTCAATTCCTTGTACCAAAAAAAAAAAAAAATTGCTTCTTTCTCTGGAATTTGAGGTTGAGGTCCTCAAGAGATTGACAAGTAAGATAATACAGAATGAAAGTACATTGTCTTAACATACAGACAGGCTGCTAGGGGACTAACTCTACCTGGCATTACATTGATGATTATGGTATTAAGCCTTTTCAAATAAGACCAGCAACCAAAAAAGAGTCTTGGGAGATGGGCTGAATGATTGGCTAACTCAACATTTTTTGATGTTCCGCTTGTGATAGGTACTGTGCTAGTACAGGGATTCATTGGCAGACAAAAACAGATGTCATTACTCTTGAAGATTGCTTCCGGGATAGAAACAGACAGTACTTATCAACCACTGACAGACTAGGTGAATGCTATGAGGAAAAGTAACACTCTGGTTTGGAAGTACAGAATAAAGAAACTTGACCTAGACCTTAACTGGGAAGCTATT